>NC_041390.1:562012248-562126792 GCF_002162155.2 Triticum dicoccoides | reverse complement strand
CGCCTCGCCTGCTTCCTCGAGCGCTGCGCGCCGCCCCTCGTCGCTCCGGCCGCCGCGCGCCCCGCCTTCCTCCTCCACACCGGCGAACTCCTCCAGTCCGGCCACCGCGGCAAGTCCCCGGCGTTTCTCCGGTGAGTACGACGACGAACCTCGAGAAGCGCGCTGATCCCGATCCAGATCTACAGTGAACCCTAACCTCGATTGACTTTTTGCCCTTGTTTTCAGTAATTTTTGCATAATTCACCGCATCATAACTCTGCATCATGTTCATACTATGTTCCAGTTTTCTGCTAATTCATCGCATCATAATTCATCGCATCATAACTCTGCATCATGTGCCTACTTAATGTTTGTTTTGCCATGTTCCAGTTTTCTGCTAAGTCTGAATTTGTTAACGATAATTGCTATGTTCACATGGATGCCATTGTACTTTCTGATCCATTTTGGTTTATGGTTAGTAAGGGACTTTTGTTATATGCTTTGAGTACTTTCATTCCATGCCTTGCTTTGCCATGATATGTTCCTGTAGCATGTTGTTATCTTGCTCTTAACAATGCTTCCTGATGTTAAATTCCTGACATGTTAATTTCACTAAGTCTGTAACCTGATATCTTTTGCACTTTTTCCATGCTTGTTTGAACCTGCTATTGAGTGAATTAGCCGTAGCTCAGTGTTCATCTTTTGTCAAGCATCTTGAGTGGATCCCTGCCATGTGCTTTGTTGTTATGTTAGAGTGCAGTAGCTTGTTGTTCTTGATGCATCTAGATGGCCTCGTGCTGTTAATCGCAGCTTTGCGCCATTTTTGTTTTACTTGCCATTTGCAAACCGTGCATCCGATTCCGGTGATCTTTATATCGATTTCAACCGAAATAAAATCATCTTTCCAGCGGCATTCTTGGTTTTCCAAGTTGAGGCCAGGTTCAATCTTTCCTTTCCGAAGCATGCATTTGCATTGCATATCACATCCCGCATATCATGCCATGTTTTGCATCATGTTGCTTGCGCATTGCACCGTGGTTGATTGTGTCTCCCTTTGCTTGTGTTCTTGCCTTGGCTAGAGCCGGGAGACGAGTTCGTGTTCGAGGTACCCGTTGAGTACGTTTACGAGGATCAAGCTTTCGTCTTCTCGGAGAACTTTGCAGGCAAGATGACCATACCCTCGAAATCACTTCTATCTTTGCTTGCTAGATGCTCGCTCTTTTGCTATGACTATGCTGCGATACCTACCACTTGCTATATCATACCCCCCATGTTTCTAAGCCAAGCCTCTAACCCACCTTGTCCTAGCAAACCATTGTTTGGCTATGTTACCGCTTTGCTCAGCCCCTCTTATAGCGTTGTTAGTTGCAGGTAAAGATTGGAGTTGTTCCTTGTTGGAACATGGATATTTTGTTGTTATATCACAATATCTCTTATTTTAATTAATGGATCTATATACTTGGTAAAGGGTGGAAGGCTCAGCCTTATGCCTGGTGTTCTGTTCCACTCTTGCCGCCCTAGTTTCCGTCATACCGGTGTTATGTTCTTTGATTTTGCGCTTCTTACACGGTTGGGTTATAATGGGAACCCCTTGACAGTTCGCCTTGAATAAAACTCCTCCAGCAAGGCCCAACATTGGTTTTACCATTTGCCACCTAGCCTTTTTCTTTCCCTTGGGTCGGCCAACCCAAGGGTCATCTTTATTTTAACCCCCCCCCCCCCGGGTCAGTGCTTCTCTAAGTGTTGGTCCAACCTGAGCGATGTCCGGCGCCCCCTGGGCAACCAGGGTCTATGACAACCCGACGTCTGGCTCATCCGGTGTGCCCTGAGAACGAGATATGTGCAGATTCTATCGGGATTTGTCGGCACATCTGGGTGGCTTTGCTGGTTTAGTTTTACCATTGTCGAAATGTTTTGTAACCGAGATTCCAAGCCTGATCGGGTCTTCATGGGAGAAGGAATATCCTTCGGTTGACCGTGAGAGCTTGTGATGGGCTAAGTTGGGACACCCCTGCAGGGATTTGAACTTTCTAAAGCCATGCCCGCGGTTATGGGCAGATGGGAATTTGTTAATGTCCGGTTGTAGAAAACCTGAAACTTAACTTAATTAAAATGCATCAACCGCGTGTGTAGCCGTGATGGTCTCTTCTCGGCGGGGTCTGGGAAGTGAACATGGTGTTGGAGTTATGCTTGATCGTAGGTTGTTCTAGGATCACTTCTTGATCATAGATTCTCGACCGTGCCTTGCCTTCTCTTCTCGCTCTCATTTGCGTATGTTAGTCACCATATATGCTAGTGCTTGTTGCAGCTCCACCTCATACCTTTTACCTACCCATAAGCTTAAATAGTCTTGATTGCGAGGGTGTGAGATTGTTGAGTCCCCTTGACTCACAGATTACTTCTAAAACCAGTTTGCAGGTGCCGATGATATCGTGCAGGTGACGCAACCAAGCTCAAGGAGGATCTCAATGAAAACCTTGTTCGTTATGTTGTTCCGTTTCCAGTTGATCAGTAGTGGAGCCCAGTTGGGACGATCGGGGATCTGTAGCATTAGGGGTAGTCTTCTTTTATTTTGGTTTCGTAGTCGGACCTTGATTGTATCCGGTTGTTGTAATGCTTTATTCATGTATTGTGTGAAGTGGCGATTGTAAGCCAACTATGTATCTCTTTCCTTTATTCAGTACATGGGATGTGTAAAGATTACCCCTCTTGCGACATTGCCTTCAATGCGGTTATGCCTCTAAGTCGTGCTTCGACACGTGGGAGATATAGCCGCATCGAGACTGTTACAGTATCCACATAGGTGCCCTCGAGCCAGGTGACGTTAGGCATCTTGCCCACCATGGCGCCTCCGCACTCTGCTTGCCGGCCACCCACCACCTTCGGTTTAATATTGAAGGTTTTCAGCCATAGGCCAAAGTGGGGCCTGATGCGGAGGAAGGCCTCGCACACGACGATTAACACCGAGATGTTGAGAATGAAATTGGGGGCCAGATCATGAAAATCCAGCCCGTAGTAGAACATGAGCCCATGGACAAACGGGTGGAGGGGAAATCCCAGTCCGCGGACAAAATGGGTAATAAAAACTACCCTCTCATGGGGTTCAGGCGTTGGGATGATCTGCCCCGCATCTGGCAGCCGGTGCGCGATATCCGCGGCTAGATATCCGGCTTTCGTAACTTTTTGATGTTCTCCTCCGTCACCATCCACTTGCCTCCTGCTCCGGACATGCTTGGAGTGCTTTGAGAAGAAGAACACGAGCTTGGGCGCTAGAGCTCGAGTGTGCAGGAATGGGTAAGCAAGGAGGAAGAAGGCGTGGGTGAAAAGAGTAAATCCTTGTCCCTTTATAAGGGCGAAAGAGGCGATGCGTCTCCCCACTTGCCTGGTAAAACCGCTTATTCCCCAGGCGCCGTAATTGATGGTGCGGTTGGGTTACCCATGTCCGTATTGATGAGAATCCCGTAATAAGGGGGACACGATCTCTGCTTTGACAAGACGTGTCGAGAAAACTGCCCCATGTTATGTGCGGTGTTGGTTGAGAAAAACGGTTCGAATAATGACTGAGCCATGACATGATGTCGTGTTGTCAGAACGCGTCAGCAGATTAGATTTGTGCAAATATTATTCTCTCTGCTGTAGTATGTGGAACTTGTTTTACAAAGCCGGACACTATTCTGGTGTTCAAAATCTTCTATGGAGTATTTGAAGGAGGAACCTGCCTTGCAATGCCGAAGACAATACTGCGTGCCGGACTCATCGTCATTGAAGCCTGGTTCAGGGGCTACTGAGGGAGTCCTGGATTAGGGGGTCTCCGAACAGCCGAACTATATCCTTTGGCCGGACTATTGGACTATGAAGATACAAGATTGAAGACTTCGTCCCATGTCCGGATGGGACTCTCCTTGGCGTGGAAGGCAAGCTAGGCAATACAGATATGAAGATCTCCTCCCTTGTAACCGACTCTGTGTAACCCTAGCCCCCTCCGGTGTCTATATAAACCGGAGGGTTTAGTCTGTAGGACAACAGACAATCATACCATAGGCTAGCTTCTAGGGTTTAGCCTCTACGATCTCGTGGTAGATCAAGTCTTGTAATACTCATATCATCAAGAACAATCAATTAGGACGTAGGGTATTACCTCCATCAAGAGGGCCCGAACCTGGGTAAACATCGTGTCCCCTGCTTCCTGTTACCATCCGCCTTGGACGCACAGTTCGGGACCCCCTACCCGAGATCCGCCGGTTTTGACACCGACAGTAATTTGCTTAAATAATCCTAATATGCTAGGTATACAAGATTAGGGTAAACTTTCTTATGAGTGTGTTGAATACTAAGAGAAGTTTGATGCTTGATGATTGTTTTGAGACATGGAGGTAATGATATTAAAGTCATGCTAGTTGAATAGTTGTGAATTTGAGAGATACTTGTGTTAAAGTTTGTGATTCCCGTAGCATGCACATATGGTGAACCGTTATGTGATGAAGTCGGAGCATAATTTATTTATTGATTGTCTTCCTTATGAGTGGCGGTCGGAGACGAGCGATGGTCTTTTCCTACCAATCTATCCCCCTAGGAGCATGCGCGTAATACTTTGCTTTGATAACTTGTAGATTTTTGCAATGAGTATGTGAGTTCTTTATGACTAATGTTGAGTCCATGGATTATACACACTCTCACCCTTCCACCATTGCTAGCCTCTCTAATACCGCGCACCTTTCGCCGGTATCATACACCCACCATATACCTTCCTCAAAACAGCCACCATACCTACCTATCATGGCATTTCCATAGCCATTCCGAGATATATTGCCATGCAACTTACCACCGTTCCATTTATTATGACACACTTCATCATTGTCATATTGCTTTGCATGATCATGTAGTTGACATTGTATTCGTGGTAAAGCCACTGTTCATAATTCTTTCATACATGTCACTCATGAGTCATTGCTGAAGGTAATATGCCCTAGAGGCAATAATAAAGTTATTATTTATTTCCTTATATCATGATAAATGTTTATTATTCATGCTATATTGTATTAACCGGAAACATAATATATGTGTGAATACATAGACAAACAGTATGTCACTAGTATGCCTCTACTTGACTAGCTCGTTGATCAAAGATGGTTAAGTTTCCTAGCCATTGACATAGGTTGTCATTTGATTAATGGGATCACACCATTAGGAGAATGATGTGATTGACTTGACCCATTCCGTTAGCTTAGCACCTGATCGTTTATTATGTTGCTATTGCTTTCTTCATGACTTATACATGTTCCTATGACTATGAGATTATGCAACTCCTGTTTACCAGAGGAACACTTCGTGTGCTACCAAACGTCACAACATAACTGGGTGATTATAAAGGGGCTCTACAAGTGTCTCTGAAGGTACTTGTTGGGTTGGCGTATTTCGAGATTAGGATTTGTCACTCCGATTGTCGGAGAGGTATCTCTGGGCCCTCTCGGTAATGCACATCACTTAAGCCTTGCAAGCATTGCAACTAATGAGTTAGTTGCGGAATGATGTATTACGGAACGAGTAAAGAGACCTGCCGGTAATGAGATTGAACTAGGTATTGAGATTCCGGCGATCGAATCTCGGGCAAGTAACATACCGATGACAAAGGGAACAACGTATGTTGTTATGCGGTCTGACCGATAAAGATCTTCGTAGAATATGTGGGAGCCAATATGAGCATCTAGGTTCCGCTATTGGTTATTGACCGGAGACGTGTCTCGGTCATGTCTACATAGTTCTCGAACCCGTAGGGTCCGCACGCTTAACGTTTCGATGACAGTTATATTATCAGTTTATATGTTTTGATGTACCGAAGGTTGTTCAGAGTCCCGGATGTGATCACGGACATGACGAGGAGTCTCAAAATGGTCGAGACATGAATATTGATATATTGGAAGCCTATGTTTGGATATCGGAAGTGTTCCGGGTGAAATCGGGATTATACCGAAGTACCGGGAGGTTACCGGAACCCCCCGGGAGGTTAATGGGCCATAGTGGGCCTTAGTGGAAGAGAAGAGAGGCGGCCAGGGCAAAGGGCCGCGCGCCCCTCCACCGTAGTCAGAATAAGACAAGGAGAGGGGGCGGCGCGCCCCCTTTCCTTCTTCTCCTCCACCTCTCCCCCCCCCAAGTCCTAATCCAACTAGGAAAAGGGAGGGAGTCCTACTCCCGGTGGGAGTAGGACTCCTCCTGGCGCGCCCCCTCTCCTGGCCGGCCGCACCCCCCTTGCTCCTTTATATACGGGGGCAGGGGCACCCTAGAGACACAATAATTGATCGTTTGATCTTTTAGCCATGTGCGGTGCCCCCCTCCACCATAGTCCACCTCGATAATACTGTAGCGGTGCTTAGGCAAAGCCCTGCGTCGGTAGAACATCATCATCGTCACCACGCCGTCGTACTGACGAAACTCTCCCTCAACACTCGGCTGGATCAGAGTTCGAGGGACGTCATCGGGCTGAACATGTGCTGAACTCGGAGGTGCCGTGCGTTTGGTACTTGATCGGTCGGATCGTGAAGACGTACGACTACATCAACCGCGTTGTGCTAACGCTTCCGCTTTCGGTCTACGAGGGTACGTGGACCACACTCTCCCCTCTTGGTTCTATGCATCACCATGATCTTGCGTGTGCATAGGAATTTTTTTGAAATTACTACGTTCCCTAACAATTGCATATCCCGGTACACCGCCAGAGGCATTCATATAGAGTCATATCTTGTTCTAAGTATCGAGTTGTAATTCTTGAGTTGTAAGAAAATAAAAGTGTGATGATCATCATTATTAGAGCATTGTCCCAGTGAGGAAAGGATGATGGAGACTATGATTCCCCCACAAGTTGGGATGAGACTCCGGACAAAAAATAAAATAAAATAAAAAGAGGCCATAAATAAAGAAAAGGCCCAAATAAAAAATGAGAGAAAAAGAGAGAAGGGACAATACTACTATCCTTTTACCACGCTTGTGCTTCAAAGTAGCACCATGATCTTCATAATAGAGAGTCTCCTATGTTATCACTTTCATATACTAGTGGGAATTTTTCATTATAGAACTTGGCTTGTATATTCCAATGATGGGCTTCCTCAAAATGCCCTAGGTCTTCGTGAGCAAGCGAGTTGGATGCACACCCACTTAGTTTCTTTTTGAGCTTTCATATACTTATAGCTCTAATGTATCCGTTGCATGGCAATCCCTACTGATGACCCACAAGTATAGGTGATCTATCGTAGTCCTCTCGATAAGTAAGAGTGTCGAACCCAACGAGGAGCAGAAGGAAATGATAAGCTGTTTTCAGCAAGGTATTCTCTGCAAGTACTGAAATAAGTGGTAACGGATAGTTTTGTGATAGGATAATTTGTAACGAGCAACAAGTAACAAAAGTAAATAGAGTGCAGCAAGGTGGCCCAATCCTTTTTGTAGCAAAGGACAAGCCTGGACAAACTCTTATATAGAGAAAAGCGCTCTCGAGGACACATGGGAATATCATCATGCTAGTTTTCATCATGTTCATATGATTCGCGTTCGGTACTTTGATAATTTGGTACGTGGGTGGACCGGTGCTTGGGTACTGCCCTTACTTGGACAAGCATCCCACTTATGATTAACCTCTATTGCAAGCATCCGCAACTACAACAAAAGTATTAAGGTAAACCTAACCATAGCATGAAACATATGGATCCAAATCAGCCCCTTACGAAGCAACGCATAAACTAGGGTTTAAGCTCCTGTCACTCTAGCAACCCATCATCTACTTATTACTTCCCAATGCCTTCCTCTAGGCCCAAATAATGGTGAAGTGTCATGTAGTCGACGTTCACATAACACCACTAGAGGAGAGACAACATACATCTCATCAAAATATCGAACGAATACCAAATTCACATGACTACTAATAGCAAGACTTCTCCCATGTCCTCAGGAACAAACATAACTACTCACAAAGCATAAACATGTTCATAATCAGAGGGGTATTAATATGCATATAGGATCTGAACATATGATCTTCCACCAATTAAACCAACTAGCATCAACTACAAGGAGTAATTAACACTACTAGCAACCTACTAGGACAAATCCCGGACTTGGAGCCAAGAATTGGATACAAGAGATGAACTAGGGTTTTGAGAGGAGATGGTGCTAATGAAGATGTTGATGGAGATTTCCCTCTCCCGACGACAGGAGCGTTGGTGATGACGATGGCGATGATTTCCCCCTCCGGGAGGGAAGTTTCCCCGGCAGAACAGCTCCGCCAGAGCCCTAGATTGGTTCCGCCAAGGTTTCGCCTCGTGGCGACGGAGTTTCGTCCGAGAAGATGGATTCTTATTTTTTTCCATCGAAAGACTTCATATAGCAGAAGATGGCCACCGGAGGGCCACCAGGGGGCCCACGAGGTAGGGGCGCGCCCAGGGGGGTAGGGCACGCCCCCACCCTCGTGGGCAGGGTGTGGCCTCCCTGGTGAATCTCTTCCGCTGAGTCTTTTTTATATATTCTGAAAACGTCTTCCATGAAGTTTCAGGACTTTTGGAGCTGTGCAGAATAGGTCTCTAATATTTGCTCCTTTTCCGGCCCAGAATCACAGCTGCCGGCATTCTCCCTCTTTATGTAAACCTTGTAAAATAAGAGAGAATATGCATAAGTATTGTGACATAGTGTGTAATAACAGCCCATAATGCAATAAATATCGATATAAAAGCATAATGCAAAATGGATGTATCAACTCCCCCAAGCTTAGACCTCGCTTGTCCTCAAGCGAAAGCCGAAATCGAAAAATATGTCCACATGTTTAGAGATAGAGGTGTCGATAAAAATAAAATATGGACATGAGGGCATCATGATCATTCTTAGAACAGCAACTTATATAATTCTTTTCATATAATCCCTTATGCTAGAGTAATAATTCAATCACAATTTCAAGTATGAATCGTAAACTTCATTGAAAACTAACAAACTATAATCTCAGTCATTGTAGCAATTGCAATTTATCATAACATAGGAAAGAGTCAATGTATAAGAGATTTTCAGCAAGTCCACATACTCAACTATCATATAATATTTCACAATTGCTGACACTCACGCAATACTTATGGTATGGAGTTTTAGTCGGACACAGAGAAAGATAGGGGCTTATGGTTTTGCCTCCCAACGTTTTACCTGAAGGATAGTGTCAACAATAATAGTTCATGAAAACTCACATCCAATTAGCCATATATACCAGGATCTTTCCAACATAATGTGCTTGCCAAAGGATAGAATGTAAAAAGGATGGGTGAAGATCACCATGACTCGTATGCAATGTAGGAGATAAAAGTAAAAGATAGGCCCTTCGCAGAGGGAAGCAGAGGTTGTCATGCGCTATTATGTTGGTTGCACAAAATTTTAATGCGAAAGAACGTCACTTTATATTGCCACTTGTGATATGGACCTTTATTATGCAGTATGTCGCTTTTATTTCTTCCATATCACACGATCGTATAAAGCTTATTTTCTCCCACACTAATAAGTCATACATATTTAGAGAGCAATTTTTATTGCTTGCACCGATGACAACTTACTTGGAGGATCTTACTCAATCCATAGGTAGGTATGGTGGACTCTTATGGCAAAACTGGTTTAAGGGTATTTGGAAGCACAAGTAGTATCTCTACATGGTGCGATGAATTTGGCTAGCATGAGGGAGAAAGGCAAGCTCAACCATGTTGGATGATCCATGACAATATAATTTATCTCAGATGTAAGAAAACATAACCCATTATGTTGTCTTCCTTGTCCAACGTCAACTCTTTAGCATATCATATTTTAATGAGTGCTCACAATCATAAAAGATGTCCAAGATAGTATATATGTATGTGAAGACCTCTCTTTCTTTATTACTTCCTATTAATTGCAACGATGACCAAAACTATGCTTGTCAACTCTCAACAACTTTTATTCATCATACCTTTCCTATGTGAGCTCATTACTCTTCATAAGACTCACATGATCTCTTTGTTTCTTTTCATTTCTTTCTCTTTTCTTTTATTCCCTTAGGATCATGGCAAAATAATCAAGCCCTTGACTCGACACTAATCTTTATTATATAGCTCACGGACTCGATTACATAGAAGGATTATAAAGCAAAACTCACAACTAGATCATACTAAGAACTTTTATTCTACTAGATCAAGATATTACCAAAAGGATCAAACTAAGAAAAACGGTAAAGATAAAAGTGATGGTGATATGATATCGGGGCACTCCCCCAAGCTTGGCAGTTGGCAAGGGGAGTGCCCATACCAGATATTCAATTCTTCTTTGTTGGTGGAGAAGGTGATGGTTTTGTTGATGGCGTAGGCTTCTTCCTTAATTTGCGCTTGAGGACATATTTTTGGTCCCTTAGGTCATCGATCTCCTGCTCCAAGCTCAGTACCTTTTTGCATAGTTCCTGCTTGTTTTCCTACAAGAGGCGAAAAGGGATAAACTCGATCTTAGGTTTCTTTAGTCTATCCGGGAGGCTTGACTTTTTGAACTCCACATGCATGTCCCCAGGTTGAGGTAGTGGGACTTCATCTTCATCTGAGCTCGTCTCCTCATTTCCCTTGGGTTCATAGTCCTCTTCTTCTTCCGTAGTCCAACCACAATGCTCCACATCCCCATAGACCTTAGGATCTGCAAGGTAATCAACCACGTAGCTTTCTCCTTCTGAATCCTGGGACGACATGTTGCTCTATCTGCAGCAGGACAGCTTGAAACAAAGACAAGAGATATTTGCGTGATACGGTGGTCAAAACCCCTGGGAGATTATATAATGAATTTTTGCCGACCAAAATATGTGTCGTGTACGAAAACGGAGTCCGGAGAGCACACGAGGTGCCCACGGGGTAGGGGGCGTGCCCAGGGGGGTAGGGGGCGGCCTCCACCCTCGTGGAGCCCTCGTGTCCTTCCCGGACTGCTTCTTATTTTTCTATTTTTCTAAATATTCCAAAACGGAGAAATATTGCCTTAAAAACTGTTTTGGAGTCGGTTTACTTACCGTACCACATACCTATTCCTGTTCGGAGTCTGAAACGTTCCGGAAAGTGTCCCTTATGTATTCCTCCGGGGTTACGGTTTCAATAACATTGGTTTCAACATTTATGGGATTACCTGAGATATAGTGTTTGATTCTTCGACCGTTCACCACCTTCGGATTTGTGCCTTCGAAGTTGTTGATTTTTATGGCACCGGAACGATAGACCTCCTCGATAACGTAAGGACCTTCCCAGTAGAGAAGTTTTCCTGCAAAAAATCTTAAACGAGAGTTGTATAGCAATACATAATCACCTACTTTAAACTCACGCTTTTGTATTCTTTTGTCATGCCATCTTTTAACTTTTTCTTTAAACAACTTGGCATTTTCATAGGCTTGGGTTCTCCATTCATCAAGTGAGCTAATATCAAATAACCTCTTCTCACCAGCAAGTTTGAAATCATAATTGAGTTCTTTAATAGCCCAATATGCTTTGTGTTCTAGTTCGAGAGGTAAGTGACATGCTTTTCCATAAACCATTTTATATGGAGACATACCCATAGGATTTTTATATGCAGCTCTATAGGCCCATAATGCATCATCAAGTTTCTTGGACCAATTCTTTCTAGATCTATTAACAGTCTTTTGCAAAATTAATTTGAGCTCTCTATTACTCAATTCTACTTGACCACTAGACTGTGGGTGATAAGGAGATGCAATTCTATGATTAACATCATATTTAGCAAGCATTTTACGGAAAGCACCATGAATAAAAAACCACCATCAGTCATTAAATATCTAGGGACTCCAAATCTTGGAAAAATAACTTCTTTAAGCATTTTAATAGAAGTGTTATGATCAGCACTACTATTTGAAATAGCTTCTACCCACTTAGTAACGTAATCAACAGCAACTAAAATATGTGTATATCCATTAGAGGAAGGAAAAGGTCCCATGTAGTCAAAGCCCCAAACATCAAATGGTTCAATAACGAGTGAATAATTCATAGGCATTTCTTGACGTCTACTAATATTACCAATTCTTTGACATTCATCACAAGATAAGACAAACTTACGGGCATCCTTGAAGAGAGTAGGCCAATGAAAACCAGATTGCAATACCTTATGTGCAGTTCTATCTCCAGCATGGTGTCCTCCGTAAGCTTCGAGTGACACTTGCGTAGGATCTGTTCCTGTTCATGCTCAGGTACACAACGTCTAATAACACCATCTACTCCTTTATAAAGATGTGGGTCATCCCAAAAGTAATGCCTCAAATCATAGAAGAACTTTTTCTTTTGCTGGTATGTGAAACTAGGTGGTATAAACTTAGCAACAATGTAATTAGCATAATCAGCATACCATGGAGCAGTATGAGAAGCATTTATTAAAGGAAATATGCCCTAGAGGCAATAATAAAGTTATTATTTATTTCCTTATATTATGATAAATGTTTATTATTCATGCTAGAATTGTATTAACCGGAAACATAATACATGTGTGAATACATAGACAAACAGAGTGTCACTAGTATGCCTCTACTTAACTAGCTCGTTGATCAAAGATGGTTATGTTTCATAACCATAGACATGAGTTGTGATTTGATTAACAGGATCACATCATTAGGAGAATGATGTGATTGACTTGACCCATTCTGTTAGCTTAGCACTTGATCGTTTAGTTTGTTGCTATTGCTTTCTTCATGACTTATACATGTTCCTATGACTATGAGATTATGCAACTCCCGTTTACCAGAGGAACACTTTGTGTGCCACCAAACGTCACAGCATAACTGGGTGATTATAAAGGTGCTCTACATGTGTCTCCGAAGGTACTTGTTGGGTTGGCGTATTTCGAGATTAGGATTTGTCACTCCAATTGTCGAAGAGGTATCTCTGGGCCCTCTCGGTAATGCACATCATTTAAGCCTTGCAAGCATTGGAACTAATGAGTTAGTTGCGGGATGATGTATTACGGAACGATTAAAGAGACTTGCCGGCAACGAGATTGAACTAGGTATTGAGATACCGACGATCGAATCTCGGGCAAGTAACATACCGATGACAAAGGGAACAACGTATGTTGTTATGCGGTCTGACGGATAAAGATCTTTGTAGAATATGTAGGAGCCAATATGAGCATCCAGGTTCCGCTATTGGTTATTGACCGGAGACGTGTCTCGGTCATGTCTACATAGTTCTCGAACCCGTAGGGTCCGCACGCTTAACGCTACGATGATAGTTATATTATGAGTTTTATGTTTTGATGTACCGAAGGTTGTTCGGAGTCCCGGATGTGATCACGGACATGACGAGGAGTCTCGAAATGGTCGAGACATGAAGATTGATATATTGGAAGCCTATGTTTGGATATCGGAAGTGTTCCGGGTGAAATCGGGATTTTACCGGAGTACCGGGAGGTTACCGGAACCCCCCGGGGGCTTAATGGGCCTACATGGGCCTTAGTGGAAAAGGAGGAAACCTAAGGAAGTGTGGTGCGCGCCCCCCAAGGCCCAAATCGAATTGGTTTAGGGCAAAGGGGGTCGGCCCCCCTCTTTCCTTCTCCCTCCTCCCAAGTCCTAATCCAACTAGGAAAGGGGGGAGTCCTACTCCCGGTGGGAGTAGGACTCCTCCTGGCGCGCCAATGCCCTGGCCGGCCGCACCCCCCCCCTTGCTCCTTTCTATACAAGGGAAGGGGGCACCCTAGAGACACAACATTAGATCATTGATCTCTTAGCCGTGTGTGGTGCCCCCCTCCACCATAGTCCACCTCGATAATACTGTAGCAGTGCTTAGGCGAAGCCCTGCGTCGGTAGAACATCAACATCGTCACCACGCCGTCGTGCTGACTAAACTCTCCCTCAACACTCAGCTGGATCGGAGTTCGAGGGACGTCATCGGGCTGAACGTGTGCTGAACTCGGAGGTGCCGTACGTTCGGTACTTGATCGGTCGGATCGTGAAGACGTATGACTACATCAACCGCGTTGTGCTAACGCTTCCGCTTTCGGTCTACGAGGGTACGTAGACAACACTCTCCCCTCTCGTTGCTATGAATCACCATGATCTTGCGTGCGCGTAGGAATTTTTTTGAAATTACTACATTACCAACCTGTGGCATCCGAGCCAGGTTTTATGCGTAGATGTCATATGCACGAGTAGAACACAAGTGAGTTGTGGGCGATACAAGTCATATTGCTTACCAGCATGTCATACTTTGGTTCGGCGGTATTGTTGGATGAAGCGGCCCGGACTGACATTACGCGTACGCTTACGTGAGACTGGTTCTACCGACGTGCTTTGCACATAGGTGGCTGGCGGGTGTCAGTTTCTCCAACTTTAGTTGAACCGAGTGTGGCTACGCCCGGTCCTTGCGAAGGTTAAAACAACACCAACTTGACAAACTATCGTTGTGGTTTTGATGCGTAGGTAAGAACGGTTCTTGCTAAGCCCGTAGCAGTCACGTAAAACATGCAACAACAAAGTAGAGGAGTCTAACTTGTTTTTGCAGGGCATGTTGTGATGTGATATGGTCAAGACATGATGCTAAATTTTATTGTATGAGATGATCATGTTTTGTAACCGAAGTTATCGGCAACTGGCAGGAGCCATATGGTTGTCGCTTTATTGTATGCAATGCAATCGCCCTATAATGCTTTACTTTATCACTAAGCGGTAGCGATAGTCGTGGAAGCATAAGATTGACAAGACGACAACGATGATACAATGGAGATCAAGGTGTCGCGCCGGTGACGATGGTGATCATGATGGTGCTTCGGAGATGGAGATCACAAGCACAAGATGATGATGACCATATCATATCACTTATATTGATTGCATGTGATGTTTATCTTTTATGCATCTTATCTTGCTTTGATTGACGGTAGCATTATAAGATGATCCCTCACTAAAATTATCAAAGTATAAGTGTTCTCCCTGAGTATGCACCGTTGCGAAAGTTCTTCGTGCTGAGACACCACGTGATGATCGGGTGTGATAGCCTCTACGTTCAAATACAACGGGTGCAAAACAGTTGCACACGCGGAATACTCAGGTTAAACTTGACGAGCCTAGCATATAACAGATATGGCCTCGGAACACGGAGACCGAAAGGTCGAGCGTGAATCATATAGTAGATATGATCAACATAGTGATGTTCACCATTGAAACTACTCCATCTCACGTGATGATCAGACATGGTTTAGTTGATTTGGATCACGTGATCACTTAGAGGATTAGAGGGATGTCTATCTAAGTGGGAGTTCTTAAGTAATATGATTAATTGAACTTAAATTTATCATGAACTTAGTACCTGATAGTATCTTCCTTGTCTATGTTGATTGTAGATAGATGGCCCGTGCTATTGTTCCGTTGAATTTTAATGCGTTCCTTGAGAAAGCAAAGTTTAAAGATGATGGTAGCAATTACACGGACTGGGTCCGTAACTTGAGGATTGTCCTCATTGTTGCACAGAAGAGTTACGTCCTGGAAGCACCGCTAGGTGTACCTCCTGCGCCAGCAACTGCAGACATTGTGAATGCCTGGCAGTTGCGTGTTGATGACTACTCGATAGTTCAGTGTGCCATGCTTTACGGCTTAGAACCGGGACTTCAACGATGTTTTGAACGTCATGGAGCATATGAGATGTTCCAGGAGTTGAAGTTAATATTTCAAGCAAATTCCCGGATTGAGAGATATGAAGTCTCCAATAAGTTTTATAGCTGCAAGATGGAGGAGAATAGTTCTGTCAGTGAACATATACTCAGAATGCCTGGGTACCATAATCACTTGACTCAGCTAGGAGTTAATCTTCCGGTTGATAGTGTCATTGACAGAGTTCTTCAATCACTACCACCAAGATACAAGAGCTTTGCGATGAACTATAATATGCAAGGGATGAATAAAACAATTCCCGAGTTCTTCGCAATGCTAAAGGCTGCGGAGGTAGAAATCAAGAAGGAGCATCAAGTGTTGATGGTCAACAAGACCACTAGTTTCAAGAAAAAGGGCAAAGGGAAGAAGAAGGGGGACTTCAAGAAGAACAACAAGCAAGTTGCTGCTCAAGAGAAGAAACCCAAGTCTGGACCTAAGCCTGAAACTGAGTGCTTCTACTGCAAACAGACTGGTCACTGGAAGCGGAACTACCCCAAGTATTTGGCGGATAAGAAGGATGGCAAGGTGAACAAAGGTATATGTGATATACATGTTATTGATGTGTACCTTACTAATGCTCGCAGTAGCACCTGGGTATTTGATACTGGTTCTGTTGCTAATATTATTTGCAACTCGAAACAGGGGCTACGGATTAAGCGAAGATTGGCTAAGGACGAGGTGACGATGCGCGTGGGAAATGGTTCCAAAGTCGATGTGATCGCGGTTGGCACGCTACCTCTACATCTACCTTCGGGATTAGTATTAGACCTAAATAATTGTTATTTGGTGCCAGAGTTGAGCATGAACATTATATCTGGATCTTGTTTGATGCGAGACGGTTATTCATTTAAATCAGAGAATAATGGTTGTTCTATTTATATGAGTAATATCTTTTATGGTCATGCACCCGTGAAGAGTGGTCTATTCTTATTGAATCCCGATAGTAGTGATGTTGAAGCCAAAAGATACAGAGTTGATAATGATAGTGCAACTTATTTGTGGCACTGCCGTTTAGGTCATATCGGTGTAAAGTGCATGAAGAAACTCCATACTGATGGACTTTTGGAACCACTTGATTATGAATCACTTGGTACTTGCGAACCGTGCCTCATGGGCAAGATGACTAAAACGCCGTTCTCCGGAACTATCGAGAGAGCAACAAATTTGTTGGAAATCATACATATAGATGTATGTGGTCCGATGAATGTTGAGGCTCGTGGTGGATATCGTTATTTTCTCACCTTCACAGATGATTTAAGCAGATATGGGTATATCTACTTAATGAAGCATAAGTCTGAAACATTTGAAAGGTTCAAAGAATTTCAGAGTGAAGTTGAAAACCATCGTAACAAGAAAATAAAGTTTCTACGATCTGATCGTGGAGGAGAATATTTGAGTTACGAGTTTGGTCTACATTTGAAATAATGCGGAATAGTTTCGCAACTCACGCCACCCGGAACACCACAGCGTAATAGTGTGTCCGAACGTTGTAATCGTACTTTACTAGATATGGTGCGATCTATGATGTCTCTTACAGATTTACCTCTATCATTTTGGGGTTATGCTTTAGAGACGGCCGCATTCACGTTAAATAGGGCACCATCAAAATCCGTTGAGACGACGCCTTATGAACTGTGGTTTGGTAAGAAACCAAAGTTGTCGTTTCTGAAAGTTTGAGGCTGTGATGCTTATGTGAAAAAGCTTCACCCTGATAAGCTCGAACCCAAATCGGAGAAATGTGTCTTCATAGGATACCCAAAGGAGACTTTTGGGTATACCTTCTATCACAGATTCGAAGGCAAGACTTTTGTTGCTAATTTCAGAGTTTTTCTAGAGAAGGAGTTTCTCTCGAAAGAAGTGAGTGAGAGGAAAGTAGAACTTGATGAGGTAACTGTACCTGCTCCCTTATTGGAAAGTAGTTCATCACAAAAAACAGTTTCTACGACACCTACACCAATTAGTGAGGAAGTTAATGATGATGATCATGAAACTTTAGATCAAGTTGTTACTGAACCTCGTAGGTCAACTAGAGTAAGATCCGCACCAGAGTGGTACGGTAATCCTGTTCTGAAAGTTATGTTACTAGACCATGACGAACCTACGAACTATGAAGAGCAATGGTGAGCCCAGATTCCGCAAAATGGCTTGAGGCCATGAAATCTGAGATGGGATCCATGTATGAGAACAAAGTGTGGACTTTGGTTGACTTGCCCGTTGATCGGCAAGCAATTGAGAATAAATGGATCTTCAAGAAGAAGACTGACGCTGACGGTAATGTTACTATCTACAAAGCTCGACTTGTTGCGAAAGGTTTTCGACAAGTTCAAGGGATTGACTACGATGAGACCTTCTCACCCGTAGCGATGCTTAAGTCTGTCTGAATCATGTTAGCAATTACCGCGTTTTATGATTATGAAATACTAGTCATCAACCCGTGCACCTACACGGGCTAGATATTTCTCCATTAAAAATGTATATGTAAGAATACCATTATACATTACTGCATATATACTTTGTAGGCATAAAACTGTAAATATAAAGCATGCTACATTTTAATCTACCATTTAATATTGCTTGATCTTGAAAATTGCAAGAATTTATTGAAGTAGGTAAGATGAATTTTAAACATCAAAATCTAAAATTTTAACTTAATGGCAAAAAAATCTATGCAATAGTAAGTATAATTTTACATGCGGAATGGGATAATGTTTTCCTCTAAAGCGGTACATGTTGTCAGTATAAATCCAGCTGTTTTTCACTTGGGCTGTAGTTATCATATAATCTCCATAATGACTACTTTTTGGATATAAAGGCATTTGAAATTTTGGCAGTAACCTTTATCTCATTTATAAGCTTTGTAAGCATTCCAGAACTTTTGCAACAATGGTGCCAAGCCTAGTGGATGTCAAAATAAATTATATTTTAGTATTTAATCTAATTATATTTCTTCTTATCATCTGTAAAATATGTGATGCTTGAAATGCTACATTGATTTAATTAACGGTATCATCGCGAACCTCACTCTGTGGTCTCACCGCATTAAGAAGGTGAAGGACAGAGTTCACGCCTGCTTGAGGGACTTCTTTACTTCTCGCCTTGTCTAGTTTGTAAAAAATAAAAAATAAATGATATATGTTCAGGTGGGGAGTCTTTCCCCTTGTTGACAGTTTCAAAAAAAATTAAAACTCTGTAACACTTAATTATATAACTCATATACATGCAGGGTAACAAAAATAGAACAATATATACTTCCCGGAGATAGGGAATCAAGATAATACATGTGCTATCCTTACTTGACAGGCAACTATCAACTAAATGAGCACGATTATTTTCACTGTCATGTTACCTCGTCAAAAAAGAAAGCGAAGAACAGAAGAGTGTTCCAAGACATGATGGTGCAGCCTCCTGTGATCTTGCAAATAATTAGGGATGAAGTCGACCTCCTTTCTCTTGCTCTAATGTTCTAACCTGCTAGCTGTTGGCTGTTGCTTGTGCTTTCGGTAGCTCCTTTTCCCACTTTGGTCTCTTTTTTCTCTTCTGTAAATTGTTCCCCTGTGCCATCTATAATGCAAAAGTCGAGGTCCTGCTGGTTCAGATCAGAAATGTTACCTATTCAAATCAGATCATGGAAGTGAAATAGTGCAAAAACGACAAGAGAAGAAATATAATCATATAGAAAATCAGACAACTGGATGCAGAATACATTACAGATTGTCATTTTGAAAAAGGACCAAACTGACTATGTATAATTAACTGTTCTTTTTGAGTAAGGGTAATAAATACACCTTTTGCTGTGAAAAAATGAAAGAAATATTGTCTGACTTGCTTTTTGTTAACAACAATTTTTAGCTCTTACACACAAAAGCATTACTGAACTGATGGTGTTAGTCGTACTTCAGCCTAACAAATGTAGGGACGATGACTTTAAGTAGGAAATATTTTTTGTAGGGAAAAATGCGTGGTATTTAATCTAACTTTACTCTGAACCTGATTCATAATATATCAAACTAACTTTCCTCCACTGTATA
This sequence comes from Triticum dicoccoides, assembly GCF_002162155.2. Classification (NCBI taxonomy): domain Eukaryota; kingdom Viridiplantae; phylum Streptophyta; class Magnoliopsida; order Poales; family Poaceae; genus Triticum; species Triticum dicoccoides. Next base: position 562,107,133 of record NC_041390.1, on the reverse strand, counting down.
CATGAAATTAGTACTTGGAAATTGGAGTGTTCTGATTATTTTTCAAACTTCAATATATTGGGAGTTGCGTGCTTCACCCCATAGAACAATAAATTGTGGAGTAGATGTAGCATGACTTACATTATTTTTCGGATGCACCACTGAAAATTTTGAGTAGCACTACTTAATCAAATCCCCAAATAGCCACATGTTTATGATGACCATTGTTTACTCTGAAACTAAGGATTTGATGTTTTTGTTTGTGAAATCAGAAATTTCAAGATAAAAAAAGTACTGCAATTTGACATATGAGAGATATAGAAGTAGACATAAATAAAGAGATTCTGAAAATCCTTACCTGTAATCGACACTCGATAGACATACAATAGAAGAGACGTATAAACGCATGAATGATTAAAACTATAATATCTTGCACGTGCATGCAAATAGGTGGTCCATGTATCGAATGACTAGTCAATAATTATATTGCCTCACGTGTGATTGGAAAGAGACACACTAAAGATACGACTGATAGAAGCTTAGTAATGTTGGTGTACAAAAACATAGAAGTATGGTCGGAGGGTCTTGACGGAACTGCTCGCATAGCCCTTTCTCTCTCTCTGTCTAGCCACTACATCCTGCATATTCTTGTGCATGACACATATTAGTTTTGATGAATCGAAAATTGAACCAATGATACATGCCGATACTGCATCCTCCAGTACCAACATAACCCAATGACACAGGCCAAGGAAAAACACAACACACTGGAGTTTTTACATCCAATCAAACGCCTGGAAAGGTTACTAAATATATTGATGGACAATGCTCTGGCAATGCAATCCCATCATCCATCCGTGATTGTAGATTGCGTGATAGTGTCTGCCATGTGATTTACAGTCTCTCATAATCTGATAGTTTCTACATCAAATCAGTAAATAGTATACATGGATCTGATGCGGAAAAGGTGATCAAGGTGCTTACCTGAGATCAGTGGAAGTCGTGTGAAAGCCGAGTAGAGGGTGCAAGGTGCTGCTCAATGATATGGTAGATGTCTATGCCCATATGGAATCGATGACTCAAACATCGGTTGCTGCTGCTGTGGCTGGGCAAGGCGACTTCTCCATGTTGCCTTGGCTGAATCAAAGTATTAGAATATATGAAAACATGAATATCAGAGCTACAGAAATTCCTGGTTTCCAGAGAGACCTTGCAGGAGTACACGTAATTTAAGATACTAAGAATACACAGTGGAGGAACAGAACAATGGAATAGAACTTGTGTGCCATTGGCCGCAGCTCAAAGCCTCATGATGTTGTGTCACTGGCAGTTGCACATCCTCTCCTCCTTGTTATAAAGTTTATCACGACCTACCTAGGGCAGTTGATCTGTTGTTAATTTGACATCCTACCAATCTGCACCTCCGTCTGTTTCTCCTTCATCTCTGGTAAACTGGTCCGCCCATAACTCTAAACCAAGAAAACCATCCATTACATCACATGTCGTCTCTCAAAGCGTTGAAAGGAGGTGACAGGAGGAGGGCGAGAGGACCTTGGAGAAGAGTTAAGGACGACCTACCTGTATCAAAGTTCCATTGCTATACACCTCCACCAGTGAGCCAACCATCATGCAAAAATTGGCCTAAAAGCATAAAGAGAACAATGAGCACGATCCATGCATGTGGCAATCCAATTAATTTTACTTACTTGAGAAGTATTTCTGGCCGGCAGTGCAGAAACAATCAGTCAAAGTTGTGTACATGCATGGGCTTGTTGAAGTTAGGGAGCCAGCTCTGTTTAAGGATAAACGTGTTGCTGCTGTACTAAGTGTCGGCCATCAGTAATTCATGAACGGAATTCTGCTTGCTTCGTCATCGTTTTCATAGGAAGTACTCGGTGGCATGGGGTTATGCTAACAAATTATACACATCAACTAATTTCACCAGTTGATAACCAACTATCATCAAAACAGAAATATTAGGGATCAAATTGATGAAGAACGAACCTAAACCTGTGTTTGGAGGCGTCAGAGTTTGGAAGACTCCTTGATTCCTCCTGATATATGGTCCTGCAGCATGATTTATGCCCTCTTGCACGGATATGGCCTCAAAAAGAACGCGACGGGACAAAGCTGAGGCGGAAAGTAGCTTCCCTGGGGCACAGGTGATTCAATGGCTGGAGATCAAGGGGATCAGGGAGAAGTTGGTTGGATTTTTGTAGATGGATTGCATCCCAGAAGTTTAGGATGTGAAAACTACATGTGACAGGAAAGGAAGATGATGATGAGGAGCGGCGCTAGGGTTGTCTTCCTGATGGGGAGGTGCCATATGCGAGGGAGATGTTCATTAGGGATCAAGCCAGACGTTTTCCCTTGGGCTGAGCGAGACGTTTCTTGGCAGCCTATGTAAAAGTTTTTTTTTACAGGTCAAGATGGCGAGGGGGTGGGATATCGGGCCAGGACTCTTGCGGTACTTCATCAAACGGATGTAAATAGCTACTGTTTGATCGGACGGATAATTTCTTTCGTCTTGACAATTAACGTGGAGCCTCGATTAGTGCTTTCAATTAGTAAATATAAGATGGCAGATGGATGTCAAAACTGCATTCTTGAATGGATTTCTGGAAGAAGAGTTGTATATGATGCAACCGGAAGGTTTTGTCGATTCAAAGGGAGCTAACAAAGTGTGCAAGCTCCAGCGATCCATTTATGGACTGGTGCAAGCCTCTCAGAGTTTGAATAAACGCTTTGATAGTGTGATCAAAGCATTTGGTTTTATACAGACTTTTGGAGAAGCCTATATTTACAAGAAAGTGAGTGGGAGCTCTGTAGCATTTCTGATATTATATGTGGATGACATATTACTGATTGGAAATGATATAGAATTTCTGGATAGCATAAAGGGATACTTGAATAAGAGTTTTTCAATGAAAGACCTCGGTGAAGCTGCTTACATATTGGGCATTAAGATCTATAGAGATAGATCAAGACGCTTAATTGGACTTTCACAACGCACATACCTTGACAAAGTTTTGAAAAAGTTCAAAATGGATCAAGCAAAGAAAGGGTTCTTGCCTATGTTACAAGGTGTGAAGTTGAGTAAGACTCAATGCCGGACCACTGCAGAAGATAAAAAGAAAATGAAAGATGTTCCCTATGCTTCAGCCATAGGCTCTATCATGTATGCAATGCTGTGTACCAGACCTGATGTGTGCCTTGCTATAAGTCTAGCAGGGAGGTACCAAAGTAATCCAGGAGTGGATCACTGGACAGCGGTCAAGAACATCCTGAAATACCTGAAAAGGACTAAGGATATGTTTCTCATTTATGGAGATGACAAAGAGCTCATCGTAAATGGTTACGTTGATGTAAGCTTTGACACTGATCCGGACGATTCTAAATCGCAAACCGGATACGTATTTACATTGAACGGTGGAGCTATCAGTTGGTACAGTTCTAAACAAAGCGTCGTGGCGGGATCTACATGTGTGTAGGATCGAAAGTATGTCTAGAGGGGGGTGATTAGACTACTTGACCAAATAAAACTTAACCTTTTCCCAATTTTAGTTCTTGGCAGATTTTAGCTAAATTAGGACAAGTCAAGCAATCATCACATCACTCAAGCAAGCATGCAAAGAGTTTATGGGCAGCGGAAAGTAAAGCATGCAACTTGCGAGAATGTAAAGGGAAGGGTTTGGAGAATTCAAACGCTATTGGAGGCACGGATGTTTTTCCCGTGGTTCGGATAGGTGGTGCTATCCTACATCCATGTTGATGGAGACTTCAACCCACGAAGGGTAACGGTTGCGCGAGTCCACACAGGGCTCCATCCAAGGGCAACGGTTGCGCGAGTCCACACAGGGCTCCACCCATGAAGGGTCCACGAAGAAGCAACCACCCACAAAGGGTCCACGAAGAAGCAACCTTGTCTATCCCACCATGGCCATCGCCCACACAGGACTTGCCTCACTAGCGGTAGATCTTCACGAAGTAGGCGATCTCCCTGCCCTTACAAACTCCTTGGTTCAACTCCACAATCTTGTCGGAGGCTCCCAAGTGACACCTAGCCAATCTAGGAGACACCACTCTCCAAGAAGTAACAAATGGTGTGTAGGTAATGAACTCCTTGCTCTTGTGCTTCAAATGATAGTCTCCCCAACACTCAACTCTCTCTCATAGGATTTGGATTTGGTGGAAAGAAGATTTGAGTGGAAAGCAACTTGGGAAGGCTAGAGATCAAGATTCATATGGTAGGAATGGAATGTCTTGGTCTCAACACATAAGTAGGTGGTTCTCTCTCAGAACATATGAGTTGGAATGGTGTGTGTGTTCTGATGGATCTCTCTCTGAATGAGAAGGAGGTGGAGGGGTATATATAGCCTCCACACAAAATCCAACCGTTACATACAATTTACCAATCTCGGTGGGACCGAATCAGAAAACTCGGTCTGACCGAAATAGTAAACCTAGTGACCGTTAGGAATTTCGGTGGGACTGACATGCAACTCGGTAGGACCGATTCGGTTAGGGTTTGGGCATAACGTAATCTCGGTGAGACCGATTACACAAACTCGGTGAGACCGAATTTGGTAATTAGCTAACCAGAGAGTTGGTCAGGCAAACTCGGTGGGACCGATTTGCTCTTTCGGTGAGACCGAGTGGAACTCGGTGAGACCGAAAAGTTACAAAGGGGAACACTGAGTTTACATTGCAATCTCGGTGGGACCGATTCGCTCTTTCGATAAGACCGAAAAGTTACGAAAGGGAAACAGAGAGTTTGCAACCCCATCTCGGTGAGACCGAGATCCTTATCGGTAGAACCGAATTGCTAGGGTTTGGCAGTGGCTAATGACAAGTGAAACTCGGTGGCGCCGGATAGGAAGAATCGGTAGGACCGAGTTTGGCTTAGGGTTTAGGTCATATGTGGATATGGGAAAGTAGTTGAGGGTTTTGGAGCATATCACTAAGCACATGAAGCAAGAGGCTCATTAAGCAACACCTCATCCCTCCTTAATAGTATTGGCTTTTCCTAAAGACTCAATGTGATCTTGGATCACTAAAATATAAAATGAAGAGTCTTGAGCTTTTGAGCTTGAGCCAATCCTTTGTCCTTAGCATTTTGAGGGTTCCACTTTCACATCCATGCCATGCCAATCATTGAGCTTTCCTGAAATAATCATCTTGGAATAGCATTAGCTCAATGAGCTATATGTTGTTATGAATTACCAAAACCACCTAGGGATAGTTGCACTTTCAATCTCCCCCTTTTTGGTAATTGATGACAACATATAGATCAAAGCTTCGACAAATGATAATAAGCATGAAATATATCGTCGCTTTGAGAAGTATGTGATAAGTAAGAGCTCCCCCTAAATTTGTGCATATTTAAAATTTGCTTTGGACTGCAAATGCACAAAGAGTTAGAGTCATGGGTTACTCTTCCATGTCACATACATCTTGGTGGAGCGCTCAAAATGATAAGAATGAAATACATGCACTCATCACCAAGAATAATGAATGATCACATAAGAAAGATAAAATGATAATATTTAAGCAAGCATTAAGCAAACATTAAGTGTAGCTTATGATCAAACACATGATCATCAATGTCTCACAAATAATGACGTAGTATCTCAAGCACTCAAAAGCAGACAAGTTCGAAGAAAACCACCAAATAAAGCAAGAGAGAAAAGCAACACTCTCTCTCTCGAAGCCTATGATCTATACATCTTCTCCCCCTTTGGCAACAAGTTACCAAAAAGTTCCTAGAAAATGCAGAGCACTAGATCGACGCTCAGGCTTGATCTTCAGGTGGTGGTGGAGTCCGGAGCACTCCAAGGACGAAGCCTTCGGTAGACGTGGTCGGAGTCGAGGCTGAAGTGGATGCTGGAGCTGGTGGAACTGAGGCTGTGGCTGGTGCAGACGTTGTAGCTTTGGTGTCAGCAACTGGTAGTGCAGACGACCTCGGACCTCGTGGCACCCTCGCAAAAGCATTAGTCGTGGTCGTGCCTCTCCTCTCATTCATGTCCTCCTGGAGCTGCTCCACGGCAGTCTGTATCTCTGTCACCTTGATGTCCAAGTCATAGAACCTCTGTTCCATGATCCTCTCTAAACTCGCCTGGTTCTGAGTCAGGGTGGCTATACTCTGCTCAATCCGCAGGGTGGACGCAATCAGGTAACCAAGCTGCTCTTGTTTGGTTTTCAAGAAGTAATCAGATGCCTCCGCTTGAGTCGGCATCCTGGCAGCTTTCTCCTTCTTCGCCTTCTCCTTCTGAGCTTGTTCATGGGCAGATGATGGTTCATTCTCAGTCATAACAACTTGATTATCTTCGAAATCTGGACGGATGGGCAGGTGTTCCTTATCCAACAAATATACGCCCGTGCCCATCTTGGAGTTGATGAGCTCCTGAATCTGAGGGGCATATCCACAGCTCCTCTTCTGATCTGCCGCAGTCCTTTTGATTGTTTCCACTATGAGGCTCATGACTTTGAATTTTTGAGGCACGTCAAAGACATGAAGCAAATTGATCGCGTGACCTCTGATCTGATCATCTTGTGATCTCCAGACTTGGGCAGAAGGGTGTGCCTAAGGATCCAGTTGATCGTAGGCAATCCTGATAGCAGATAATGCACTGAGCCAAACTTGAACGTGTCAAGTGCTTCACTCGGAATCTCCTTGTACATGTTGGACATGGAGTTGTGGTCCATCTTTTTCTTGGCATAAATGTCCAAGTCATCTGCTTGCTCCTCTGGGGCATTGATCAGCTTCGCCCATTCCTCAACAGTAGAGTGGTACCTTGTACCCTCTGACATCCATGTGATCCTGCCATCCGGATAAAAGTGTGTTGCGGAGTAGAATTGCATGATTAGCTCCTCGTTCCACTTTGTGAGCTTCTTCCCAACAAAGTCTGCAACTCCACACGCACTAAAGCTGTCAAATACTCCAGGGTAGTACTCTTCATTGTCCTTGATATAGGTCCAGTCAACCCACCTCATGTCACATACAATTGGCTTCTTGTCAAGTAGCACTGTCTCATAGAAATCCTGTTGCTCCTTGGTATGAAACCTATAGTCCACTGCAGTCCTTCTCCTAGAAGCATATGGATCTGCTTCTCTCCACTTCCTGAGCCATGAGTCTCTCCTGAGCTTCATATCCTCAGCCACAAGATGAGCATCGTTGTGGTCTGGGATCTTGGGCTTTAGCTTCCTTAGGACATTTTCTTCCTCATCCTCAGCAACAGTCTCAGGCACTAGGGCCTTGTTCTTCTCAGCTGCAGGAATGCTCCTTATATTTCTCTTAGGTTTTGGCTTGGAGGCAGCTTTGGGCTTAGATGCAGTAGCCCCTGACCTTATGGCATCACCCATTAGCTTGGGTGCCTTGGGCGCTGGTGCAGCTGCCTCTTCTTCCTCTTCCTCTTCCATGATGGAAGCTTTGCCAAGCACTCTAGCCACAGTCTTCTTCACCCTCTCTTTCCTTTTCTTGCCCTCAGCTGCAGCTGGCTCTTGGGAAGTGGGCTTCTCAGTTGAGGCTCTAGCCTTTGACATGGGCTGCCTGCCTGCTGGCCTTTTGATTTTCAGACCTGGCTTAGTGCCTTGAGCTGGTTCAATTCTCTTGGAAGTGGCCTCTTCCTCTGCCACATAGTCCTGATCTTCAGAGTCTGAAGTTTTCTTCTTCCTTTGTCTCGTGGCAGCCTTTGGCAAATTGCTAGGAGTGCTCCTGCTGCCTTCATCAGATGAACTGGAGGGACTAGTGCCCTCACTCATCACCACTTGCTGCTCTGACAGATTCTGGCTATCACTCTGGTCTGACATGCTGCAAACTGACTGCTGACCCTGTGAATAGATTATAGAGGAGATAGAGTGGATGAGCATCACAAAATGCAGAGATTTTTGCAAAAAGAATGATCCAAAAACTTAGTTTTAGTTTCCCACTGAAATCATCTCGGATCTACCAATTTTCAAACTCGGTGATACCGAAGCAGTTTTGGAACCTAAACTAGTGAACTCGGTATGACCGAGTCACAGTTCGGTGGCACCGAGACTGCTAGGGTTTCACTGAGTTCAAAAATCGGTCACACCGATAAGTAATTCTCGGTCAGACCGAGTTTTACTTGTGCAATGGCGTAAGCCAAATCGGTGGGACCGAGTTTTTCAACTCGGTGGGTCCGAGATAGTTTCGGCGGAAACCTAAACCTAGAATTTTCGAATTCTATGAGCGTTTTGACTGGATAGAAGTTTATCAAACGTGGCTAGAAACAATATGATCACAATGTGCTAGGAATCAGATTGAGGAATAGCACAAAGATCAAGTCCATACCCTAGTTCGGCGGAGACTTGCTACGGCGGCAACGGCGGGGCAGAATTCCCGTTGACGGCGACGGAGACCAGCGACTGGAGGCTGCTGGCGGCGAGAAGACGATCCGGAGACCTCGAGGGCAGAGCAGGCTATCGCGCGGGCGAAGGGGTTCGGAGAAATTTCCAAATTTTGCCCGTGACTATATATAGCCCGACCCTGTCGGTGTGACCGAGTGGAACAACTCGGTGGCACCGAGATTCATAACTGCGTGCAGTTACTGAAACTCGGTGTGACCGAAAGGTTCAAATCGGTTGCACCGAGATCGAAAACCTAGATCAACTTAATGATCTCGGTAGGACCAAAAGTGGAGTATCGGTCAGACCGAGAATCATAAAGAGGTTTTGGAAGTTTAAGTCTATGACGAATCGGGGACTCCGAGCGCTCCTCACACAGAGTGGTTCGAATCTGACTTGATCAAATTTTGTGATGCATCATGAATAGAGTTTGAGACAAGAAAAGCATAGATAGCTAGAGGACGTTCTTAGGCATTCTTGTCCATCCACTTGGCAAAAGAGGATAAAACCAAGCAATCAAAACAACAAGTGGATGTCCTCGAATGAGTAAAATATGCAATCAGCATGCTCACACAATAAGATGGCAAATGAAATATGTGGCAAGGCATGCACAACCAATTCTAGCATTTATCAAGCAATTTGCGATGACTAGGTCATCCATATATGAGTACATTGACTTAGGAGTCAAGTGAGAACACTTGATCATAGGTCATACTCATCGTTTAAGCTCAAGTGGGGTTACCACTTTTACATAAAGCATTGTTGTGTTCACATCTTTAGAGTTGCTTTAGCTCAAGTTTAGAGTAAAGCTCCCCCTAGATGTGATATCCCCCCTAAGAGGGATGAACTAACCTTGGGTTTTGTCGATGATGACTTCATGTAGATATTGAAGATGTGGATGCTCAATGTTGATGTAGATCTCTTGGAGCTATCCATTTGAGTGAATTGCACTTTCAATACCTACATGGGTTAGTCCCACAAGGAACAAACAAGGATATCCATAGACATAGAGTGATGCACACAAAAGATGATGTCCATGAAAACTTTTAGGTTACCTTGTCCCTTGTCTTACCAACAAGAGGGTTTGTGACTCCTTGAACTAGTGCAAGATGTGGAAGTTGATTGCACTTGTTCTTGCCAAAATGATAAGAGTGAAGTATGTTGGCGGAGTCACCCTCAAGAACTCTCTAGTTCTTCTTCTTTTGGATCCACATCATCTTGATGGGAATCCTTGGAGTTGTAGTCGTACTTGATGAAGTGGAACTTGAAGTAGTCTTGGGAATCCACTTGACTAAGGTCTTAGGAGCTTCTTCAAATGCATCAATTTCCTCTTGAAGCTTGTCCTTGCCTTTTTGCTTGTAGTCTTGTGGTGGAAGATCATCTTGAGCTTGTGTCCCCTTGAAAGAAGTATACTTCTCTTGTTGAGGGACAAACTTTGTCTTGGGGTATTGATCTTCTTCCCATTCAACTCCATTGGCATTGAACTTTCGTTCAAAACCAACACCTTGATTCTTCCGGTGCATTCCTTGTTTGCGCACAATTTCCTCGAATTGCTTACTCCCGGCAAGGCTTTTGTACACTCCTTTCTCTATAATTCCCTTCAATAAGCTATTTTCTTGCTCAAGTGTAACTTGGCTAAGAGAATCATTAGTGGAATCAAGAGAACTACTAGAAGCAACAATATTGGATTTAGCATGATCATTGTTACTACTAGAGGAAGAATCTTTCTTGTTAGACTTGACTTGAGGCATGTAAGTGGATAAGAGTAAACGCTTGGCAATGTAAGAAGAACTTTTCTTGCGGAGATCATCATTGATTGCCTTTAAGAACTCATGATCTTGCTCAAGATTGAGCTTTTCAAAGCGTAGTTTCTCATGAGCTCTTAAAAGTTCTCGATGATCTTCAAATATAGTGTCATGAGCTAACTTAAGAATTTTTAGTTCTTTAGTTAGAGCCTCAATCTTCTCCTTATCATTGTCATTCGTTTTGTCTTGATTAGCATGATTAATTGGTCTTTCATCATAGTATTCATCACTAGAGTTGTCACCAAGCAAATCATCACCTAACAAGTCATCTTCATCACTATTGAAATCAACATACTCGGGGTGTGTTACCTTAGGACATTTGGCCATGAAGCATCTTCCAATTCCTTCATTTGGTGAGTCAAATATGTCGTAGGAGTTGGTTGACACAAGTGCTAGACCGGCAACACCTTCATCTTGAGTATCTTCGAAGTCGGAGTGATAACTTCTCTCGGAGTGGCTGTCGGAGTCGGAGCCGGATACCCATTCACCAACATGAGCTTGATGTCTTCGTCTTGTGTAGCTCCTTGATGATTTTTCCTTCCTTTCCGAATCCTTGCTTCTCCGTGAGTATCTTCGTTCATAACGATCATCTCTACTCCTTCTCTCTCTTGGTGGTGATCCTTTGCTTCTTCTTTTTGGAGAATCTTCTCTTCTCTTGTAGGGAGCCGTACACTCATTGGAATAGTGTCCGGGTATTCCACAATTGTAACAGTTTTGCTCTCGACTAGAAGATCTTTTGTCATTGTAGGACCTTGACTTGGAGCTTCTATCTTTGCTTCTACTCTTGTAGAACTTGTTGAAGTTCTTCACCATTAAGCTCAATTCTTCATTGAAGTCTTGTTTCTCACTTGATGATGTAGGGGCTTCACATGAGGCTTTATAGGCACCACTTGATTTGTTGTGAAGTTCCTCTTTATCCTTAAGTGACATCTCATGAGCAACAATTCTTCCAATCACCTCCGTTGGCTTGAGATCTTTGTAATTGGGCATCATTTGGATCAATGTGCACACGGTATCATATTTTCCATCCAAGGCTCTTAGGATCTTCTTGATGATGAATCTATCGGTCATCTCTTCACTTCCTAAGCCGGCAATCTCATTTGTGATGAGAGCAAGCCTAGAGTACATTTCAGCGACACCTTCACCATCCTTCATCTTGAACTTGTCAAGTTGGCTTTGAAGCACATCCAACTTGGATTCCTTGACGGAGTCGGTACCTTCGTGCATATCAATCAAAGTGTCCCAAATTTCCTTTGCATTCTCAAGGCGGCTGATTTTGTTGAATTCTTCGGGGCACAATCCGTTGAAGAGAATATCACAAGCTTGAGCATTGTATTGCAACATCTTTAACTCATCCGCGGTAGCTTCACGGTTTGGTTCTCTCCCGTCAAAGAAGTCACCTTGCAAACCAACACACACAATAGCCCAAACAGTGGGGTTATGTCCAAGAATATGCATTTTCATTTTATGCTTCCAACTAGCAAAATTAGTACCATCAAAGTAAGGACCTCTACGGTGATAATTTCCCTCGCTAGACGCCATACTCTCCTAGGTTGTGAAACCAAGGCTATGACCACCAAAAGCTATGGAGATCAAGCAAATGGAGACCAAAGCTCTGATACCACTTGTAGGATCGAAAGTATGTCTAGAGGGGGTGATTAGACTACTTGACCAAATAAAACTTAACCTTTTCCCAATTTTAGTTCTTGGCTGATTTTAGCTAAATTAGGACAAGTCAAGCAATCATCACATCACTCAAGCAAGCATGCAAAGAGTTTATGGGCAGCAGAAAGTAAACCATGTAACTTGCGAGAATGTAAAGGAAAGGGTTTGGAGAATTCAAATGCTATTGGAGACACGGATGTTTTTCCCGTGGTTCGGATAGGTGGTGCTATCCTACATCCACGTTGATGGAGACTTCAACCCACGAAGGGTAACGGTTGCGCGAGTCCACACTGGGCTCCACCCAAGGGCAACGGTTGCGCGAGTCCACACAGGGCTCCACCCACGAAGGGTCCACGAAGAAGCAACCACCCACAAAGGGTCCACAAAGAAGCAACCTTGTCTATCCCACCATGGCCATCGCCCACACAGGACTTGCCTCACTAGCGGTAGATCTTCATGAAGTAGGCGATCTCCCTGCCCTTACAAACTCCTTGGTTCAACTCCACAATCTTGTCGGAGGCTCCCAAGTGACACCTAGCCAATCTAGGAGACACCACTCTCCAAGAAGTAACAAATGGTGTGTAGGTAATGAACTCCTTGCTCTTGTGCTTCAAATGATAGTCTCCCCAACACTCAACTCTCTCTCATAGGATTTGGATTTGGTGGAAAGAAGATTTGAGTGGAAAGCAACTTGGGAAGGCTAGAGATCAAGATTCATATGGTAGGAATGGAATGTCTTGGTCTCAACACATGAGTAGGTGGTTCTCTCTCAGAACATATGAGTTGGAATGGTGTGTGTGTTCTGATGGCTCTCTCTCTGAATGAGAAGGAGGTGGAGGGGTATATATAGCCTCCACACAAAATCCAACCGTTACATACAATTTACCAATCTCGATGGGGCCGAATCAGAAAACTCGGTCTGCGAAATAGTAAACCTAGTGACCGTTAGGAATTTCGGTGGGACTGACATGCAACTCGGTAGGACCGATTCGGTTAGGGTTTGGGCATAACGTAATCTCGGTGAGACCGAATTTGGTAATTAGCTAACCAGAGAGTTGGTCAGGCAAACTCGGTGGACCGATTTGCTCTTTCGGTGAGACCGAGTGGAACTCGGTGAGACCGAAAAGTTACAGAGGGGAAACACTGAGTTTACATTGCAATCTCGGTGGGACCGATTCGCTCTTTCGGTAAGACTGAAAAGTTACGAAAGGGAAACAGAGAGTTTGCAACCCCATCTCGGTGAGACCGAGATCCTTATCGGTAGAACCGAATTGCTAGGGTTTGGCAGTGGCTAATGACAAGTGAAACTCGGTGGCGCCGGATAGGAAGAATCGGTAGGACCGAGTTTGGCTTAGGGTTTAGGTCATATGTGGATATGGGAAAGTAGTTGAGGGTTTTTGAGCATATCACTAAGCACATGAAGCAAGAGGCTCATTAAGCAACACCTCATCCCTCCTTAATAGTATTGGCTTCTCCTAAAGACTCAATGTGATCTTGGATCACTAAAATATAAAATGAAGAGTCTTGAGCTTTTGAGCTTGAGCCAATCCTTTGTCCTTAGCATTTTGAGGGTTCCACTTTCACATCCATGCCATGCCAATCATTGAGATTTCCTGAAATAATCATCTTGGAATAGCATTAGCTCAATGAGCTATATGTTGTTATGAATTACCAAAACCACCTAGGGATAGTTGCACTTTCAATGTGAAGCGGAGTACATAGCTGCTTCGGAAGCAGCAAATGAAGGAGTCTGGATGAAGGAGTTCATATCCGATCTAGGTGTCATACCTAGTGCACCGGGTCCAATGAAAATGTTTTGTGACAATACTGGAGCAATTGCCTTAGCGAAGGAATCCAGATTTCACAAGAGAACCAAGCACATCAAGAGACGCTTCAATTCCATCCGAGATCTAGTCCAGGTGGGAGACATAGAAATTTGCAAGATACATACGGATCTGAATGTTGCAGACCCGCTGACTAAGCCTCTTCCACGAGCAAAACATGATCAACACCAAGGCTTCATGGGTGTTAGAATCATAACTGTGTAATCTAGATTATTGACTCTAGTGCAAGTGGGAGACTGAAGGAAATATGCCCTAGAGGCAATAATAAAGTTATTATTTATTTCCTTATATCATGATAAATGTTTATTATTCATGCTAGAATTGTATTAACCGGAAACATAATACATATGTGAATACATAGACAAACAGAGTGTCACTAGTATGCCCCTACTTAACTAGCTCGTTGATCAAAGATGGTTATGTTTCCTAACCATAGACATGAGTTGTCATTTGATTAACGGGATCACATCATTAGGAGAATGATGTGATTGACTTGACCCATTCCGTTAGCTTAGCACTTGATCGTTTAGTTTGTTGCTATTGCTTTCTTCATGACTTATACATGTTCCTATGACTATGAGATTATGCAACTCCCGTTTACCAGAGGAACACTTTGTGTGCCACCAAATGTCACAATGTAACTGGGTGATTATAAAGGTGCTCTACAGGTGTCTCCGAAGGTACTTGTTGGGTTGGCGTATTTCAAGATTAGGATTTGTCACTCCGATTGTCGGAGAGGTATCTCTGGGCTCTCTCGGTAATGCACATCACTTAAGCCTTGCAAGCATTGCAACTAATGAGTTAGTTGCGGGATGATGTATTACGGAACGAGTAAAGAGACTTGCTCGTAACGAGATTGAACTAGGTATTGAGATACCGACGATCGAACCTCGGGCAAGTAACATACCGATGACAAAGGGAACAACGTATGTTGTTATGCGGTCTGACGGATAAAGATCTTTGTAGAATATGTAGGAGCCAATATGAGCATCCAGGTTCCGCTATTGGTTATTGACCGGAGACGTGTCTCGGTCATGTCTACATAGTTCTCGAACCCGTAGGGTCCGCACACTTAACGCTACGATGACAGTTATATTATAAGTTTTATGTTTTGATGTACCGAAGGTTGTTCGGAGTCCCGGATGTGATCATGGACATGACGAGGAGTCTCGAAATGGTCGAGACATGAAGATTGATATGTTGGAAGCCTATGTTTGGTTATCGGAAGTGTTCCGGGTGAAATCAGGATTTTACCGGAGTATCGGGAGGTTACCGGAACCCCCCGGGGCTTAATGGGCCTACATGGGCCTTAGTGGAAAAGGAGGGAAGCTAAGGAAGTGTGGGGCGCGCCCCCCAAGACCCAAACCGAATTGGTTTAGGGCAAAGGGGGGCGGCCCCCCTCTTTCCCTCTTCCCCCCCCCCTCCCAAGTCCTAATCCAACTAGGAAAGGGGAGAGTCCTACTCCCGGTGGGAGTAAGACTCCTCCTGGCGCGCCTATGCCCTGGCCGGCCGCACCCCCCCTTGCTCCTTTATATACAGGGGCAGGGGGCACCTTAGAGACACAACATTAGATCATTGATCTCTAAGCCGTGTGCGGTGCCCCCCTCCACCATAGTCCACCTCGATAATACTGTAGCGGTGCTTAGGTAAAGCCCTACATCGGTAGAACATCAACATCGTCACCACGCCGTTGTGCTGACGAAACTCTCCCTCAACACTCGGCTGGATCGGAGTTCGAGGGACATCATCAGGCTGAACATGTGCTAAACTCGGAGGTGCCGTACGTTCGGTACTTGATCGGTCGGATCGTGAATACGTACGACTACATCAACCACGTTGTGCTAACGCTTCCGCTTTCGGTCTACGAGGGTACGTAGACAACACTCTCCCCTCTCGTTGCTATGCATCACCATGATCTTGTGTGTGCACAGGGCCGGTCCTGAGATTTTAGGGGCCCGGGGCGAAACTAGAACTCGGGGCCCTTTAACTTTCAAAAGCTACTTTCGGTATAAACTTTGTGAAACTTTAAGTTTTTGACTGTACAACATACTCTCCGTTCTAAAATATAGTGCTTCCTCTATTTCCGTGCTTCAACTTTGACCATAAATTTAACCAACGAGACCGACTGCAGCGGGAGCAAAAGTTATACCAGTGAATTCATATTAAAAAAAAGGTTTTCAATTATATAATTTTTTCTCCCGTCGTAGTCGGTCTCGTTGGTTCAATTTATGGTCAAAATTAAACCTCGGGAAGCGCGGGCGCACTATATTTTGGAATGGAGGGAGTACTAAAACATGCAGTAGGAATGATTATCGATTACTATAAAAGAATAATTACTCTGTGTACATTCGTTTGCTTATTAGCATTGTCATGCCTTTCTCATTTGCGGGTGCTTCAACTATTCCTAATTAATCCGACAAAATCAACCACGTACTTATATATTGTGCTGTGTTTTGACATTTCTTTGATGGTTTTCAAGAAAAAGAAGTGTATGTATTTTTTTTACAATAGAAGTGAATGTAATTTCATATTGCAAGTACACGCAAAAACTGCCTTTCATCAAACAATTTTACTCGGCTAAGATGAACAAATCTATAAGCTGTACATAAATTTCATTGCATCGAGAGTTCTACAGGGTATGTGCATACCTGGATTCGGCAGTCCGGCAAGCAGCCCAGTAAACGCAGCCCCGTACAGACCCTTCAAGCCTTGATGAGGCGTAGGTATAGGGAGCAAAAAAGCTGGGACATAAGTTACGTCAAAATCGTTAAGATATAGGACACCTCTCACATCGGCGGCGGTGATGAGGCGTAGGCTGGAGCTGCTGCAGCGGCGGTGCCATGGTGAGGCGTGGTTGTCTCGCTTCCGCAATCCGCTGCCATGCGGCCGCCGCAACCTGTCGGCGATGAGGTTTTGAGGCGATCGGCGAAAAAGAAGGCGAACAACCTGCAGACGATTGTCATCGTGCGTGATGTAAACCGATGAAATCACTGCGCCCACATTACGCCGCACAATCTGCTCTCGCTCTCTGCTGGATCGATCTCTCCAAAACGTAACCAGTGCAGGTAACGTAGGCCCAGTTATAACACTTTACAAACTGTATTAGCACAGGCCCAGTTGTATTAACAGGCAGATTTGGGGGGCCCCTCGTTTTTGGGGGCCCGGGGCGGCCGCCCCCGCTGCCCCCCATCAGGGCCGGGCCTGCGTGTGCATAGGAATTTTCTTAAAATTACTATGTTACCCAACATTTATGACATTTAATTGCTCATCAGGAAAGCTATCATCAATAGGAAGTGGGTCATCAAGCACATTTTCTAACCTAGACAAGTTGTCTGCAACGAGGTTCTCGGCTCCCTTTCTATCAACAACATGCAAATCAAATTCTTGTATCAGGAGAACCCATCTAATAAGTCTAGGTTTAGCATCTTTCTTTTCCATAAGATATTTAATAGCGGCATGATCAGTGTGAATAGTTACTTTAGAATCAACAATATAAGGTCTGAACTTATCACAAGCAAATACAACTGCTAAAAATTCTTTTTCAGTAGTAGCATAATTTTTTTGAGCATTGTCTAGGGTTTTACTAGAATATTGAATAACATTTAATTTCTTATCAACTCTTTGCCCTAGAACAGCACCTACATCATAATCTCTAGCGTCACACATAATTTCAAAGGGTAAATTCCAATCAGGTGGCTGAACAATAGGTGCAGAGATTAATGCTTTCTCAAGTATTTCAAACGCTTCTACACAATCATCATCAAAGACAAATGGTATATATTTTTGTAATAAATTAGTCAGAGGCCGAGAAATTTTTGAGAAGTCCTTAATGAACCTCCTATAAAGTCCGGCGTGACCAAGGAAACTTCTTATACCTTTGATGTCCTTCGGACATGGCATCTTCTCAATAGCATTAACCTTCACTTTATCAACTTCAATACCTCTTTCAGAAACTTTGTGCCCCAAGACAATACCTTCATTAACCATAAAGTGGCACTTTTCCCAATTCAAGACAAGATTAGTTTCTTCACGTCTCTGCAAAACTCGATCAAGGTTGCTCAAGCAATCATCAAAAGAAGATCCATAGACAGAGAATTCGTCTATGAAAACCTCACAAATCTTTTCACAAAGTCAGAGAATATAGCCATCATGCATCTTTGAAAGGTAGCAGGTGCATTACATAAACTAAAAGGCATACGTCTATAAGCAAAAGTACCAAAAGGGCAAGTAAAAGTAGTCTTTGATTGATCTTTGGCTGACACAGGTATTTGAGAGAAACCAGAATAACCATCTAGAAAGCAAAAATGTGTATGTTTGGATAATCTTTCTAGCATTTGATTGATAAAAGGTAAGGGGTAATGATCCTTTTTAGTGGCCTTGTTTAATTTGTGAAAATCAATTACCATCATATAACATGTAATAATTCTTTGACGAATCAATTCATCTTTATCATTAGGAACGACAGTAATACCTCCCTTCTTAGGGACACAATGGACAGGACTTACCCACTGACTATCAGCAACGGGATAGATTATACCTGCCTCAAGGAGGTTTAGTATTTCCTTTCTTACCACTTCTTTCATTTTAGGATTCAGTCGTCGTTGATGATCACGAACTGGTTTAGCATCTTCTTCCAAATTAATTTTATATTGACATAGAGTGGGACTAATGCCCTTAAGATTATCAAGAGTATACCCAATAGCAGCACGGTGCTTCTTCAGAGTTTTCAATAATCTCTCTTCCTCATGCTCTGAAAGGTTAGCACTAATAATAACAGGATATATCTTTTTCTCATCAAGATAAGCATATTTAAGAATATCAGGTAATGGTTTAAGCTCAAACACGGGATCACCCTTGGGTGGAGGAGGATTCCCTAGGATTTCAATAGGTAAATTGTTTTTAAGAGTAGGTTCCTGTTTAAAGAATACTTCATCTATTTCCCTTCTTTCATTCGTAAACATATCATTTTCATGGTCTAGAAAATATTGTTCTAAAGGATCACTAGGAGGTACGGCAATAGAAGCAAGACCAATAATTTCATCCTTACTAGGTAATTCTTCTTCACGATGTTGTCTACTAAATTTAGAGAAATTAAATTCATGAGTCATATCATCTAAACCGGTAGTAACAACATCCCTTTTGCAATCTATGGTAGCATTAACATTGTTCAGGAAAGGTCTACCAAATATAATGGGACAAAAGCTATCTTGTGGGGAACCAAGAACAAGAAAATCAGCAGGATATTTAGGTTTCCCACACAAGACTTCAACATCTCTAACAATTCCCATTGGTGAAATAGTATCTCTATTGGCAAGTTTAATTGTGACATCAATATCTTCTATTTCAATAGGTGCAATATCATGCATGATTTCTCTATATAGGCTAATAGGTATTGCACTAGCACCGACACCCATATCACATAAGCCATGATAACAATGATCTCCTATTTTAATAGAAATAACAAGCATTCCTACCACGGGTCTAGGTTTATCTTTAGCACAAGGTTTAGCAATTCTAGCAGTTTCATCGCAGAAATAAATAACATGCCCATCAATATTATCAGACAAGAGATCTTTAACAATAGCAATATCAGGTTTAACTTTAATTTTCTCAGAGGTGCATAAGTTTTAATATTGCTTTTACGAACCACAGTTGAAGCTTTAGCATGATCCTTTATCCTAAAAGGGAAAGGTGGTTTCTCAACATAAGAAGTAGGAACAATTGGATCATTATAAGTGACAGTCTTTTCTTCAACTTTAATAGGTGCAACTACTTTTACTTCTATGGGAGGATGATATTTAAACCACTTCTCCTTGGGGAGATCAACATAAGTAGCAAAAGATTCACAGAAAGAAGCTACTATCTCAGAGTCAAGTCCATATTTAGTGCTAAATTTACGGAAAGCATCGGTATCCATAAAAGATTTAACACAATCAAAACTAGGTGTCATACCTGACTTCTTACCTTTGTCGAGGTCCCAATCTTCAGAGTTGTATTTAATTCTTTCCAATAAATCCCATTTAAATTCAATAGTCTTCATCATAAAAGAGCCAACACAAGAAGTATCAAGCATGGTGCGATTGCTATCAGAAAGCCTAGCATAAAAATTTTGAATAATCATTTTTCTTGAGAGCTCATGATTGGGGCATGAATATAACATTGATTTAAGCCTCCCCCAAGCTTGAGCGATGCTTTCTCCTTTGCGAGGCCAAAAATTCTATATATATAATTGCGATCACGATGAACAAGATGCATATGATAAAACTTCTGATGAAATTCCAATTTCAATCATTTGTAATTCCAAGACCCCATATCATCACATAGCCTATACCATGTCGATGCATCTCCCTTCAAAGATAAAGGGAGGACCTTCTTCTTAACAACATCTCCGGGTACACCTGCAAGCTTAAATAATCCACAAACTTCATCCACATATATTAGATGCTCATCAGGATGATTTGTTCCATCTCCTAAAAAAGGATTAGCTAGCAGTTTCTCTATCATACTCGAAGGAATTTTAAAGCAGACATTCTCATTTTCAGTAGGTTCAGTAGGTTGAGGAGCAACTCTTTGCTCTACTGGTCGAGGTGAAGATACCCCAAACAAGCCCCTCAGAGGATTACTTTCCATAGTAACAAGTGACAGTAAATTTCAGCACACTATATAAATTTTTCCTTACCAAACTCCACCTACCAAAGGCGCTTCACTCCCCGACAATGGCGCCAGAAAAGAGTCTTGATGACCCACAAGTATAGGGGATCTATCGTAGTCCTTTTGATGAAATTCCAGCTTCAATCTTTTATAGTCCCATGATCTCATATCATCACATAGCCTATACCATATCAATGCATCTCCCTTCAAAGATAAATGGAAGACCTTCCTCTTAGCAACATCACCAGGTATACCTGCAAGCTTAAATAATCCACAAACTTCATCCACATATATTAAGTGCTCATCAGGATGCTTTGTTCCATCTCCTGTAAAAGGATTAGCTAGCAGTTTTTCTATCATACCCGAAGGATACTCATAAGGAATTTCATTTTCAATAGGTTCAGTAGGTTGAGGAGCAACTCTTTGCTCTACTAGATGGGGTGAAGATACCCCTAACAAGCCCCTCAGAGAATTACTTTCCATAGTAACAAGTGACAGTAAATTTCAGCACACTATATAAATTTTTCCTTACCAAATTCCACCTACCAAAGGCGCTACACTCCCCGGCAACGGCGCCAGAAAAGGGTCTTGATGACCCACAAGTATAGGGGATCTATCGTAGTCCTTCCGATAAGTAAGAGTATCGAACCCAACGAGGAGCAGAAGAAAATGATAAGCGGTTTTTAGCAAGGTATTCTCTGTAAGTACTGAAATAAGTGGTAACAGATAGTTTTGTGATAGGATAAATTGTAATGAGCAACAAGTAACAAAAGTAAATAAAGTGCAGCAAGGTGGCCCAATCCTTTTGTAGCAAAGGACAAACCGGAACAAACTCTTATAATAGGAAAAGCGCTCCCGAGGACACATGGGAGTATCGTCAAGCTAGTTTTAATCACGTTCATATGATTCGCGTTTGGTACTTTGATAATTTGGTATGTGGGTGGACCGGTGCTTGGGTACTGCCCTTACTTGGACAAGCATCCCACTTATGACTAACCTCTATTACAAGCATCCGCAACTACAACAAAAGTATTAAGGTAAACCTAACCATAGCATGAAACATATGGATCCAAATCAGCCCCTTACGAAGCAACGCATAAACTAGGGTTTAAGCTTCTGTCACTCTAGCAACCCATCATCTACTTATTACTTCCCAATGCCTTCCTCTAGGCCCAAATAATGGTGAAGTGTCATGTAGTTGACGTTCACATAACACCACTAGAGGAGAGACAACATACATCTCATCAAAATATCGAACGAATACCAAATTCACATGACTACTAATAGCAAGACTTCTCCCATGTCCTCAGGAACAAATGTAACTACTCACAAAGCATAAACATGTTCATAATCAAAGGGGTATTAATATGCATATAGGATCTGAACATATGATCTTCCACCAATTAAACCAACTAGCATCAACTACAAGGAGTAATTAACACTACTAGCAACCTACTAGCACCAATCCCGGACTTGGAGACAAGAATTGGATACAAGAGATGAACTAGAGTTTTGAGAGATGGTGCTAATGAAGATGTTGATGGAGATTGCCCTCTCCCGATGAGAGGAGCGTTGGTGATGACGATGGCGATGATTTGCCCCTCCGGGAGGGAAGTTTCCCCGGCAGAACAGCTCCGCCAGAGCCCTAGATTGGTTCCGCCAAGGTTCCGCCTTGTGGCGGCGGAGTTTCGTCCGAGAAGATGGCTTCTTAATTTTTTCCATCGAAAGACTTCATATAGCAGAAGATGGCCACCGGAGGGCCACCAGGGGGCCCACGAGGTAGGGGGCGCGCCCAGGGGGTACGGCGCCCCCCACCCTCGTGGGCAAGGTGTGGCCCCCCTGGTGAATCTCTTCCGCTGAGTATTTTTTATATATTCTGAAAACGTCTTCCGTGAAGTTTCAAGACTTTTGGAGCTGTGCAGAATAGGTCTCTAATATTTGCTCCTTTTCCGGCCCAGAATCCCAGCTGCCGCCATTCTCCCTCTTTATGTAAACCTTGTAAAATAAGAGAGAATATGCATAAATATTGTGACATAATGTGTAATAACAACTCATAATGCAATAAATATCGATATAAAAGCATGATGCAAAATGGACGTAACACCTACTCACTCACATTGATATCTATTGATGGGTGTCGGTGTCAAAACCGGCGGATCTCGGGTAGGGGTCCCGAACTGTGCGTCTAGGTGGATGGTAACAGGAGACAAGGGACACAATGTTTTTACCCAGGTTCGGGCTCTCTCGATGGAGGTAAAACCCTACTCCTGCTTGATTAATATTGATGATATGGGTAGTACAAGAGTAGATCTACCACGAGATCAAAGAGGCTAAACCCTAGAAGCTAGCCTATGGTCCGATTGTTGTTCGTTCTATGGACTAAAACCCTCCGGTTTATATAGACACCGGAGAGGGCTAGGGTTACACAGAGCCGGTTACAATGGGAGGAGATCTACATATCCGTATTTCCAAGCTTACCTTCCACGCCAAGGAAAGTCCCATCCGGACACGGGACGAAGTCTTCAATCTTGTATCTTCATAGTCCGAGAGTCCGGCCAAAGGTTATAGTCCGGCTATCCGGACACCCCCTAATCCAGGACTCCCTCAGTAGCCCCTGAACCAGGCTTCAATGACGACGAGTCCGGCGCGCAGATTGTCTTCGGCATTGCAAGGCGGGTTCCTCCTCCGAATACTTCATAGAAGATTTTGAACACAAGGATAGTGTCTGACTCTGCAAAATAAGTTCCACATACTATCGTAGAGAGAATAATATTTACACAAATCTAATATGCTGACGTATTCCGTAGCGTGTCATCACGCCACAACCAAGCCTTTATTTGAACCGTTTTTACTGTCCCACCTCAGTGCATTTTACGAGGCGGTTTCCTTGGCACGTCTTGTCGAAGCAGAGATCATGTCCCCTTATCCCGGGATTCGCATCAATACGGGCGTGGGTAACCCAACCGCGCCATTGATTACGGCGCTTGGGAGATAAGCGAGTTTTACCAGGCTAGTGGGGACGCATAGTTTTGTCCGCCCATATAAGGGGATAAGGATCCGCCTTTCCATCCACGCCTTCTTCCTCCTTTGCTCATCCATTTTCGCGCACTCAAGCTCCAACGCCCAAGTCCGCATTCCCCACCTCAACCTTCTCCAGCCATGTCCGGAGCGGGAGGCAAGTGGATGGTCTCCTCCGTTATGGAGGGACACATCAAGAAGCTGAGGAAAGTCGGGTACTTGTCTGGCGACATCGCGCACCGGCTTCCAGACGAGGGGCAGCTCATCCCCACCCCCAGGCCCCATGAGAGGGTGGTGTTCCTCACCCATTTCCTCCGCGGACTAGGCTTCCCTCTCCACCCATTTGTCCGGGGACTCGTGTTCTACTACGGCCCGGACTTCCACGATCTGGCCCCGAACTTCATCCTCAACATCTCGGCGTTCATCGTCGTGTGCGAGGCCTTCCTCTGCATCCAGCCCCACTTCGGCCTATGGCTGAAGACCTTTAATGTCAAGCCGAAGGTAGTGGGCGGCCGCCAGGCGGAGTGCGGAGGCGCCATGGTGGGCAAGATGCCCAACGTTCTATGGCTCGAGGGCTCCTTCGTGGAGACCATAAAGGGGTGGCAATCGGGGTGGTTCTACATCACCGAGCCGCGTGACCCTGAATGGGTCGCAGCCCCCGAGTTCCGATCCGGAATCCCTACGCGGCTCACCTCCTGGAAAGAGAAGGGCCTACCGTGGGGTAAAAAAGGAGAGCCGACCGGACTCCAAACATGCGTCCAAAACCTGGTGAGCAAGAAGCTCAAACTTGTTAACGTAGTCCAGGTCATGCTCATCCGCCGGATCCTCCCATGCCAACAACGGGATTTCAGCTTGTGGGAGTTCGACCCGGCCCAACACCGAACTCTGAGCAGGCTCTTCGACACAACGTATGAAGATGCCTGGAAGGTGCTATTCAAGAGCGCCGAGGCTCCCACATCCGCTACCGAGGATCGCGGGTTCAGCGCGCAGCGTCAAACCAATGCGGTAAGCTGTTTTTACCTCTTACAAGATATTTGTCTTTCATAGTTTGACTCTATGCGGGATCTAAGTCCCCATGCCTTTGACAAGACTGGTAGAGGACGGCCGAACAGATCAACTGTCCGGCTCCTTTGCCTGAAGACCCAGCGAACGCCGGCTTGGCAGAGCTGCTGGTTCCGGCACCTTATGTGGTGCCGGAGAAGAAGGCCAAGAAGAAGGCCACGGGAACCCGAAAGAGTTCCCGGTGCCCGGTGGAGTCAGACTCATCGTCCGATGACTCCGATGCGCACTCCTCCCACAAAGACGAGGAGGAGGAAAGAGAGGTTTCTTCCTTAGCAGGGGGAGAAAAGAAAAGGAAGGCCGCCCCAACTGGGGAGGCCGGAGGGTCCAAGAAAGGAAGGACCCCTCCTACGGACTACTCCACCAACGCTGACGATGGCGAAGAGGAGTGGCCGCTCAGGGCCAAGCCCCTGGCAAAATCGTAAGTATTCGGATACCTGAGTGACTCATGGCGTTCCTTTATTGCACAGCTTCTCCTGACACCGAATATAATTATGCAGTCCGCCCAAATCCCGGCTCGACGTGTCGTCGAGCGGCTCCCTGGATTCGTCGGATGTGAATAGTTCTTCACTTCCAACCGCTACCTCCCCCGCCCTACGGATGACGCCGAGGTGTTGTCCCAAAAGGTTCCAAGCCAGGAGGAGGTGGTCCTGGAGGCGCCTCAGGGCGACCTCCCGGACTCCAGGCGCAAAGGGGAAAAAACCCCAAGGGCTCCAAGTCCGGCCTTGGGCCAGACACCGCACCGGAACCTTCAATGGTTCCGGAGTTCGGCAGGCGGCCCCCTAGTAAGAAGGGCAAGCCTACGACGCCGGTGACCTCCCTCCAACCGGAGGCACCGGATAATTTGCTAGAGGTGCTTAACGGCGCCTCCATCGACGAGGAGCACCGCACTATTATGAGTGCGGTGATCCAGAAGGTTCAGTCTGCCAAAAGCGGGCTGACTGAAGCCTGTGCCAGCCTGCTAACAGGCTTTAGGGTATGTGAAAAATATGTGAAAATATTACTGCATAGACAGTAGCCCTGATGCTCTGTTTGGCATTCGGAAAGAAAAGCCGAATAGAGGATCTAACAATATTCGTAGGAGTCTAACATAATTAAGTCAATATGCGTATGCAGGCTTCGCTACTGGCCTCTGCCGCACTGACTGTGGAGGTGGATGCGCTGAAGCAGAGCCTCGAGCGGTTCGAGCAAGAGCTCGGCCTTGCTAAAAAGGAGCTCGAGGAAAAAGAAGGTAAGTAATGCCTTGTGGAGTATATTTAAAAAGATGCAGTTGCAAAAAATGACAGGATCGCTATTGGTGTCCTAGGGGCCACAGCTGAGGTGGCTACCCTTAAGCAAGCGCTTTCCGAGGCCGAAAATAAGGCGGCCACGGAGCGCACCGAGCGGGGGAAACATGAGGCGCGGGTTGGCGAGGTGCAGCAAGAGCTCCAGGCTCTCATGAAAAAACATGAGAGTTTGGAGTTTGACTCAAAGACGCGAGAGTCCGAGCTCGCGGCGGCCCTTGAAAGCACCAAGTCTGCCAAGGCCGAAGCCCAGAAAGCCCTCCAGGAAGTTGAGGCGATGAAGAAGATAGCGGTGGGTAAGGCATTCTTTATGCAAAGCAAGCACGTGAAAGTGAATTACTTGTTACTTACCCAAATCCGGAGCTCTCCAGGAGCATTCGCGGATTTGCCCCGTAGCGTGTCAGATGCCGCCGCCTTCTACCGGGCCGAGGAGGGCAGCTCAACAGATAAGGTGTTCTGGTCTCAGTATGCTGAGGCCGGACACTCGGTGCCCTTGAGCGACCAGCTGAAGCAACTGGTCGAGCTCCATAAGGTGGCCGAATAGGCCATGAAGGGCCTTATAGTTCGGCTGTGGCCTGGAGAGGCCCTGCCTGTGAGCTACTTCGGGCTGGTGAGGCGGCTGGTGGATGCCTGTCCGTGGCTTGAAGTCGTCAAGCGCTCCGTCTGCATCGAAGGTGCCCGTAGGGCGCTTGCCCGTGCTAAAGTGCACTGGGGCAAGATGGATGCGGAGAAGCTTGTGAAGGACGGGCCACCACAGGGCAAGGAGCATCGCCACCCCGAGATGTATTATGAGGGCGTCATGAAGGGCGCTCGCCTTGTGGCAGACGAATGTTCCAAAGATGTAATATTTGAGTGAACTTGTTCGTTTTATCCTGTGCGCTGAAAACTTGTTCATATGCGCTATGCAACGCTTGTTTTAATTTAAAATATTACCTTCTATGCGGCCGTTTATCGAGTCTGAGAGATGGCGAGTCGTCGGCTTCTGCCCCCATGCCACGAGTGCTGGGGTGTTCGGCTTAAACCTGAGCACTCTTTTTCCCATTCTTGGGTCCTTCGAGGGAGGTGCTCAGCACAACGAACAAGGCAATCGGACTATAATGCATTATCACTCTCACTTAGCCAGAGAATTCTATAATTTTAAATTTCGGCAAAGCCCCTAGTGTTCGGAAGACCGAGTTCGGGGCGCTATACACGCCTAGGCCGGACAAAGCCAACTCCTCGCTCTAAGCGGCATAAGTCTTTAGGGACTCGAAACCTCCCGAACAGCGACCAGCTCTCGCCCTATCATGACAGTCAGTTTTAGCTTTCTCTACTGATGTGCTTAGCCCAGCTCAACCGGGGCACAATCGCAGTAGTTCTCCCAGCGCTACCTTAGCCGATATAGCGGAACGTAAGGTACCAAAACATGGGAGCCGGGCAAACCCAACTATTGACCAAAGACATGATTCAGAGCTGATGCATATAATGCTATAAGTTCGGAGGGCCGCACTTTGTGAAAGTGTTCGGACTTCTCACGCCGTATTATGGGGTGCTTGAGACCCTGGCGTATGGACCGTACCAAAGTGTACGGGTGCTAAATGTCATAAATGAACATATGTATTGAAAAAGAAATGAATAGAGAATGCAATAATAAGCTAAAGCTAGGCATTGTTTATTTTAAAAGGCTGCTGTGAAAGCAGAACGATACAAATAGTGCGATAAGCAAGAGATGGGACTATTTGACATGTCCCCCTCCAGGGGCGAGCTGCGAGACGGTATGTAAGATAGGTATTTTGCTCGTTATAGAGACCACCTGGGAATTCGACGTAGCTTTCTGCCTCCTTGGTTGTTGCATCGTGTGTTCGGCGATTGTACTGCCAGACAGGCCTTCCGAAGAGTGGAGTCCTGAAAGTAGGAAATAATGACAAAATCGGGAGCCCCTAGTGCGGTTGAGCCGCATTTTTGGGCGTGCCGTGGTCGTGCCCCTCCCCCTGTGCCCATGGTATTTTCAGAGCGTAGTTATGTACGCGTAGTACTAATTTCGCATTTTCGCGAGGGCTGGGGTTGGGTCCGTATTGCTACGCTTGCTCGGGACGTGCCAGGCGGTCTTGTTGTAGGTTACTCCGGGTGCGCTTGACAGTGTCCGGACGTTTAATAGCCGGACTAGAGAATTGCCTTGAGAGGCTGCTTTGTACTTCCGCTGCGAGGGCCGCCATGTGCTCCTCCATTCGGAGAGAGCGTTCGGTGTTTCCATTGACCGTAATGACTCCTCGAGGGCCTGACATCTTGAGCTTGAGATATGCATAGTGCGGCACCACATTGAACTTTGCAAATGCGGTTCGTCCGAGCAGTGAGTGATAGCCACTGCAGAACGGGACTATGTCGAAGATTAACTCCTCGCTTCGGAAATTATCCGGGGATCCGAAGACCACTTCAAGTGTAACTGAGCCTGTACAGTTGGCCTCTACACCTGGTATGACGCCTTTAAAGGTTGTTTTTGTGGGTTTAATCCTTGAGGGATCTATGCCTATTTTCCGCACTGTATCCTGATAAAGCAGGTTCAGGCTGCTACTGCCATCCATAAGGACTCTAGTGAGGTGAAATCCATCAATGATTGGGTCTACAACCAATGCGGCGAATCCGCCATGGCGGATGCTAGTGGGGTGGTCCCTTTGATCAAAAGTGATCGGGCAGGAGGACCATGGGTTGAACTTTGGGGCGACTGGCTCCAACGCGTATACGTCCCTGAGTGCACGCTTCCGCTCCCTTTTGGGGATGTGGGTTGCGTATATCATGTTCACCGTCCGCACTTGTGGGGGGGAAGCCCTTCTGTCCACTATTGTTCGGCGGCCGGGGCTCTTCGTCCTCGTCGCTATGCAGCCCCTTGTCTCTGTTTTCAGCATTTAACTTGCCAGCCTGCTTGAACACCCAGCAATCCCTATTGGTGTGATTGGCTGGTTTTTCGGGGGTGCCATGTATCTAGCACGAGCGATCGAGTATACGGTCCAAACTGGACGGGCCCGGAGTGTTCCTCTTAAGTGGCTTTTTCCGCTGACCGGGCTTAGAGCCTCTGAATCCGGCATTAACTGTCGTATCTTCAATGTTGTCGCTGTTAATGCGGCGCTTGTGCTTGTTGCGACGCGACCTGCCATTGCTGTCCTTGGTATCCGAATTACCAGGGCTCTTGGTCATGTTATTGCTATGAGCCAGCCAGTTGTCTTCTTCCGCGCAAAAGCGGGTCATGAATGTCGTGAGGGCTGCCATAGATTTCGGACTTTTCCTGTCCAAGGTGCCGGGTAAGCCACTCGTCACGGATGTTATGCTTGAAGGCTGCTAGGGCCTCTGCGTCCGGACAGTCGACGATTTGATTTTTCTTGGTTAGGAACCGTGTCCAGAATTGTCTGGCAGATTCTTCTGGCTGCTGAATTATGTGGCTAAGGTCATCAGCGTCTAGTGGTCGCACATAAGTGCCCTGGAAATTGTCGAGGAATGCGGCTTCCAGGTCCTCCCAACAACCAATTGATTCTGCTGGCAGGCTGTTAAGCCAATGCCGAGCTGGTCCTTTAAGTTTGAGTGGGAGGTATTTGATGGCGTGTAGATCATCGCCATGGGCCATGTGGATATGAAGGAGATAGTCCTTGATCCATACCGTAGGATCTGTTGTGCCATCGTTGATTCAATGTTTACGGGTTTGAAACCCTCTGGGATTTGATGATCCATTACTTCATCTGTGAAGCATAGTGGGTGGGCGACGCCTCTGTACTGGGCTATATCACGACGTAGCTCAAATGAGCTTTGTCTACTGTGTTCGGCCCGGCCGGATTTACTGTATCCGGCGTGACGGTTATCGTCTCGTGTCGTGGGGCGCCCGCGCGATCCGTAGATCGATCTTGTTTGCCTTGCCCTGTCTTCCAACATATCTCGCAGGTCTAGCACATTTCCCCGTGCCTTGGTATTTTTTGAGCGACGCCGGGGTGCGGCTTGAGTGGAGGGCCGGGAGGACTCTCTGTCGCGGCCGTGAGGTGACCGGTCAGCCGCATCATGCGCTGGTGATGTAGGCTTAAGTGCTTCCTCCTCTAAACGGAGTAGCAACCTGCGCTTTGGGTAGCTCTTGGAGGGGCGTTCGAGTTCGTATTCCTCGGCCGCAAGGACTTCTGTCCATCTGTCGGCTAGCAAGTCTTGATCAGCTCTAAGCTGTTGCTGTTTCTTCTTAAGGCTACTCGTCGTGGCCATAAGCCTGCGCTTAAAGTGCTCTTGTTCGACGGGATCCTCAGGCACGACAAATTCCTCGTCGCCGAGGCTTGCCTCGTCTTCGGTGGGAGGCATGTAATTATCATCCTCTTCTTCTCTGTCTGCCGCTCTCTCAGGGGGGCTGGCTTCTCCATCCTCCTGCGCTAAATCTTGCTGGGGGGAATTGTCTTCGGCACTGTCCGGGGTGTTATTATCTCCCGTGCCGGCATCACCGTTTTTGCTTTGGCGGGACTTAGAGCGGCGCCGCTGACGCCGGTGCTTGGGTTGCTTCTGGGAGGGGTCATCCCCCATTGTTTCGTCGCCATTGCCTTCTTTGGGTGTATCCACCATATATATGTCATATGACGAGGTGGCTTTCCAGTGCCCTATAGGTGCTGGTTCATGTTCGTCTCCTACATCGTCGTCCATACCGTCGATGTCTTCAGAGTCGAAGTCGAGCATGTCGGTTAAATCATCAACAGTGGCTACAAAGTAGGTGGTGGGTGGGCGTCGAATTTCTTCGTCGTCCGCATCCCAATCCTGTTGGCCATAGTCCGGCGAGGGCTCTCCTGACAAAGAGAGAGACCTTAGTGAATTCAGAATGTCGCCGAAGGGCGAGTGCTGAAAGATATCCACGGCGGTGAATTCCATGATCGGCGCCCAATCGGATTCGATTGGCAGGGGCGCGGAAGGTTCGAAGTCCGGAAAAGAGTCTGGCACCTTGGAGTCACGGGCTTCGCAGAGGATGAGGCTGGTGTTCGGCTCGATCGCCGTTGAGACTACAGCCCCCGAGGCGGTGTCTAGACACCCGTCCTCGATCGGCGCAGTTGGCTCCGAGCTAAGGGTCGGAGCTGATGCGAGCGCGGCCTCTAGGGTACTGTTCGGCGGCAGAGCTAGGTCATACCCATCGTGACAGTGCGGCGCGCCCGGCTGTGGCTCGAATCCGTCAAAGATCAAGTCTCCGCGGATGTCGGCCGTGTAGTTCAAACTTCCAAATCTGACCTGATGGCCAGGGGCGTAGCTTTCAATCTGCTCTAGGTGGCCAAGCGAATTAGCCCGCAGTGCAAAGCTGCCGAACACGAAGATCTGTCCGGGGAGAAAGGTCTCACCCTGGACCGCAACGTTGTTGATGATCGGAGGAGCCATCGGGCCTAAAGGTGACGACATAGAGGAACTCTCAATGAAAGCACCAATGTCGGTGTCAAAACCGGCGGATCTTGGGTAGGGGGTCCCGAACTGTGCGCCTAGGCGGATGGTAACAGGAGATAAGGAACACAATGTTTTTACCCAGGTTCCGGCCCTCTCGATGGAGGTAAAACCATACTCCTGCGTGATTAATATTGATGATATGGGTAGTAAAAGAGTAGATCTACCACGAGATCAAAGAGGCTAAACCCTAGAAGCTAGCCTATGGTCTAATTGTTGTTCGTCCTATGGACTAAAACCCTCCGGTTTATATAGACACCGGAGAGGGTTAGGGTTACACAGAGTCGGTTACAATGGGAGGAGATCTACATATCCGTATTGCCAAGCTTGCCTTCCACGCCAAGTAAAGTCCCATCCGGACACGGGACGAAGTCTTCAATCTTGTATCTTCATAGTCCGAGAGTCCGGCCAAAGGTTATAGTCCGGCTATCCGGACACCCCCTAATCCAGGACTCCCTCAATGGGCATCTCCATAGCCCGTTGATACGCCTAGTTGATGTGAGACTATCTTCCTCCTTTTTGTCTTCTTCACAACCACCATTCTATTCCACCTATAGTGCTATGTCCATGGCTCACGCTCATGTATTGCGTGAAGATTGAAAAAGTTTGAGAATGTCAAAAGTATGAAACAATTGCTTGGCTTGTCATGGGGGTTGTGCATGATTTAAATACTTTGTCTGGTGAAGATAGAGCATAGCCAGACTATATGATTTTGTAGGGATAACTTTCTTTGGCCATGTTATTTTGAGAAGACATATTTGCTTAGTTAGTATGCTTGAAGTATTATTATTTTTATGTCAATATTAAACTTTTGTCTTGAATCTTTCGGATCTGAATATTCATACCACAATTAAGAAGAATTACATTGAAAATATGCCAAGTAGCATTCCACATCAAAAATTCTGTTTTTATCATTTACTTACCCGAGGACGAGCAGGAATTAAGCTTGGGGATGTTTGATACGTCTCCAACGTATCTATAATTTTTTATTGCTCCATGCTATATTATCTTCTGTTTTGGACATTATTGGGATTTATTATTCACTTTTATATTATTTTTGGGACTAACCTACTAACCGGAGGCCCAGCCTAGAATTGCTGCTTTTTTTTTGCCTATTTTAGGGTTTCGAAGAAAAGGAATATCAAACGGAGTCCAAACGGAATGGAACCTTCGGGAACGTGATTTTTGGCTGTTGCTCCACCGACGTACTCCTTCCCCCCAGGCGCGCCCTCCACCCTCGTGGGCCCCCTGTTGCTCCACCGACGTACTCCTTCCTCCTATATATACCTACGTACCCCCAAACGATCAGACACGGAGCCAAAACCCTAATTCCACCGCCGTAACTTTCTGTATCCGCGAGATCCCATCTTGGGGCCTATTCTGGAGCTCCGTCGGAGGGGGCATCGATCACGGAGGGCTTCTACATCAACACCATAGCCTCTCCGATGATGTGTGAGTAGTTTACCTCAGACCTTCGGGTCCATAATTATTAGCTAGATGGCTTCTTCTCTCTTTTTGGATCTCAATACAATGTTCTCCCCCTCTCTTGTGGAGAACTATTCGATGTAATCTTCTTTTGCGGTGTGTTTGTTGAGACCGATAAATTGTGGGTTTATGATCAAGTTTATCTATGAACAATATTTGAATCTTCTCTGAATTCTTTTATGTATGATTGGTTATCTTTGCAAGTCTCTTCGAATTATCAGTTTGGTTTGGCATACTAGATTGATCTTTCTTGCAATGGGAGAAGTGCTTAGTTTTGGGTTCAACCTTGCAGTGTCCTTTCCCAGTGATAGCACGGGCAGCAAGGCACGTATTGTATTGTTGCCATCGAGGATAACAAGATGTTTTTTTATCACATTGCATGAATTTATTCCTCTACATCATGTCATCTTGCTTAAAGCGTTACTCTATTCTTATGAACTTAATACTCTAAATGCATGCTGGATAGCGGTCGATGTGTGAAGTAATAATAGTAGATGCAGGCATGAGTCGGTCTACTTGTCTCGGACGTGATGCCTATATACATGATCATACATATATATTCTCATAACTATGCTCAATCCTATCAATTGCTCAACAATAATTTGTCCACCCACCGTAAAATACTTATGCTCTTGAGATAAGCCACTAGTGAAACCTATGGCCCCCGGGTCTATCTTCCATCATATTAGTCTTTCAACACTTAGTTATTTCCTTTGCTTTGGTCTATCTTCCATCATATTAATCTTTCAACACTTAGTTATTTCCTTTGCTTTGCTTTTATTTTACTTTGCATATTTATCATAAAAATACCAAAAATATTATCTTATCATATATATCAGATCTCTCTCTCGTAAGTGGCCGTGTAGGGATTGACAACCCCTTATCGTGTTGGTTGTGAGGATTTATTTATTTTGTGTAGGTGCGAGGGACTCGCGCGTAGCCTCCTACTGAATTGATATCTTGGTTCTCAAAAACTGAGGAAAATACTTACGCTACTTTGCTGCATCACCCTTTCCTCTTCAAGGGAAAATCAACGCAGTGCTCAAGAGGTAGCAACCAGTGCATCAAAACAGAAACCGTTGCGATGAAAAAAAGTAAAAATCGAAAGGATTCAATATGTAGACACACGAACAAATACTGGATCCAAGCAGATCCATCGAAGACCAGCATCGACTGAATCCCACGAGCTCTCGGGTGGCCGCGACAACTCCGCCATGGATGCGGGCTCGAGGTGGCCGTCGGGGCTGGGGGCGGTTGCTTGTGCGGGTGATTTTGGGGAAGAAGATGCCATGGGATAAAACACGGAAAAAAGATAAATAAAAAATCACTTATGGATGGAATATTCGTATTTTACGATAGAAATTTGTGTTATCTGTTCTATCGTAGCCTGCGTGGTAGTTTTAAGAGTTCCTTTCCTCTTGAAGGGAAAATCAATGCAGTGCTCAAGAGGTAGCAACCAGTGCACCAAAACAGAAACCGTTGCGATGAAAAGAAGTAAAAATCGAAAGGATTCAATATGTAGACACACGAACAAATACTGGATCCAAGCAGATTCATCGAAGACCAGCACCGACTGAATCCCACGAGCTCTCGGGTGGCCGCGACAACTCCGCCATGGATGCTGGCTCGAGGTGGCCGTCGGGGCTGGGGGCGGTTGCTTGTGCGGGTGATTTTGGGAAGAAGATGCCATGGGATAAAACACGGAAAAAAGATAAATAAAAAATCACTTATGGATGGAATATTCGTATTTTACGATAGAAATTTGTGTTATCTGTTCTATCGCAGCCTGCGTAGTAGTTTTAAGAGTTCCCTCATAGTGGTTTTACGGCACAACGATATAAGTGATCTGCTAAAGATGCTCTAGGATGTGTTTTGCGCTTGCACAGTTCTTCGGAACGTTAACATGGACATAATTTCACAATGCTCAAATCATTTAATGAAAAGGAAAATTCAGACACACACACCGGAGCCCCGGTTCGAACTAAAGTTTCAAATAGTATTCAGCTCTGCCTCCACGCACCAGTCCACCACTGTATACGTGCGCGCCGATAAAATCATAGTACAACGGCGTATCTGCGTACCAAAAAAGCCGCCATCGTTGTGTGCCCTGCCCGACCACCGGCTTTGCCAATCCACGCAAAGGGACGCGTAGTCCATCCATCCACTCCCATTTTCAGGAATTCCTGCAGCTCCAGGCAAATTGCCGCGTCGGGTCGCAGCCTTCAGGCTCAGGTCCCATGTTCCACGGACCTTTGCCCCTCGTCCGCGTCTGCAGTTCTTCGCTGCGTCCCGGCCCACTTGCTGTTAAAAGAAAACAAAAAATGGCAATACCTCCGGTCGCCCTGACTGACATTCCTTACCACCGAAGCAAGCAGTAGGATCTCGCGAGGAAGATGCTTCCGCTCCACGTGCGACGTTCACACCGCGCGGTAAACGACGACGCGAGCCGGGCAGGAAACTCCACGCAAGATTGGACCGGAAGGTCAAGGGGGTGTCAGAGTATTATTGAAGAAATTAACGTAATTAACCGGCAGTTATGTGTAGTAAGTAGATTACCCGGACGGGCGCAACCTTTCCATGGCTCCAGCTCGCGCTCGCAGCACGTTCCATGTGAGTGAGTGAGAGTGAAGGTCGACAGAGGTCGGGTGCATGGCGCGCCCGGCGGTCGCCCACCGAATCCTGCGGCGTTTCTCTCGTCTCGTCTGACCCGACCGGCCGGACTGCTCCCTTTTTCCGCGAGGGTCAATGGAAAAAGCTTGGCGAGGCCATCGCGCGTGGCTGAGAAATGGCCCGGATGATGATGGGAAGACGGACACCTAGTACTGCCTACATGTGCCACTGTACAAAAATAAGTTGCGACGGCGACGTGCTAACCAACCCGGGAACACGAAGAAATTTCGAATTTTTGAACTTCTTGGGAGTGGATAAAATTTGGAGTGCGGCTAATATGGATATGTATAAATAAGTGACTCTAGAGTGTAGTTTATTTTAATTACCAGCCGTTTAAACGAAAATGCAAAATGCCAAATAGGCTGGAGCGGGGCGTGATGGCCACTTTTGGCCACATGCTCCCCTGCGGCTCACCACCCCGTCCCCACCACGTCACAGTCGCCTTAAAAAGGGAATCGCCGAAAGCTCGTACCGTGTCACTGCGTGCCACTCCATCGGTGGCAATACCTTCGTCGCACCGCCGTAATTCCTGCGCAGGGCCGAGGGCAAACCCGTCCGTCCACCCACGACGTACGCTACCAGGAAATTCCCATGCAGCCTCGGACCACGCCGTTCGAAAAAGAGGCCCGGCACGCGGGCCCCGCGCTCATGTGCCCCACCCGACCCCACCCACGCGCCGCCCAAAACAACCCACACCAAAACCAACGTCCCAGCTTCCCCCTGGTGGGAGCGGTGCTTGTGGGGAGTGCGGCCGCGTTCCCACGGGTCCACTTCACTCCAGAGCAGCACCGCGCCACTCCCGGTCCACCCGGTCGTCGTCGCGCTCGCCCACTTCCCACCATCAACCCCACGTCGTCCGACCGTTACGAGTGAGGGGGACGGAGCCCCCGGCTGACGCCGTCAACGCCGGCCGCCGCGGCCCCCGCGCCCTCCCGTTGGGCCTGACGCACGCGCCCGTCCTCCTCCCCTACTCCAAAAACGAAACGGAAGGCGAGACGAGTTCCTCCTCATTTTCGCCGAAACCCCCCTCCATTCCCACAAAATCACACATACCCCCACGTAAGAAGCAGTACGCATCTCCATTACCGTGACGGAAAAGATACTCACGGGAGATCGAAGAGGAGATACGTGAGGATTGTGATCCGTTCCAACCCCGCGAAGTAGATGGTTTCCATGTCCGCGCGGATACAATTCCGTGGCGGGGCGCGTGCGTGCGTGCGTGCCAAGATCATATTATCACCTGCCTCTATGACTTTCCAAAAACGGGGCAGGGGCCTAACTGCAAACTCCCCCGCCGTCGTCTCCGTCACGTTATTAATTCGAAATTAAAAACCACTACGGGAGCAGCAGCAGTGGTTTTTTTTCTCCCTCGCCACTAAATAAATAAATAAACTCCTCTTTGTCCCTTTGCTTTGCTCCCCCTTCCCCTCCGGAAGCGGCTCCCCTGACGTGCGGCTCCTGCCGTTGTGGCGCTGCCATGTGGGCCTGTTCCCCGATGGGTCCATCAGTCAGTGGTCGAACGGCACCCTGCCGAACGGCAGAGGATCTTCCCCTCCCAGACCTTTCTTTCTCCCCCACCACTCGCCGCTGCCGCTCCACGCTCCCGTCGCTGTCGCCCTCCTCCTCTCGCACTCGCACTCCCGCTGCTGCGCCGAATTGGAAGCTGTTGCCTCCCAGCGAATTCAAACCCCGGGCGGGGCAGGAGGGAGGAGCGGCCGCCGCCGAGCCCGCGCCGACGATTTGGTGGTGTACCGGGTAAGCTGCGGGCGGTTTTCGTTTCGGCTCCCGGATCCGCGTGCTCGAGGCGGCATTTTGGGGAGTTTTTTTTTGTTCCGTTTGCCGGGATTCACGGGCGCGGCATTTGGGTGGGAGTTTTGCTGATTCCGTGTGCGGATTTGGTGGCGGTGCGTGCGGCAGGGCGGCCGGGGATTTGCATGCCGGCGATGATGTTCACGGAGGGGCTGGATCGGGACGCGCTCAAGTGGGTGCGCGAGGTGAGCGCTCTCCTTGGTCTCCTCCTCCTCCTCGCCGCCGCGGCGGGTTTCCTCGGCTGAACTGAACCCTAGCTGGGGTTGAGTGAGCCCGTTGTTGTTCCGGAGCTGCTGGGGCTCCCCGTCTCTCATCAGTGCCGGTTGGTTGGTGCGAATGTGGCAGGGCCAGGGCGCGGGCGCGGGGGCGGGGGCGCTGCACAGCCACGGCCGCATGGACGCGCTCCGGGCCGCGCGCGGCGCGGGCGGCCTCGGCCTCGGCATGCCGCCGCCGGAGAAGTACAGGAGCGGGCACCTGCCGCGCGCGTCCGTGCCGCTGCGCCCCACCGACAACGGGAGCGCCTCCACGGCCTCCGACATGGACGAGTCCTCCGACGCCGAGGAGGTCGAGGTCTGCAGCGGCGGCAGGTACTCGGTCGACTCCTCGCCCCGCCACCGCGACGAGGTCCCCCGCCGCACCGCCGTGCCCCTGTACCGGTACGCCAACGTGCCCGGGCAGCAGAACTACTACTCCAGCGACGGCTACTCGGATCTGAGCTCTTCCAGAGACACGGCGCTCCCAAGGGGGAAGCCGCAGCAGGCGCGGCGGCCACAGGCGCGCGCTGCTGCGTACGTCGAGGAGGAGGAGTACTCGGACTCTGCCGGCAGCTCCGAGTTCTCAAGCCAGGTGTCGGGGCGGAACAATGGCGTGGCCTCCAAGGGTGGGTACGCATCTGAGTACTCTCATACCGGTCCAGTCCGGAGAGAAGCGAGCAATGCGGTTCCTAAGGCGGCTCGTACGGCAGCTCAGCCTTCAAACTCGAGAGCTTACCAGCCAGAACACTATTCTGCTCATGTTCCTGCTCGAGGCGATGTCAAATCTTCTCCTAAAATGGTTAGTTTTTTCTGTGCTAAGTGATGAACTGTTATCATTTTCTTTAGTCCTGCTTCATTCTCTGCCATATCAAATGGGCGAATAGCACTAGTTCCACTCCTCGGCTGCATATGATAGTTCTGACATTTTTTCTGATTTCACAATTGTTCGTACTTGGTACAATAATGTGGCCGAATGGATAATCTTTGCACTTGCACTAGGCAATGCATTGTAATTGCTCGACATAGCGATATTGCAACAAATATTCTGCTCAATGAACAAACCTTCTCCAGATACTACTGTTAAGATACACAAGCTGTTTGTTGGTATCTGCTTAAGGATGACATGCTTCTGCATTTAGTCCACTTGGATAATGATCTGGCCGATCTTTTTCCCCTCAATTATTAGGAGAAACTCGATTTTGCTTTACAATTGTGATCTGGATATTCACTCTCCTTTGGAAAATGCAAGAAAAATTCAATTCCGCAACTGCATCATAATCGTATTTGTCATTGGTTCTAATCCATGATGTAACCTAGGACCCAAAATTGCTGCCAAAAATTGATTCTTTTCTCTGGGTCATTTGGGCCCATAGGCTGCAAGGGTCATCTATTGCCATGCTTTCTAGAATACATGTGATGTTATGATACCGTTCTTACATAATTGAGTAGATTTTGCTGATGAATCGAATGGGTTGTGTGCAGGATGGTTCATCTGATGTCCCGAGTGCCCCACCAATACATGGTTATAGTCAGGAAACTTCACCAGCTCCTCAAAGTGATACCAGAACTTGTGCAAAAGCAAGTGCATCGGATGGTTCAACTGTCAAAAAGGAGGACCATGGTGATGGTATTGTGGGAGCTGACTTACCCGAAAAAACTGATAGGTAGCTTTCGTAATACTGGATGCTCGATCAAACCATTATTCAGGAATCAATTGTATTTCTTCTGCTGGCATGTCGTTCTGACTATTTGTTCTACCATGTGGCAGCGCTTTGAATGGAAGGCACACCAGCAGACCATCTAGTTCAATTCCTCTTCGAGTCCCCACGTTTCATGCCAGGTATGTAGAGCACACATTTAAATAAAAATTTGTTTACTGTTCCATATTTCTCTACTAACCTGTTCCATTAAAAAAAACAGTTTGCAAGGTCCCTGGTATTCTGTGCTTGCATATGATGCTTGTGTTCGCCTGTGTCTTCATGCATGGGCTAGAGGCTGTATGGAAGCTCCGGTTTTTCTGGAAAATGAATGCACATTATTGAGAGACACATTTAGGTGAGTTATGGTTGAATTATTTCATGCTCGTAACAATCAACTGGAAAGATGTCATGAAATATTCTAGCTGCACTTTTCTTACCGATTTTAATTACCATGAGCGATTGTGGAAATGCATATAGTTATTATGCACAATAGCTATTTTAGTTAAGGATAAAGTTGAACTGGATACACAAAGCTAGAAGAAGTTTGAATCCAACCTGTTCTGAACTTTAGCCTAATCCATCTGGCCTTCAGGGGGCACCTTCTCTTAGCTACTGCGCCTCTGGGGATCTTGTCTGATCCTAGCATGTCTCATCAG
This sequence comes from Triticum dicoccoides, assembly GCF_002162155.2. Lineage (NCBI taxonomy): Eukaryota > Viridiplantae > Streptophyta > Magnoliopsida > Poales > Poaceae > Triticum > Triticum dicoccoides. The sequence continues at coordinate 562,067,473 of NC_041390.1, read as the reverse complement.
TCTATTGCAACTATCGTCACCCGTTCTTCTGATGACAATATATTCAATCTGTTCTGGAAGCAAAAGACATGCTTGAACTTAAGTCAATTTGTTCCATTGATTACCCGCAATTTTTTTTTTGTTCCATTGAAAGCTCAGTGCCCCTCTGTTGATGCAAATTGTAAATATTAAGAGACATAGAATCAGCCAAAATAGCTTCTTCCTCCGTAAACACCAATCATTCAACTTTTCATGTGTTCTAATCTAAGATATTGCAAAATTTCCAAGAACAGCATATTTTATCAGTGTCTTGTTGCTGAGTATCATCACTCAAAAAAGAACTGTCGCAAACTCACAATGCCATTAAGTAAACACACCAGTATATCCTCCTTGAGCGCTTCAAAACCTCTCGACTTACTCTAAGGTGGAGTGAAATACTCCCTCCGTACTAAAATATAAGACGATTTTTAGTGTTTAAAAATGTCTTATATTTTGGTACAGAGGGAGTACCTATCTGTACTTTGTAAGCATATCATTCATTTGTTACTTGTTCATGCTGGTCAATGTACTATCTTTTTACATGTTGCAGTGAAAACTTAATGCACCAAATATGAATATAATCCGTCAATAATTATAATCCTAGGTAAATTGATATTTTTGCATGTTTCATTCAGCTTGCAAGATGTGCTGCTGCGATCGGAGGAGGAACTCATGACAAAACAGGCATCAGAACGAGTTACGGAAGGAGCTGCATCAAAACCCAAGAAAACAATTGGAAAAATGAAGGTTCAAGGTACACACTTCCCAAATGCAGGCCAAATCTTTCCCTTTTTCAACTTGCTGTTTGTGAGGACTTCTAATAGAGCCGCAGATCATTCTAGCTATTAGGAGTTCTCTTTACATGCTCTGCAAACTACTCTCAGAAATTGCCAAGATGTTAAATGGTAACATAATGTGATTTCAATTGCAGTTCGCAAAGTTCGCATGTCTGTAGACATGCCTTCTGGTTGCAATTTTTCATCATTGCCAGTGGTGAAATTTGATTCAGTTCGGCACCGCTTGTCCAACGTACAATCATCAATCACATCTGGGTGGGAGTCAGTTAGGAGAGTTCAAGTAGCAACACATGTGCCTCCTAATAGTTCCTTCTCGAAGCATAGCTTAGCATACATGCAAGCAAGTGCTCAATATATAAAGCAGGTATCTGGTCTGCTAAAAGTTGGTGTGACTACCTTGCGCAGCAGTTCAGCCGATGAAATACAAGGTAAATATGCTTTATTTCTTTCATGACCTGCAGCCTCTTGAATTGACCTCACCATATTCTTGCCTCAGAGACATACTCATGCAAACTGAGGCTTAAAAGTTCACCTGAAGACGACGTGGTACCAATGCAGCCAGGATCTGGTGAAACACATGTCTTGTACGTAAAGAGAAATTTCTATATAGCATGTTATTTAATAACATATATGCCACTGTTAACTTTGTATCTGATGATGTAGCGACCCAATCAATGTGCTATATATATGTTGAAAAATATTTTTTGTGAGGACATAGTATATATATATTATGAAATTGGTGTCAAGCTGAATATCTTTCTGTTTACATTTCAGCTTTCCAGATAGCCTTGGAGATGATTTAATCATTGATGTATCTGATACCAAAGGAAAACCCTGTGGGCGTGTTGTTGCTCAAGTTGCTACAATGGCAGAGGAACCTGTAAGATTTTCCTTGCCATGTTGTTACTTGCTTGAAAGTTCTTTAAAGAAAAAGGTTTTTATAGTTTTCCATAGCTTGGTGTTTCTTGATATACCATGTACCAATTGTGTGCCTTTTAGCGCAATTGATGATGTTCCCCAGAAAACTTCTGAATTTTCTTGTGCAGGCTGACAAACTTCGTTGGTGGTCAATATACCGGGAGCCAGAGCATGAACTCGTGGGCCGCATACATCTATATGTTCAATATACAACCGCTGCAGATGAAAACAACACAAAGGTACTGATGCATGGCTATAGTGCTGCTGCCTTTTTTTTGTTAGTTATAGCACTAGTTTTAGTTTTAGTGCATTAAGATTAAGATTATCTGTCTCAGCGAAGTAAAAGGTTCTCCGGAATGTCCTTGTACTGAGGAATACTATCGATTTCAATACAAGTAACCAGGGAATCCTATTTATTAGGATGTCAACCATTAAAGAACTATTGGATGTGTATGTTTCTTGATGATAGAGTGAATGGATGCGTCATGCTTTTGACATGCTGACCAATTTCTTAACATACCTTTCTTTGTTCTTGTAGTATGGCTCTGTCGCAGAGACTGTGGCATACGATATTGTTTTGGAAGTTGCAATGAAGGCACAACACATTCAGCAACGGAATCTTGTCTTGCAAGGTTCTTGGAAATGGTTGCTGACAGAATTTGCGTCATACTATGGGGTTTCAGATGCGTACACTAAGTTGAGGTACTTGGCTACAGTAGTCCCAGCTCTTTCTAGCTTCTTTTGGTCTCTTTATTATCACTTGTATTCAGTATTTACTGTTTCAGTCCTTTTGCATGATTTTTGTGTTCTGTGTGATTTAGCTTACCTTAAATACTCATGTCTGTCTGCTACATCATGATAGATAGTTGATTGCAGCCCCTATATTTGGTGTTGCGACTTTGAGTGTGCTAGAAATGCTTTTGTGATACTTGCTTATGATTGTTTGGGTTTGCATCGAGTGTTTGTCTCTTCTTTCAAATTACTTTTGCCCCTCCTCAGTGAGCTGCTATTTATCATTCTTCCTAAAGGTACCTCTCGTATATTGTGGATGTTGCAACCCCTACCGCTGATTGGCTGAATTTGGTTCACGAGCTCTTGCTCCCAGTACTAATGAAGAGCCATGGTACTGCCACATTGAGCCATCAAGAGGTACTCGCTCCTTTTCCATGAAAAGATGTTTTTTTTTGGCTTGAACGGTATTTTTATCTTACAAGATAGGTAACAAATTTCTTAAGTTTGGAGTAAATATTCTATTGTTTCTCCGATGTTACAAGAAAATTAATCTAGTTAGCTGAAATCAATAAAATCCATCCCACTCTTTAGCCTCTTCATTACCTGCTCCTGACATCTCAACATGAACATGTGACTGATTGCTTCATTAGAATCGAATACTGGGGGAAGTGGAGGAGCAAATCGAGCAAACTTTAGCAATGGTATTTGAGAATTACAAGTGTCTTGATGAGTCACTGGTCTCTGGACTGGCGGAAGACTTCAGGCCTCCAACTGGATTGGCCGCGTCAGCCCTGGAGCCGGCTATAAAGCTGTACAGTCTTCTCCATGATGTGCTATCTCCAGAGGCCCAACTGAGACTCTGTGGTTACTTCCAGGTCATTCTTCAACTGTTCTGTATATGTATATGTATGTTAACCTTATCTCTAGATGCTGATGCTTATTAAGTTTTAATTTATATCCAGACTGCTGCCAGGAAGCGCTCGCGGAGGCACATGCTCGAAACTGATGAATTTGTGGCAGGAAATTCTGAAGGCATAAAGATGGACATGGTGACCTTCACAACTGCTTACCAGAAGATGAAATCATTGTGCCATAATATACGCAATGAAATATTTACAGACATTGAAATTCATAACCATCACATACTTCCCAGGTACTTTATTGTTTCCGGGCCTGCTGTTCATCTTTTAGAAACTGTTCATTGTGTATGATCTATGAGAAGCATTCACTACAAAATGATTCTGTTACCTTGCTTTAATCTCTGTTTATTCTTCTGTTTCCACAGTTTTGTCGACCTCCCGAATTTGACAGCCGCCATCTATAGTGTGGAGCTCTCAAATAGACTACGCTCATTCCTTGTTGCGTGCCCTCCTACTGGCCCTTCTTCTCCGGTTGCAGATTTGGTGATCGCCACTGCAGATTTTCAGAAGGATCTTGCCAGCTGGAACATTTGGTAAGTATCCTTGTTAACTGGGCTCTGTTCTTGCACTTGTGTCTTGTATATGCAAGACTAATGTACTTTTTAATCCTCAGTTCTATTAAAGCTGGTGTTGATGCAAAAGAGCTGTTCCATTTGTACATTGTATTATGGATTGAAGATAAACGAAGAGCACTGCTGGAAAATTGCAGACTGGATAAGGTAAATGTTTCTCTTGTGTTTGCTTTTGGTTAAATCATATGATAAATGGTTGGCACATATTTCTATATGATAAATGGTTAATAAGTGATTAATGTCCAATATTATGTTGGTGGCCAACTGTGAGTCCTCCATTTCTTTCTCTTCTATTTCCATTTGTTGGGTCTTAAATGACACTGGCTTGGTTGTTAGTGGAACCACTAAGAGTTAATAACTAAAGTAACTCAAGCAATCAGATGAAGGTTATGGGTGTGGACATCTCTCCAGTAGTGAACTGATTCAATACCTAAAACGACTTATAGATGATTAACTAGTGATATTGAAAGTTTTGTTAGTACACCCATGCACGCACATGCACAAATGCGGGCCTTGTCTAAAGATGAACGCGCTTGCCAGGCAGTTGTTTCAGAGTTTGTAATTTTGACGTCTCATTTAACTTGAGTGACATAATAACTGAGACAGATCTGTTTTCACTTCTTAAATTCTGAAAATTCATTATTTGCTGCACTAGTTACTGTACAACAGATCTGTTTTCACTCTTTATATTCTGAAAATTTATTATTTGCTGCACTAATTACTGCACAATATCTATATATGGGTGCACCAGCTTTTCAGTATTTTGATATTTTGGGGTCTCATCCTATCTTTTCCGATTATCAGGTTAAATGGTCAGGAGTTAGGACTCAGCATATGACGACACCTTTTGTGGATGAGATGTATGATTTACTGAAGAACACATTGACGGAGTATGAGGTTATCATTTGCCGATGGCCAGAATACATATTTGTTCTTGAGAATGTATGTGTGGATTCACTTGCAGACCCTTTAATTGACTTGTTTGCATCAGAATGGAAATCTGACTTACCTTGTGCTATTGTGAATTTTTGTCAAAAAAGGCTATTGCAGATATTGAGAAAGCGGTAATCGACTCCCTCGAAAAGCAGTATGTGGATACTTTGGCCCCACTTAAAGATTGTATCGCCCCCAAAAAATTTGGCCTCAAATATGTACAAAAGCTAGCAAAGCGCAATTCAACGTGCCCTTATGTTGTACCTGAAGATGTAAGTTTTCTTGTGCATTCACATTTGTTAGAATTTCAGATTTTGATGTCTGACCCCTATGTGCTCACAGCTAGGGATCCTCTTGAACACAATGAAAAGACTATTGGATGTTCTGCGGCCGCGGATCGAGAGCCATCTGAGGTCCTGGAGTTCCTGTATACCTCATGGAGGAAATTCAGCTGCCATCGGCGAAAGACTTAGTGAGGTTACAGTAACATTGAGGGCGAAATTCAGAAACTACATGCAAGCAGTCGTCGAGAAGTTGTCTGAGAATGTGAGTGTTTTTGCCAAACTTGAAACCATGCTTCCATTATTTACAACTTGATGTTATCATCATGTACTGCAAACGTTAATTGGCATGTCATGCTGGGTTGCTACGTAGATTTGGCAATTGCATTGAGGAATACTATTGGTGAATTAGGCTTTGATAGTAGCAAGTTCCGGTAGCCTTTTAAACTGTTTGCAACTGCAGTAATTTGGTTATATCTAGTCCTAGACTCAGCTTTACTGTCAGTTTTGCGGGAAGTTTTACTGTCACTACACTTGGATAATGTGTGGGTCATTTTGGTTACAATATGTTGTTATTTTTATGTGCAGACCCGCATGCAGAACACCACAAAGCTCAAGAAGATCATCCAAGACTCAAAAGGATTGGTCCTGGAGTCAGATATCCGCGGCAGGATGCAGGAGTTGAATGATCAGCTAATTGGGGCAATAAATCATATGCACAAAGTCTCAGAAGTTCATGTGTTTGTAGCCATATGCCGAGGCTTTTGGGACCGTATGGGGCAGGTAAGTGAACGATCAATAGAACGATTGTTTCTCCTCGTATCATATGAGTTGCTAACTAACCTTGGTTTAGGATGTCTTGAGGTTCCTGGAAAATCGCAAAGAGAACAAGGCCTGGTACAAAGGCGCGAGAGTTGCAGTGTCGGTAAGTTCATTTTCTTACAGTTCCTGTTGTTGGTTGCTCCTCTTTGCTGCTATGGTCATATAAACTTGTAATACTGCAGGTGCTCGATGATACATTCGCATCCCAGATGCAGCAGTTGCTTGGCAACACACTCCAGCCAAAGGAGCTGGAGCCGCCTAGGTCCATCATGGAAGTGAGGTCAATTCTCTGCAAAGACGCTCCCCGACAGAAGAATTCGGGCTTCTACTATTGATCATTTTGTTGTGTACATATGGATGCACATTCGAGTGTGCAGCTTAGAAAATGATGACAAGGCCGAAGTGATGCTGTGGAGATCTTTGTAAAGAAGACAAGACAATAGGATAGTAAGAAATAGAACATAGGGCTACTGGTGAAATACATGAGCTGAGAAGCCGCAAAAATAGTGCTTTGCTGGTTAACCAGGTTAAAATATGTTCCCATTGTCTGTGGGATGGTCTGAATGTGGAGTAGTGGTAGTTTCACTGGTAGCACCTAGCTAGCTGAGATTTCACAATAACTAATATTGATTTGAACATGTTGACTGGATCATATTAATTTTTGTATCTTGGTAAGATGCTAAGGGGCAACCTTTTGATGGTCATCGTTTCATCAATGTGTTTGAATAGGTAAATTCAATTGTGGTTGGAGAGGTAAATGAAACATTAGACTGCCATGAAATATATCAAGTTCATGTCTTCTACTGTTGAATCTCTTGTTGAAGAGAGAAAGTTACTTGCGATAACCCGTGCCTTGTACTGTTCTTAAAATTGCAGCAGCATTTTGGTGTGCTCAACTAAAAACTGCCAGTTTCTTTCAATTGTTTATCATCAGGGTAGAAGCGTAGATAAATCAGATCTCTAAATTGATAGATTTCATGGCTGTTAAATCACGTACACTAGCATCATCAGATCTTCTATATCTAAATAGACAGCTTCCACTAACATATTTCTCCCGCCATGCAAGCATGTCATCTCATTATTCAACATACATAGAAAAATGCCCACCTCAACATGCAAGTATGCATGCATGGAAAATTCCATCTGTTATGTTATTTACATTTAATTCTTATATTAGTTCAAAAACTATTATTTCAAATATTCATGTTCCATATAACCTAAACCTCATTGAAATATTGCAAAACATTCCCGCAACAACACGCGGGGCATCATCTAGTTGGTACACCGTTGGCACATCAACTAGACGCACCGAACCTCACTTAACTGAATCTGAGGCAATATGCCCGCCGTGCAACTTGTGCGGGTTACATTTTCATGTACAAACTTGAAAAATAGAGAGTGCGTTTGGTTACCTGCATTGATTTTGACCTCCTTGACAAAATGATGTAAGAGATGTGTTTGACTCTCTGGCCATTTGTTCGGCTGTGACAGAAGGCTCGGGCAAGCGCCTCTTGAACGCATGGGGTAGCACATGCGATAGGATGACAATGTCCCACAGGCGTGGTATTGTAATTCAAGTGATGAAGATGATCAGTGTTATGATAAAGTTAATGGTCTGTTACGATAAGGAGGTGGCTAAATATCTTAGAGAGGAAATTGCCTTAGATGATACTGTTTGAAATGATGGCACACTTGATGAGAATAGTGCTTTTTGATGACGCTATGTGTATTGGCACTGTTAGTTATGATTTTTTTTATCTCTGCTTCTTATTGTGATGATCATGAAACGTAAACAAACATGAAAGGCCAAGCCCGCAACTCCATAGATTATCAAAGCTAGGCGTGCGCGATAAAGATCGACAACTCAGAAGGCTCCGACCTAACTGATTTCTCAGTTGCATCAGACCCATGTGTCAGCGGACTCGGCGAAAAGGAACGCGCCTCTACGGACCTAGGTTGGCGCTTATCACCTTTGTGTTGGAAATATGAGCAATTTACCGAATGATTTTATGAACATAAATATTAAATAAAGCATGACTAATATAACAGGAATAAAACTAGTCATGTGATTTGACAGAGAGAAGGTAAATAACATGGGCATATATGAACTGTAATCAAGCTTATCTAGAGCAGACAACAGGGCAAGTTTCATATATGAAGTAGAATCTAACACATATAGGACCAGCAGCAGAACCAGGAACTGTGGCAAGACCTCGAACAGAAAGGAGAGGAGCACATACAGGACATCAGCAGCAGTAGCACTGGACTTGGGGTTGGTGTCCTCGCCAGCCATGTCGTCGAGGAGGTTGTCGACGTCGGGGAAGTAGTCGTCGGAGTCCGGGAAAGTCAGTAGTCGCGCTGAGCGCTTCCCAAAAACCTTATCACCCTTCTCCCGTACATGACTCAAAAGGTGCGGTTCCGGAGGCCACGTGACCTTTCGTATACCCGTCGAGCGTGGCAAAAATTTAGACATCGACTCGGCTCATTCCCGCAACCCGCGTCGAGTCGAGTCGAGTCGTGGCATGGCGAGGCGGGCGGTGGAGGAGGAGCGCGCATGGATGTCCCTCTTGTTCTCATCCTCATACATGTGGAGAAAAAGCCTCCCTTATAAAGAGGTCCAACTCCCTCTAAACTAGCAATGTGGGACTAAATTTTAGTTCCACCTCTTGCCTTGCATGAATGGGCTGCTTGGGCCTCTAGAATTTATTAGGAATTCCTGAAACTGCTATTGGGCTAGGCCCAAAATAGACAAAATTCCAGCAATCCCCCACCAGATCCCAAAGGCACACAGAATTCGCCTTTGGTTCCAAAACACTGTTTTATATACCGGTACTGCAGTGGAGACTGTTAAGTTGAACTTCCACCTAGAACTCTATGCTACACTAGTAAGCAACTTGAACAGTGGATTGAGCCTTGAACTGCAAGTTTTCTGCAAATCTAGCTTCACATAAAGCCTTGACCGATACGTGGCTACCGTGGGTCTTCCCCGCGGGTGGAGCTTATGCGTTATACTCCGAGACCTTTCATGAGTTTACTAGAGAGAACCCTATTCTCATAGATTGCGACGTTTAACAATCAGACTCATATAGGTGCGTTCTTCAAAAGATGTTCTGCAGGACGACATCTCTGCTTCAATGAGCCACTTAGAACACATTAAGATATACATCAACCTGCCATGCAGATTAGGAGAGTATTGCATCTTCATGGAGTGGTATTGTTAATAGTAAGGATACTCTCCTCTCAGTTGACCAACAAGTTGTCTTCCACATCTAATTCACGGGATCTCCGATCACATAGACTAGGTTACCACTGTGAACAACTCATATTGTGGGTCCCATACCCATCTCCCTCGATGCATTATCTATCACATTACGTGATAGACCCTTAGTGAAAGGATCTGCCAGATTTTTAGACATTTGGATATAATCCAATGCAATAACTCCGGAGTTTCTCATTTTCCTGACAGACTTTAACCTTCTCTGAACGTGTCTTGATGACTTCATGTTATCCTTTGAGCTGCTCACTTTCATGATCACAGTTTGATTGTCGCAATTCATAAGGATACCCGGTACAGGTTTCTCAACAACCGGTAAGTCATTCAAGAGCCGGCGAAGCCAATCTGCTTCGACCGTAGCTGTATCTAGTGCTGTGAGTTCTACTTCCATTGTTGACCTCGTTAAGATGGTCTGCTTGCAAGACTTCCAAGAAACAGTGCCACCTCCATGAGTGAATACATAACTGCTCGTGGCCTTTATCTCATCAGCATCTGAGATCCACTTTGAGTCACTATACCCTTCAAGCACCTTTGGGTGCCTAGTATAGTGAATTACATAATTCGCAATGCTTTTCAAGTAACGCAAAACTCTTTCTAGAGCTTTTCAATGCACATCTCCTGGTTTTGAGACAAACCGACTCAGTTTTCTAACAACAAAAGAGATGTCAGGTCTTGTAGCACTGGCTAAGTACATAAGCGAGCCAATAATCTGAGAATATTTCAATTGATCTCTAGCAATTCTTCGATTCTTTCGAAGTAACACACTCGCATCATATGGTGTTGGAGAGGGCTTGCAGTCACTATAGCCAAAGCGACTCAAGATCTTTTCCACATAGTGAGATTGAAGCAATGTAATCCCACCATCATCGTCTCTCAACAACTTGATGTTCAGAATGACATCAGCCACTCCTAAAATCCTTCATCTCAAAACAACGAGATAGGAAATCCTTGGCCTCCTTAATAACATTCAGATTTGTTCCGAAAATCAGTATGTCATCAACATACAAGCAAAGGATAACTCCCTCACCCCCACCACGGCGATAGTACACACATTTGCCAGCTTCGTTTACAACAAAGCATGTAGCTGTTAAAGTTCTTTCAAACTTCTCATGCAACTGTTTGGGTGCTTGCTTGAGTCCATACAAAGACTTTAGTAACTTGCACACTTTTCCTTCCTGACCATCTAGTACAAACCCATCTGGTTGTTCCATATAGATTTCCTCGTCCAACTCTCCATTTAGGAAAACAGTCTTAACATCCATTTGATGAACGAGAAGACCATGTGAGGCAGCTAGTGAAAGTAGAACTCGAATAGTGGTCAGTCGAGCCATAGGTGAGTAAGTATCAAAGAAGTCTTCACCTTCCTTTTGGGTATAACCCTTAGCCATGAGCCGAGCCTTGTACTTTTCAATAGTACCATCAGGCCTAAGCTTCTTCTTGAATACCCATTTGCATCCTATAGGTTTGCACCCATAAAGGACGACCAGTTATCTCCCAAGTTTCATTCGCCAAGATGGAATCCATCTCGCTACGAACCATTTCCTTCCAGTAGTTAGCATCTTCAGATGCATAGGCCTCTGAAATAAAACTAGGAGTATCATCTATGAGATACACAAGGAAATCATCACCAAAGGACTTTGCAGTCCTCTGTCTCTTGCTCCTAGTACGAACTTCATTGTTCTCCTTCACAGGACTTTCAAAGTGTTCCATCGAAATGGCAGGTTCAGTAATTGTAACTGGTTCTTGATTCGATGAACTAGGCATCTCTTGATTAGATGAGGTAGCCATATCCTTCATGGGAAAGATATCTTCAAAAAAAGTCACATCATTCGACTCCATGATCGTACCGACATGCATGTCAGGTACCTCAGATTTTACAACCAAGAATCTATAACCAATGCTATGAAAAGCATATCCCAGGAAAACACAATCCACGGTCTTTGGTCCAAGCTTGCGCTTCTTTGGAATTGGCACATTGACTTTCGCCAAACAACCCCAGGTTCGTAGATAAGAGAGTTTTAATCTTTTCTTCTCCCATTCCTCGAATAGAGTTATCTCTTTATTCTTTGTGGGAACTCGGTTTAGGACATGACATGCAGTCAATATCGCCTCCCCCCACCATGCCTTGGAGAGACCCGATTTGTCTAACATGGCGTTAACCAAATCTGTTAGAGTACGGTTCTTTCTTTCGGCCACCCCATTTGACTGAGGTGAATAGGGATGCGTCCTCTCATGGATTATACCATGTTCTGCACAAAAAGCATCAAATTCATTGAAAAAATACTCTCCACCACGGTCGGACCTAAGCTTCTTGATTTTTCGATCAAGTTGGTTTTCCACTTCAGCTTTATAGATCTTGAAAAATTTCAAAGCCTCATCCTTAGATTTCAGAAGATACACACAGCAGTATCTAGTGGAGTCGTCAATTAACGTCATGAAATATTTCTTTCCACCTTCTGTCAAAACACCATTCATTTGACATAGATCTGAATGTATGAGTTCTAGTGGTGCAAGATTTCTCATTTCCGCAGTCATATGAGACTTACGAGGTTGCTTAGCTTGCACACACACTTGACACTTGGATCCCTTGACAGTGGTGAAACTAGGGATTAAGTTCAACTTCGCTAGTCGTGGCATGTAACCAAAGTTAACATGACAAAGACGTGAATGCCACACATTTGATTCACTATTGTTGCAAATATGATTAACAACTTTATTGCAAACGTCTGATAAGGATAAACGAAACATGCCTCCTGACTCATAGCCTTTACCAACAAAGGTTCCATACTTGGATATTACAAATTTATCCAACTCAAAGACAAGCTTGTAGCCATCTCTACACAGAAGAGATCCGCTAACAAGATTTTTATTAATGGAGGGGACATAATGCATGTTCTTCAGCCGCACGATCTTCCCCGAAGTAAACTTCAGATCAACCATGCCAACACCACGAACATAAACACTTGAACTGTTGGCCATCAGCACAGTTGAAGTCCCCGCGGTCTGATAAGACGAAAACATGGAAATACCACCGCATACATGCACATTAGCACCCGTGTCAATCAATCAATCAATCAATCAGGAGAATGACATACTGAAAGAATAGTGGGAAATATACCATACCCAGCATCCTTCATGTCAATGTCTCCAATGACAACATTAGCGGTCTTGCAGCCTTTCCCAAGATGACGCTTGTCATAGCGATTAGGGCAACTAGGAGCCCAATGACCAGGATCCCCACACACATGACAAACACCTTTCTTCTTGTCATTCTTCTTCTTGAAGTTCGTGTGTTGCACAGCCTTATTCTTCCCATCAAACTTTGCTTTACCATCAAACTTGCCCTTGTTCTTGAACTTGTGGGGCTGGAAGTTCTTCTTCTGTACCAAATTGGCACTAGATCCTCCCTCAATACCTCAAGCACGTGTGTCCTTTTCTCTCGCCTTTTCTTCCACATCAAGAGTGCCAATGAGATCCAGAACGGAAAACTCCTGCCTCTTATGCTTCAGTAAGGTAGCAAAGTTCCTCCATGAAGGAGGAAGCTTAGTGACGATAGCTCCGGCAACAAACTTGTCCGGTAGCATACAATTGAAATGCTCAAATTCTCTAGCAAATGACTATATCTCATGAGCTTGCTCAACCACGGAGCGCTCTTCACTCATCCTGTAATCATAGAATTTCTCCATGATGTACATCTCAATGCCCACATCCGAGACCCCAAACTTGGCCTCGAGTGCGTCCCACATATCTTTTTCATTATCAATTGACGCATAAGCATCAACTATGTTCTCACCAAGAACACTCAAGAGAGCAGCCTTAAACAGAGTATCCATTTTCTGAAAAGCTTGTTCCTGTTGGGCATCAGACTCCCCTTTAGGTTTGCCAAGAGTGGCGTCATAGCAACTCATGGTTTGAAACCATAAGGCTGCTCTCATGCGCCACCTCTTATAGTGGATACCCTCAAACATAGGAGGTCTCATGGAAGCAGCAAAACCACTTGGGGTAAATTGCCTATAATAAGGTTTTTGGATTGTTGGAAATATGAGCAATTTAGCAAATGATTTTATGAACAAAAATATTAGATAAAGCATGACTAATATAACAGGGATAAAACTAGTCATGTGATTTGACAGAGAGAAGGTAAATAACATGGGCATATATGAATTGTAATCAAGCTTATCTAGAGCAGACAGTAGGGCAAGTTTCATATATGAAGTAGAATCTAACACATCTAGGACAAACATCAGAACCAGGAACTGTGGCAAGACCTCGAACAGAAAGGAGAGGAGCACATACGGGATAACAGCAGCAGCAACACTGGACTTGGGGTTAGTGTCCTCGCCAGCCATGTCGTCGAGGAGGTCGTCGACGTCGGGGAAGTAGTCGTCGGAGTCCGGGGCGTCCGTGACAAAAAAGTCAGTAGTCGCGTCGAGCACTCCCCAAAAACCTTATCACCCTTCTCCCGTATAGGACTCAAAAGGTGCGGTTCCGGAGGCCTATTGTCCCGACCTGCGGTGCACGCCGCAAGCCGGGATGGGGAAGAACGTAGCAGCACTGCATTGCTCAGGAATTTGTGGCAAGAGGAAGAAGAGGTTCTGGTGCGTCACTCTAAGAGGAGCGACCTCCCTTTTATAGGCGCAAGAGAAGGAGGCGAGAGGCTGTGCTGGGAGCTGAAGAGAACGAGGGAGACGAAACGAACAGGCAACAGGCGAAGAGGTGCGTAGTTCATATTCAGTCTCCACTACAGCAAAAACGTTTCAACTTCCGCGTGACCTTTCGTATACCCGCCGTGCGTGGCAAAAATTTAGACATCGGCTCGGCTCATTCCCGCAACCCGCGGCGCGGCGCGACGAGGCGGGCGGCGGAGGAGGAGCGTGCGTGGATGTCCCTCTTGTTCTCATCCTCGTACATGTGGAGAAAGAGCCTCCCTTATAAAGAGGTCCAACTCCCTCTAAACTAGCAATGTGGGACTAAACTTTAGTTCCACCTCTTGCCTTGCACGAATGGGCTGCGTGGGCCTCTAGGATTTATTAGGAATTTCTGAAACTGCTATTGGGCTAGGCCCAAAATAGACAAAATTCCAGCACTTTGTTATTTCATGCTGCTTTCTAATGACCCACAAGTATAGGGGATCTATCGTAGTCCTTTTGATAAGTAAGAGTGTCAAACCCAACGAGGAGCAGAAGGAAATGATAAGCGGTTTTCAACAAGGTATTCTCTGCAAGTACTGAAATAAGTGGTAACAGATAGTTTTGTGATAGGATAAATTGTAACGAGCAACAAGTAACAAAAGTAAATAAAGTGCAGCAAGGTGGCCCAATCCTTTTGTAGCAAAGGACAAGCTGGAACAAACTCTTATAATAGGAAAAACGCTCCCGAGGACACATGGGAATATCGTCAAGCTAGTTTCCATCACGTTCATATGATTCGCGTTCGGTACTTTGATAATTTGATATGTGGGTGGACCGGTGCTTGGGTGCTGTTCTTACTTGAACAAGCATCCCACTTATGATTAACCTCTATTGCAAGCATCCGCAACTACAACAAAAGTATTAAGGTAAACCTAACCATAGCATGAAACATATGGATCCAAATGAGCCCCTTACGAAGCAACGCATAAACTAGGGTTTAAGCTTCTGTCACTCTAGCAACCCATCATCTACTTATTACTTCCCAATGCCTTCCTCTAGGCCCAAATAATGGTGAAGTGTTATGTAGTCGACGTTCACATAACACCACTAGAGGCTAGACAACATACATCTTATCAAAATATCAAACGAATACCAAATTCACATGACTACTCATAGCAAGACTTCTCCCTTGTCCTCAGAAACGAACGTAATTACTCACAAAGCATATTCATGTTCATAATCAGAGGGGTAATAATATGCATATAGGATCTGAACATATGATCTTCCACCAAATAAACCAACTAGCATCAACTACAAGGAGTAATCAACACTACTAGCAACCCACTAGCACCAATCCCAGACTTTGAGACAAGAATTGGATACAAGAGATGAACTAGGGTTTGGAGATGAGATGGTGCTGGTGAAGATGTTGATGGAGATTGCCCTCTCCCGATGAGAGGAGCGTTGGTGATGACGATGGTAATGATTTCCCCCTCCCGGAGGGAAGTTTCCCCGGCAGAACAGCTCTGTCGAAGCTCTAGATTGGATCCGCCAAGGTTCCGCCTCGTGGCGGCGGAGTCTTGTCCCGAAAAGTTCCTTCCTATTTTTTTCTCATCGAAAGACCTCATATAGGAGAAGATGGACGTCGGAGAGCCACCAGGGGGCCCACGAGGTAGGGGGCGCGCCCTGGGGGGGGGGGCGCCCCTCCCTCATGAGCAGGGTGTGGGCCCCCTGGCCTTCATCTTTGGCGTGGATTTTTCTTTATTTCTTTTAAGACGTTCTGTGGAGTTTCAGGACTTCTGGAGTTGCGCAGAATAGGTCTCTAATATTTGCTCCTTTTCCAGACCAGAATTCCAGCTGCCGGCATTCTCCCTCTTTATTTAAACCTTGTAAAATAAGAGAGAATAGCCATAAGTCTTGTGATATAAAGTGAAATAACAGTCCATAATACGATAAATATCGATATAAAAGCATGATGCAAAATGGCGTATCAACTCCCCCAAGCTTAGACCTCGCTTGTCCTCAAGCGAAAAGCCGATAACAATAAATATGTCCTCATGTTTACAGGTAGAGGCGTCGATAAAAATAAAATATGGACATGGAGGCATCATGATTATTCTCATAACAACAACATATATAGATTTTTTTCATATGATTACTTATGTTCAAGTGATGATCTATTCACAATGCAAAAGTATAAATCATAAACCTTATTGGGCTCCGACAAACGATAATCTCAGTCATTGAAGCAATTGCAATTTATCATAACATCAGAAAGAGTCTATGTCAGAGCTAAAAAGCAAGTCCACATACTCAACTATCATTTAGTCCTCCATAATTGCTAACACTCACGCGATACTTGTGGTTACGGAGTTTTAATTGGACACAAAGAAAGATAGGGGCTTATAGTTTTGCCCCACAACCTTTTACCTCAAGGGTAATGTCAACAATAATGGTTCATGCTCCCCTACATCCAATTAGATATATATATCATGTTCTTTCCAACATGCTGAGCTTGCCAAAGGATAAAATGAAAAAGAAAAGGTGAAGATCACCATGAATCTTGCATAAGATAGAAGATAATAATAAAGGATAGGCCCTTCGCAGAGGGAAGCAGAGGTTGCCATGCGCTTTTATGGTTGGATATATAAAATCTCAATGCGAAAGAATGTCACTTTATATTGCCCCTTGTGATATGAACCTTTATTATGCAGTCCGTCGCTTTTATTACTTCCACATCACAAGATCATATAAAGCTTATTTCTCCCACACCAATCGATCATACATATTTAGAGCAATTTTTATTGCTTTGCACCGATGACAACTTACTTGAAGGATCTTACTCAATCCACAGGTAGATATGATGGACTCTCATGGCAAAACTGGTTTAAGGGTATTTGGAAGCACAAGTAGTATTTCTACTTGGTGCTAAGAATTTGGCTAGCATGAGGGGGAAAGGCAAGCTCAACAAGTTAGAGGGTACATGACAACATACTTTATCTCAGATATAAGAAATACAAAAACTCATTACGTTGTCTTCCTTGTCCAACGTCAACTCTTTAGCATGTCATATTTTAATGAGTGCTCCCAATCATAAAAGATGTCAATGATAATATATCTATATGTGAAAACCTCTCTTTCCTTATTACTTCCTCTTAATTGCAACAAGGACCAAAGCTATGTCTGCCAACTCCCAACAACTTTTAATCATCATACTCTTTCTATGTGAAGTCATTACTCTCAATAAGATCAATATGAACTTTTTGTTTCTTTTTATTCTTTTTCTCTTTTCTTTTATTCACCCAAGATCATGGCAAATTAATCAAGCCCTTGACTCAATACTAATCTTTATTATATATAGCTCATGGACTCAATTACATAGAGAGATCATAAAGCAAAACTCAAAACTAGATCATGCCATAAACTTTATTCTACTAGATCAAGATACTACTAATAGGATCGAACTAAGAAAAATGGTAAAGATAAGAGTTGTGATTGTGATACGATACCGGGGCACCTCCCCCAAGCTTGGCAGTTGCCAAGGGGAGTGCCCATACCCATGTGATTATGTCTTCTTCTTCGTTGTTGGTGTAATATTCTTGGCGATTATTCCTGATGGTGTCCTGGACTAGGGGGTACTCACCATGTCGTCTCCCGATCTGTTAGATTGGGCCTAGGACCCCCATGGCCGTATACTCATGGGCCAGTTCGGACGGCTGCCGCATACATGGAAGATTCACAAGACTTGGTGATCAAGACAAGGACTCCTCCCCACCGGCATATTCGGCTAGGACTCTTGTTATCCTAGGCCTCTGGTGCATTATATAAACCGAGGCCAGGCTAGTCAATAGATTATATACATAAAATCATACCATAGGCTAGTTTCTAGGATTTAGCCTCTCCGATCTCGTGGTAGATCAACTCTTGTAATACTCATATCATCAAGAATAAATCAAGCAGGATGTACGGTTTTACCTCCATCAAGAGGGTCCGAACCTGGGTAAAACATCAAGTCCCCTGCCTCCTGTTACCATCCGCCTTAGATGCACAGTTCGGGACCCCCTACCCGAGATCCGCCAGTTTTTACACCGACATTGGTGCTTTAATTGAGAGTTCCGCTGTGTGATCGGCAAAAGGATCGATGGCTCGTCTGCAGGTCAACTGCGATGCCGGCATCTTCGTCGCCGGCTCGATTGGTCACCTTGGCTCGACCGAGGACCGTGCTCCATCTCCGATCGTCATGTTCGGTTGAGAGCCTTCATCAACGTCAACTCCGATCTCTATCAAGATCATGGAGGAATCATCCATGGAGCTCGGGGGCTCAACGTCAACATTGCCCTCGGGCGACCGTGCTGTTTTTCCGAATAGCAAACTTGTATCCGCTGCCACCACCTCTTAGAGTATCGCTTTGACGATCCCTTTGGTGTAATTGTGCGGAATTGAGTCTACAACAACCATGCAAAATTTCGTCGAGTTCCGATGGAGGAATCTCCGACAATCTACGATATACCGGAGCCCTGTCAAATCTGGACGGGAATCTGAATGAGTTTAGGGCGTGGTCTCCAAAGCCTAGCTTGGAGGTCCTTTGGAAGATCCAACCGTTCATCTACTGTGGAATTCCCATATCTACCACTCCTCCAAATTTCAGCTCGATCCGACGGTTCAAACTCCGGAAACCTTTCAACGAGTGGATCAATTTTCGGATCCGTTTTCTGCGCGAATACGGATCTGACCCGAATTCATGTTTCTTTATAAACGTGACATTGGACAACCTTTTTAGAGGAATTCTCTTCTAGGGTATTGTGGTTTTTAAACACGTGCCCATAAATTTTTAAGCCTCCCCTGAGGTCGCCTTCATCATCATGCTGGTGTCAAACCAGTCCGGCGGTATTGCTCCAAGGCCGCCGACCTGCGCTAGACACGTCGCCACTTTGTTGAGCCGAGCTCAACTTCTTCGGATCATCATCTCGGCAAGCCGAACAAGAGTCCGACATCGTGAAGGATAAATCATCACCAA
The DNA here is from genome assembly GCF_002162155.2 of Triticum dicoccoides. NCBI lineage: Eukaryota > Viridiplantae > Streptophyta > Magnoliopsida > Poales > Poaceae > Triticum > Triticum dicoccoides. The sequence goes on along the minus strand of NC_041390.1, from coordinate 562,048,558 downwards.
CATCGCCGCCCCACGGATTACACGAAGCGGGCATACCGGCATCGTCGCATGATCACTTCATCAAGCCGGCATCGACCACGTCACGACCTGCATCGGCAGGGCCGCACTATTGCTTCTTCAAGCTGGTGTCCATCACGCCGACCTACTTCGACTCATCGGCTGACATCGAGGCTTCGACATCTCGACTGGACCGGGGGCTTCGCCATCTCTTCATCAACCTACTCCGGAGACTTCGGCGTCACTAGCCGACCAGCTCCGTCACGTTAGCTGGACCGAGGGCTTTGCCTCGGCGAGCCAACCTTTGCCAGCATCGCCATACCGTCGCTTTATCGCCCATCAGGCAATGGGTGTGCAGATCGAGTCCCAATTTTGGGAATCACCTTTCTTCGGATTGCTACTACAAATAAACCAGGTGCTATTAATCCTACTATTTTTTGCTTGTTTGGGTTTATTTTTCCCAAGGAATTATTACTCTGGTTTGTCCATCATCTGTACACAGGTCTATCAAATGATGGCCGCATTAACGACGGTAGTGTGGTGGTTCGGTCAGTTTCCGTACATAATCCAGCGAACGCCGCATCCGGAACTCGGATCGACCTGTAAATTCAGGCTTTCCCATGCCTTTACCGCATCACACTGATGCCCTACATCGACATTGACTTCGGAAACTGATCCGGGGACTTCGACGTCACTCTGCCGGTCTACATTGACCGCGCTATGTCACCACTTCGACGTGTCGAGCTCTCCGCTCCGCCACCTCGGGACCGGCTTGGGGGATGGAACCTTGTCCCGCATCAAGCTCGGACCGCGTCATCAATGCTGAACACATTAACCAGCTAAGTCGCTTTCATGCTCAAAGTTTTAATTTTTAACTTGTGTTCGGTTCGACCAAGCATTATACTTTTTTGGAAAAAAGTTGCTTGTAGAAAATTTCCTTGTCCAAACTTTGTTTGTGACACACAAATTCAAATACCCCGTTTATTTGGGGGCTTCTTTTATGAAGCTTTTCCTCTTGCATATGATTATACTTGTACGACTTCGTTCCTTGTTCGTGTATTACGCCACAATATGCACCATATTAACTTAGGCGATTTGCAAGCTGGGTTGCCTGGCTTCTGTGCTTACCCCTACGTTCCCGATTGTTCGGCTAGGGAGTAAAGGGAGCACCTCTATGATTGTCACGACCGGGTCCTCTGAGTTCTGACCTCAGACTGGGTGAAGCCGAAAGCTAGCGCTCTTATTGTTTTCAATCATGGTCGGCACACAACGGAACTCATGAGTACAAAAAATCTATTGCACAAGTCTCATAGTAATAATGAGCACCAAAGAAAGGTATCAGTGGGGGTACTATTTTCTTTGAAGATCCTTCTTACACTTTGTCTGTAATATAGCATAAGTTCCCTAAGCGCGCTTTGTCTATTACAGCCTTATGGCCCGGTTGCCTGGTTATCGGAAACACTGTCGATATTCTTGACAGGTGGAGTACATAACACTTTTCGGTCCTTGCCCAAAGAGGGAGAAGCCGACGGTCAGTTAAGACGCGTTTAAAGTTCGGTTGAACAAAGATATGATATTAGTACTTCGGTACATACAATCATTGCACATAAAATTCTTTTACCCAAGTCACTTGGGTGCTCTTAAATTTATATGAGATATTTTATAGTAATTGTGTTTTCTTTTTGGTCGTTGCAAAGTCTTTATTTACCACTCCCCTTTTCGACACGAGTGTGTGGTCACTAGCCGGGGAGCCTAATTTCTCTCTCAAAGCCGCTAGAGTTTAGTTTGCTAAATTGGCCTAATGAGAAGTACTCCTCCTTCGGGATAGGAGGTTGAAGCCGTAGGCTGACCCGCTTGAAGTCTTGAGATAGGATGTGTCATGTTAAAGCACGACAGAAGCACTTTTTTTCTAAAGTACAATTTTCAGATTGGCACCGAACACTTGATCTTGTTCAGACGTCAAGTTTTTACTGACGTTTTTTTGGTTTTCCAAGCTTATGGCACTTTTAAACTATTTGTGTGTTTCCAGCACAAGTCTCATAGTGCAATGCCGGACACCTTTATAGATTCGGCAAAAACATTCTCGGATCTCACTATATATGCATTGGTTTCGAATTGTGTCTTCGGTCAATAGTTGGGTTGCCCGGCTCCTGCGCTTGCCTCCTACGTTCCGCTTTGTTCGGCTAGGTGTGCAAAGGGAGAGCCACTGCGATTGTGCTTCCAGCTCACATGGTTAAGCACCTCAGTGGAGAAAGCCGAAAACTGTCTGTCACAATAAGCGTAAACTAGTCAGTGATCTGATGACTGTGTTAAATGATGGGCCATTCATAACATTGGCCGAAGTGTTTATGACTTGACCTCGACTGTCGCCGAACACTACCGGGGGCTAGTAACTGGCCTCCCAAACTAAATCCTCAATATTTTGCTCTTACATTAGAGCTGAGGTTTCATGATCATGCTTAGCATGACAATGCAAAGAAATGAACCGATAGCAGGACTATTTTCTTTGAAAGACATTTCTTATGTTAAACAGTAATATAACATATCTCTCTGCGTACCTTTGTTTATAAAACCGTATGGCCAGATTGCCTTGTTTGTCATAAATATTTGCCCTCATAAAGGATTTATAAAGTAGGACAAACACTCCTCGGCTACTAGCCGAGGAGGTGGAAGCCGATGGTCGGTCAACAAAGTTTTGTACAATGCGGATCCGAGCATTAATGACGTAAAGTACTTGGATACATTGAGTCATTACACATAATCTGTGACTTTACTGTCGATATTGATCCTTAATTCGGCCACCCGTGCCCGCATTAAGGCTAGGGGGCTACTGGGCTTCGGGCTTATTATTTACAAATATTAAAGGGGTACATCGATCCCCTGATCTGGTGTTGCCACCCGACCAGTGTCTCGGGGGCTACTGCATTGCATGTCCAATGCAGAAAATTTTAAGTGCAATATAGTTTCTGAGGAGATTATGATCCTCAGGTTGGTCGGCCGCACCCAACCTGAGTCTCGAGGACTGAGCACGCCGCTTTTTGTATCCCGAAGTATTCTGCCAAGCTAGGACTTGATCCTCAGGCCGATTTTGCAAATCAACCTGAGTCTCAACGGCTACTGGGATCAGCGGTCTTACGTCATCCTTCAGGTGCATCTTGGGTTTTAGACCGATACACACCTTGAGGGCTACTGGCTATATATCTCGGCAGAGAATAAATTGCACCAATCAAAATTATTGACAAAAAATCGGCCCATAGTAGGGGTGGTGCACCACCTCGGAAGCAGTCCGGCATAAAGCTCGGGCGCTAGTGGCTGGCTCCATAGAGGGCATTTCCAGCATTAAGCTCGGCTAAACTCCTTCACCTTTTTTGGACCAAGATGATCTATGACATCTTGGATATAGTTCGGCGTTGGAGCTTGGACACAGTCCGACGTTGGAGCTCGGATACATTTCAGCGTTGGAGCTCGGAAGCAGTCCGACATTGGTGCTCGGCTGCAAAACATACCTCGAATGCAGTCCGGCGTTAGAGCTCGGACGCAAGAGGACACTGCCTCCTGGGAACAACTTCAAACCCGAGGTGTGGCATAAAAATAACAAGGCATTGATAAAGGCCGGAAACTTAAAGGGGCTCCTCGGATACCCGACGTGCAAACTCGTCGAATCCATTTTGGCGATCCTCAAGATCGAAGATGAGAAGATTTGTTGAACCAGTTTTGAAGACCGACAACCGAAGACGAAGAATAGTTCGGAAGAACCGAGGAGCGTCCCCAACTTGAAGACCAATTCAGGGGGCTACTGACGGTGTCCTGGACTAGGGGGTACTCACCACGTCGTCTCCCGATCTGTTAGATTGGGCCGAGGACCCCCATGGCCGTATACTCATGGGCCAGTTCGGACGGCTGCCGCATACACGGAAGATTCAAAAGACTTGGTGATCAAGACAAGGACTCCTCCCCACCGACGTATTCGGCTAGGACTCTTGTTATCCTAGGCCTTTGGTGCATTATATAAATCGAGGCCAGGTTAGTCGATAGATTATATACATACAATCATACCATAGGCTAGCTTCTAGGGTTTAGCCTCTCCGATCTCGTGGTAGATCAACTCTTGTAATACTCATATCATCAAGAATAAATCAAGCAGGACGTACGGTTTTACCTCCATCAAGAGGGCCCGAACCTGGGTAAAACATCGTGTCCCCTGCCTCTTTTTACCATCCGCCTTAGACGCACAGTTCGGGACCCCCTACCCGAGATCCGCCGGTTTTGACACCGACAATTCCCCTCAGGATGCGGTTCTCCTCCTCGAGCTTATTGACTTGATGTTTGAGGTCCATTATTTCCTTACGAAGCTTTCCTATGATAGCTAAAGCTCCTTACACCCAAGGGTGTAGCATAGCTGCAGGAGAACAAGTGACACTCCTCTTCATATCTTCATAGGTAAGAAATCTAGCATTAGAAGGGATAACCGAGTTTGGAATAGCTGAGCTCTGTAGTTCCCCCATCGTGAACCCAGCTCGGAGGCGAGAGGTGACTTCTTCATCCTCCATGGCATCTACTCTCATCAAGTCAGCCTCCATCTCTTCCTCCGTTACTGGCCGAAAGTGGTCAGCGTCGCTGTTTGTCCTTGGTTCTGGTGCCGGATTAGATACCCGGCTCTCCCCGATTGACTCTTGAGAAGACATCTTGTTGTAATCTGCAGCAGCGACAACTCAAAAACAAAAATAGAGGAAATTTGCGTGATACGGGAGTCAAAACCTTCGGGAGATTATATAATGAATTTTTACCGACCAAAATACGTAACGTGCAAGAAAATGGAGTCCGAAAGGCACACGAGGTGCTCACGGGGTAGGGGGGCGCGCCCAGGGGGGTAGGGCGCGTCCACCACCCTCGTGGGGCCCTCGTGTCCTTCCCAGACTGCTACTTATTTTTCTATTTTTCTAAATGTTCCAAAACGGAGAAATATTGGCTTAAAAATTGTTTTGGAGTCGGTTTACTTACCGTGCCACATACCTATTCCTTTTCGGAGTCTGAAACATTCCGGAAAGTGTTCCTTATGTATTCCTCCAGGGTTACAGTTTCAATAATATTGGTTTTAACATTTATGAGATTACCTGAGATATAATGTTTGATTCTTTGACCGTTTACCACCTTCGGATTTGTGCCTTCGAAGTTGTTGATTTTTATGGCACCGGAACGATAGACCTCTTTGATAACACAGGGGCCTTCCCATTTAGAGAGAAGTTTTCCTGCAAAAAATCTTAAACGAGAGTTGTATAGCAATACATAATCACCTACATTAAACTCACGCTTTTGTATCCTTTTGTCATGCCATCTTTTAACTTTTTCTTTAAACAACTTGGCATTTTCATAAGCTTGGGTTCTCCATTCATCAAGTGAGCTAATATCAAATAACCTTTTCTCACCGGCAAGTTTAAAATCATAGTTAAGCTCTTTAATAGCCCAATATGCCTTATGTTCTAGTCCGAGAGGTAAGTGACATGCTTTTCCATAAACCATTTTATACGGAGACATACCCATAGGATTTTTGTATGCAGTTCTATAAGCCCATAATGCATCATCAAGTTTCTTGGACCAATTCTTTCTAGACCTATTAACAGTCTTTTGCAAAATTAATTTGAGCTCTCTATTGCTCAACTCTACTTGACCACTAGACTGTGGGTGATAAGGAGATGCAATTCTATGATTAACATCATATTTAGCAAGCATTTTACGGAAAGCACCATGAATAAAGTGTGAACCACCATCAGTCATTAAATATCTAGGGACTCCAAACCTCGGGAAAATAACTTCCTTAAGCATTTTAATAGAAGTGTTATGATCATCACTACTAGTTGGAATAGCCTCTACCCACTTAGTAACGTAATCAACAACAACTAGAATGTGTGTGTATCCATTAGAGGCAGGAAAAGGTCCCATATAATCAAAGCCCCAAACATCAAATGGTTCAATTACAAGAGAATAATTCATAGGCATTTCTTGACGTCTACTAATATTACCAATTCTTTGACATTCATCACAAGACAAGACAAACTTACGGGCATCCTTGAAGAGAGTAGGCCAATAAAAACCATATTGCAATACCTTATGTGCAGTTCTATCTTTAGCATGGTGTCCTCCATAAGACTCGGAATGACACTTGCGTAGGATCTGTTCCTGTTCATGCTCAGGTACACAATGTCTAATAACACCATCTACTCCTTCTTTATAAAGATGTGGGTCATCCCAAAAGTAATGTCTTAAATCATAGAAGAACTTTTTCTTTTGTTGGTATATGAAGCTAGGTGGTATAAATTTAGCAACAATATAATTAGCATAATCAACATACCATGGAGTACTACGAGAAGTACTTATAACATTTAATTGTTCATTAGGAAAGCTATCATTAATAGGTAGTGGGTCATCAAGAATATTTTCTAACCTAGACGGGTTGTCTGCAACGGGGTTCTCAGCTCCCTTTCTATCAACAATATGCAGATCAAATTCTTGTAGCAAGAGAACCCATCTAATAAGTCTAGGTTTAGGATCTTTCTTTTCCATAAGATATTTAATAGCAGCATGATCAGTTTGAATAGTTACTTTAGAATCAACAATATAAGATCTGAAGTTATCACAAGCAAATACAACTGCTAAAAACTCTTTTTCAGTAGTAGCATAATTTCTTTGAGCATTGTCTAGAGTCTTACTAGCATAATGAATAACATTTAATTTCTTATCAACTCTTTGCCCTAGAACAACACCTACATCATAATCACTACTATCACACATAATTTCAAAGGGTAAGTTCCAATCAGGTGGCTGAACAATAGGTGCAGAGACTAATGCTTTCTTAAGTATTTCAAATGCTTCTACACAATCATCATCAAAGACAAATGGTATATCTTTTTTGCAATAAATTAGTCAGAGGCCGAGAAATTTTTGAGAAGTCCTTAATGAACCTCCTATAAAATCCAGTGTGACCAAGGAAACTTCTTATACCTTTGATGTCCTTGGGACATGGCATCTTTTAAATAGCATCAACCTTGGCTTTATCAACTTCAATACCTCTTTCAAAAACTTTGTGCCCCAAGACAATACCTTCATTAACCATAAAGTGTCACTTTTCCCAATTCAAGACAAGATTAGTTTCTTCACATCTCTTCAAAACTTGATCAAGATTGCTCAAGCAATCATCAAAAGAGGAACCATAGACAGAAAAGTCGTCCATGAAAACCTCACAAATCTTTTCACAAATGTCAGAGAATATAGCCATCATGCATCTTTGAAAGGTAGCAGGTGCAAACCAAAAGGCATACGTCTATAAGCAAAAGTACCAAAATGGCATGTAAAAGTAGTCTTTGATTGATCTCTAGCCGACACAGGTATTTGAGAGAAACCATAATAACCATCTAGAAAGCAATAGTGTGTATGTTTGCATAATCTTCCTAGCATTTGATCAATAAAAGGTAAGGGGTAATGATCTTTCTTAGTAGCTTTATTTAATTTGCGGAAATCAATTACCATCCTATAACCTGTAATAATTCTTTGTTGAATCAATTCATCTTTATCATTAGGAACAACAGTAATACCTTCCTTCTTAGGGATGCAATGGACATGACTTACCCACTCACTATCAGCAACGGGATAGATTATACCTGCCTCCAGAAGCTTTAGTATTTCTTCTCTTACCACTTCTTTCATTTTAGGATCCAGACGTCGTTGAGGATCACGAACTGGTTTGGCATCCCCTTCCAAATTTATTTTATGTTGACATAGAGTGGGACTATGCCCTTAAGATCATCAAGAGTATATCCAATAGCAGCACGATGCTTCTTCAGAGTTTTCAATAATCTTTCTTCTTCATGCTCTAAAAGGTTAGCACTAATAATAACAGGATATATCTTCTTTTCATCAAGATAAGCATATTTAAGATTATCAGGCAAAGGTTTAAGCTCAAACACGGGATCACCCTTGGGTGGAGGTGGATCCTCTAAGATTTCAACAGGCAAGTTGTGATGCAGAATAGGTTCCTGTTTAAAGAATACTTCATCTATTTCCCTTCTTTCTTTCATGAACATATCATTTTCATGGTCTAGCAAATAGTGTTCTAAAGGATCACTAGGAGGTATGGCAATAGAAGCAAGACCAATAATTTCATCCTTACTAGGTAATTCTTCCTCACGATGTTTTTTACTAAATTTAGAGAAATTAAACTCATGAACATATCATCCAAGCCAACAGTAACAATATTTTTAGTGCAGTCTATGGTAGCATTGACAATATTTAAGAAGGGTCTACCAAATATAATTGGACAAAAGCTATCTTGCGGAGAAGTAAGAACAAGAAAATCAGCAGGATATTTAGTTTTCCCACACAAGACTTCAACATCTCTAACAATTCCAATTGGTGCAATAGTATCTCTATTAGCAAGTTTAATAGTAACATCAATATCTTCTAACTCAACAGGTGCAATTTCATTCTTAACTTCTTCGTATAAAGTATGCGGTATAACACTAGCACTAGCACCCATATCACATAAGCCATGATAACAATGATCTCCTATTTTAACAGAAATAACTTGCATGCCTACCACAGGTCTATGTTTATCTTTAGCACAAGGTTTAGCAATTCTAGCAGTTTCACCTTCGAACTGAATAACATGCCCATCAATATTATCGTACAAGAGATCTTTAACAATAGCAATATTAGGTTCTACTTTAACTTGTTCAGGAGGTGCATAAGTTCTAATATTGCTTTTACGAACAACAGTTGAAGCTTTAGCATGATCCTTTATTCTAACAGGGAAAGGTGGTTTCTCAATATAAGAAGTAGGAACAATAGGATCATTATAAGTGACAGTCTTTTCTTCAACTTTAATAGGTGCAACTACTTTTACTTATATGGGAGGATGATATTTAAACCACTTCTCCTTAGGGAGATCAACATAAGTAGCAAAAGATTCACAGAAAGAAGCTACTATCTCAGAGTCAAGTCCATATTTAGTGCTAAACTTATGGAAAATATCGGTATCCATAAAAGATTTAACACAATCAAACTTAGGTGTCATACCTGACTCCTTACCTTCGTCGAAGTCCCAATCTTCACAGTAGCGTTTAATTCTATCCAATAAATTCCATCTGAATTCAATAGTCTTCATCATAAAAGAGCCATCACAAGAAGTATCGAGCATGGTGCGATTGTTTTCAGAAAGCCGAGCATAAAAACTTTGCATAATTATTTCTCTTGAGAGCTCATGATTGGGGCATGAATATAACATTGATTTAAGCCTCCCCAAGCTTGAGCGATGCTTTCTCCTTCGCGAGGCCAGAAATTATATATATAATTGCGATCACGATGAACAAGATGCATAGGGTAATACTTTTGATGAAATTCCAGCTTCAATCTTTTATAGTCCCATGATCTCATATCATCACATAGCCTATACCATATCAATGCATCTCCCTTCAAAGATAAAGGGAAGACCTTCCTCTTAGCAACATCACCGGGTATACCTGCAAGCTTAAATAATCCACAAACTTCATCCACATATATTAAGTGCTCATCAGGATGCTTTGTTCCATCTCCTGTAAAAGGATTAGCTAGCAGTTTTTCTATCATACCCGAAGGATACTCATAAGGAATTTCATTTTCAATAGGTTCAGTAGGTTGAGGAGCAACTCTTTGCTCTACTAGATGGGGTGAAGATACCCCTAACAAGCCCCTCAGAGAATTACTTTCCATAGTAACAAGTGACAGTAAATTTCAGCACACTATATAAATTTTTCCTTACGAAATTCCACCTACCAAAGGCGCTACACTCCCCGGCAACGGCGCCAGAAAAGGGTCTTGATGACCCACAAGTATAGGGGATCTATCGTAGTCCTTTCGATAAGTAAGAGTGTCGAACCCAACGAGGAGCAGAAGAAAATGATAAGCGGTTTTTAGCAAGGTATTCTCTGTAAGTACTGAAATAAGTGGTAACAGATAGTTTTGTGATAGGATAAATTGTAATGAGCAACAAGTAACAAAAGTAAATAAAGTGCAGCAAGGTGGCCCAATCCTTTTGTAGCAAAGGACAAACCGGAACAAACTCTTATAATAGGAAAAGCGCTCCCGAGGACACATGGGAGTATCGTCAAGCTAGTTTTCATCACGTTCATATGATTCGCGTTCGGTACTTTGATAATTTGATATGTGGGTGGACCCGTGCTTGGGTGCTGTTCTTACTTGAACAAGCATCCCACTTATGATTAACCTCTATTGCAAGCATCCGCAACTACAACAAAAGTATTAAGGTAAACCTAACCATAGCATGAAACATATGGATCCAAATCAGCCCCTTACGAAGCAACACATAAACTAGGGTTTAAGCTTCTGTCACTCTAGCAACCCATCATCTACTTATTACTTCCCAATGCCTTCCTCTAGGCCCAAATAATGGTGAAGTGTTATGTAGTCGACATTCACATAACACCACTAGAGGCTAGACAACATACATCTTATCAAAATATCAAACGAATACCAAATCCACATAACTACTCATAGCAAGACTTCTCCCTTGTCCTCAGGAACGAACGTAATTACTCACAAAGCATATTCATGTTCATAATCAGAGGGGTAATAATATGCATATAGGATCTGAACATATGATCTTCCACCAAATAAACCAACTAGCATCAACTACAAGGAGTAATCAACACTACTAGCAACCTACTAGCACCAATCCCGGACTTTGAGACAAGAATTGGATACAAGAGATGAACTAGGGTTTGGAGATGAGATGGTGCTGGTGAAGATGTTGATGGAGATTGCCCTCTCCCGATGAGAGGAGTGTTGGTGATGACGATGGTGATGATTTCCCCCTCCCGGAGGGAAGTTTCCCCGGCAGAACAGCTCTGCCGAAGCTCTAGATTGGATCCGCCAAGGTTCCGCCTCGTGGCGGCGGAGTCTCATCCCGAAAAGTTCCTCTCTATTTTTTTCTCATTGAAAGACCTCATATAGGAGAAGATGGACGTCAGAGAGCCACCAGGGGGCCCACGAGGTAGGGGGGCGCGCCCTAGGGGGGGCGCCCCCCACCCTCGTGAGCAGGGTGTGGGCTCCCTGGCCTTCATCTTTGGCGTGGATTTTTCTTTATTTCTTTAAGACGTTCCGTGGAGTTTCAGGACTTTTGGAGTTGCGCAGAATAGGTCTCTAATATTTTTTCCTTTTCCAGACCAGAATTCCAGCTGCCGACATTCTCCCTCTTTATGTAAACCTTGTAAAATAAGAGAGAATAGCCATAAGAGTTGTGATATAAAGTGAAATAACAGTCCATAATGCGATAAATATCGATATAAAAGCATGATGCAAAATGGACGTATCACTTTCCCCTCGACACTGAAACCTATATTCACGCTTGGTCACTCCGGCACCGAGGTCATGCATAAGGGGTTGTTTGGTTTGAAAGTAAGTTTGCCTAAGGTTGCATCTCCTAAGTTTAGGCAAGTTCAGCAAATTTAGATGGGTGTTTGGTTCAAGCCACATTTTCTCATTCTTATTAAATTAAGCTTAGGCAAAAAAAGTGTGTCAAACTGTGGCATTGATATGCCTAGAATGAAGCAACCCCTAAGTGCAACTAGTACGAACGATCAGCTGCCATGATCCAAGGATACTTATCTCTGTTTGTTAGCATATCTGTTGCTTCTTAGGCCTTGTATAAAGCTAGATGCTTAGAAAAACAAATCGGGTTTTTTCTGAAGTATCAGTGCCTATTTTTTACATAAGAGACGCCTAATTAAGCGTGTGCCCTGTACAAATAAGCACCGGTATTTAAGAAAAGCTTGATTTATTTCTCCAAGCATCTCTCCTAAGCACCTTGCATTGTACAAGGCCTTCGTGTTCATTCCCATATGCGTTTTCATTCATGTTAATCCCCTTTGGATATTATTTATTTATAAAACGAACATCTATTAGATGTGTTGCCCATAGCATTGCGTAACTTCCAGTCTGTTCATGCGGTCGGGCATACCCTGGGCACACCCAGGGAGAATATCTGGTACTCTCACCCATAGGGTGCTCCCGGTGCTCCAAACTTGGTAGCATATTTTTAAATGGTGGAAACATTCTGAAAAAAATCAAGAACACTGACACAACATCAATGTATGTTGTAAAAATATTTAAATAAAAATTCAAAATATTGCTTGAGATACAAAAAAGACAAAATCAACATCAGCGTGATAACGGGCCAAATGTAAAGCCCAACTTATGTTGTGTACTATTTACTGTCAAATTTGTCATTTATGTTCCTCAAGCTATGTTTCGAATTTTGATTTCAAATATTGTGATGACATACACATTGGTGTTGTGTCTATATGCTGATTATATTTCAAAAAAATTCGAACATTTAAGAATGTGCTATCGAGTTTGAAGCACCGGAAGCACCCTATGGGTGGGAGTACCAGATATTCTCCCGATACGCCCATGCGTCCGGCCACCCTCTGTGGGGTGATCAGCCTTTGCCGACGGGCTCTGTTGTGGAATTGTCACGACAGATGTCCTAGTGAAAGGACTTAGTCGAGAGCCATTGCAACTAGGAAGCTTAAAGGGGTTAATCGGGACAAAGGACACGAGAGGTTTTTATACTGGTTCGGCCCCTTGCGGTGAAGGTAAAGCCTAGTCCAGTTGATGTGGTATTGCTAGGCTTCGATGACCAAGGAGTGAAATACGCTAGCTTGGCTCTCAATCTGTTGTTTCTTGCCCTAAGCCGCCGCCGGGTCGTCCCCTTATATACACGGGTTGACGCCCTGCGGCCTACAGAGTCCCGGCCGGCTCATACAACGTGTCCGGCTCGGTGATGTATTTTACATGCCTTACTTTACAAGTCTTATTCATGCATGACGGTTTATACTCACAGGCCTTAAGCCGCCTCTGGGCTTGGGCCTACTACAAGCCTTATCCTTAAACCGTCACCTCTGTATACTCTTCGGGCTTCGTCTAAGTAACCCGCCATTGTGATTGACTCGGCCCCTCCTGGGCGGGTCATGCCTGGTAGTCATATCCCCAACATTAGGCCCTAGGTTGATTTGAACTTTGTTCTTGTCAAGCTCCAACACTTAGAAGAAATCCATCTATTACTGCTGTGACAAACTTGTAACCCGCCATGACGTCATCTCCGGATTTTTCGGAAACCCGCCACCACGTCATCTTTAACAGATCTTTATCTTTAATGCCTTTCCGAAAATCGAGGCACTTAGGTAGCTGGATAACCATGTTTTGGCCTCCTCGTTTTTCGCGCCTGCCTATTCACCTATCCCCTTATAAACAGGTACGACCGGTCTTCCTTAGTCTTCTCCTTCTTCCTCTCGCAAACCCTCTGTCGCTCGAGCTCTGCCGCCACCGCAACGCTCACCGTCGTTGTAACACCCCGGACACACCCGCCGGTGGTCGTTACTCCTAGCGGGATCTAGACTGGCCCCACAGATCAATACTAGTCTTTTCTGCGCACTTTGTCCTCACTCTTGCGCACTCGGGAGCAACTTCCGAGTCGGTCACCCATCCTAACACTACTCCAAGCTGAGCACGCTTAACTTTGGAGTTCTGTCCGAATGGGCTCCCGGAAAAGAAGGAATTCCTTATTGATATGAGTAGTCTATCATCCCTAATAAGCCAGGCCATCACATACACCCCCACTCAGAGGAACCGACGTCCTCGTCGGGCCACATGAACGTTCCCTCTTGGCACATACGTCTGTGCATCCAGTCCGGTACATGTACTATGCCATGTGCCACGACGGGTCACAAACATCATGAACAACATGAGCGCGCACCAAACATCGGTGTAACCGCGAGGGTCGGCTCTGATACCAACTTGTAACGTCCCGGACACACCCGCCGGTGGTCGTTACTCCTGGCGGGATCTAGAGTGGCCCCACAGATCAATACTAGTCTTTTCTACGCACTTTGTCCTCACTCGTGCGCACCCGAGAGCAACTTCCCGGTCGGTCACCCATCCTGACACTACTCCAAGCTGAGCATGCTTAACTTTGGAGTTCTATCCGAATGGGCTCCCGGAAAAAAAGGAATTCCTTATTGATATGAGTAGTCTATCATCCGTAATAAGCCAGGCCATCACAGTCGTCCTCAACCTCGGCCGCTGCATCACCCTGAGCTTGTCCAGAGAACGGCGGCGATCCTCCGCAGTAGATCTGCGTTCGTAAGTCCTTTCTTTCCCATACCTTAGATATGCATTAGGGTTTGTGAGTTCCTTCTGTGTTCTTCGCTGTTCATCGCGGATTCTTTGTAGTTTCTCCACCGCATCCTCCTTTGATCTAAAAGAAGTATAGAACTCATGCGGTAGTTGTTTTGCATCCATTCCAGACGCTAGCAGATCGCTTTTTCTTGTACAAAGGCCTCCTTAGAACTGATGAACTCCTCTGCGCTGGGTTTTTTAGGTCTAGATTTATTTTTCCTTTTTGAACCATCTTGATCCAAAATAATAGCAACAACTTGTGAAACTTGTTTATCTCAATACTTAGCCAATCCTGTCTCAGGCAACCTTCGAATATCTTTAGTCATGGTGGCTTATCATGCCGGCTCATTTTTCCTTTATATATCATTAGCCCTTACTTAAGCCGCCATTACTCATCTGTACTATAATTATTAACCTGTAATTCCACCAATTAATTTGAACCGACAAATTACTTTCTTTTCAGCTTGTCCTTTTTCATTATGCCATCAAAAGCGCCAACGGTCTGCAACTGGGTCCCTTCCACAGTCACTGATGACACTTTGAAGGATTTTGTCACCATCGAATACTTGCCGGAGAAGAACATTATGTCCTATCGTGCTCCTGACCCGGCCGAAGAACGATCTCAGCCCAAAGACAGTGAAGTCATCATCTTTACTGATCACATGAACCGGGTTTTCACCACCCGGCTCAAAGTTCTTCAGAGATGTACTGCATTTTTTCAAGCTTCATCCACAAGATCTAGGACCCAACTCCATATCCAACATCTGCAATTTTCAAATTCTCTGTGAGGTTTATCTTCAAGAAGAACCTACCGTTGAACTCTTCAGAGAGTATTTCTATCTGAACCGTCAGAATGGATGCACCAACGGCCCTAGCTTGGAACCTGGTGGAATTTTGATTCAGCGCCGACAGGGTGCTGTCTTTCTTTTAGTAGTCTTACCAAGCCATCCCAAGGATTGGAACCAAACTTGGTTTAATTGCAAAGACACGTCTCCAGCTGATGAAAAACCAATGCCGGGTTATCGCGTGGAGCGTCTGGATTCTAAGTTTGTGCTCCCTAACAAGCTGACTGCCGCTGAACGTAAGAAGCTCATCCCGTCCAGCAAAAGGATTCAAGCCTTGTTGGGAAACGGCCTGACTGGAGTTGACTTGATCTGTTGTTGGATCGCATGGCGGGTCATCCCTCTGAGCCGTCGAGCCAACTTGATGTATAAATATGGCGGAGGCCCAGATGATCCTCTGCATCATAGTTCTGTACAACTAACTGAAGAGGCCATTGTCGAAATGTCAACCACCCTTGTAAATAGTAAATACGAGGACTGTAGTAAAGTTGGATTGAATCCTTTCTACAAACTTAACCCGACACCAGAGGTAAGTCCCCTTGACTCCCTTTTTTTTCTTTAGTAGTTAAGTACTTGTCTATCTTTTAACCGGTTATCTGCCTACAGGCCAAATCTGACTTTTGGAAAGTCAAATATGATCATGAATCTGCCAAGAAGGCTAGAGCCGCCGCCATAGCCGCCAAGAAGACAACCCGAAAATCCAAGAAGAAAAGAACTGCTTCTGATATGTTCAAGCTGGATGATGTTTCTGAGTCGGAGGTAGCCCTTGACTCTCTTGGCCTGCTTTTTAACAACCTTATTGACACTGACTATTGCCAGGATGACACGGGGGCCAGCCAGGCAGTAGAAGAAGAGGTAACTATTTCCTCCGACTCAACCCCTTTGCCAAGACAGAAACCTCGACTGGTAACCCAGAAAGTAAGGTTTTCACACCCTTTGGCTTATTTGGATCCCCATTTCTTTTGAAAAAACAGCAACATGAAAGCCGTCGTTAGGCCCGGACTAGCGACGACAATGAACTGCCCTCCGGCTTACCAAAAACTCCTCGAAAATGCCAGAATGAGGTTTCTTTTGCCTTTGTCTCTTGATTTTATCAATGAATTCATTTCCTTACTCTCTTAACTGTAATCTTACTATTGCAGGAGGTTTCTCGCTCTTCTAGCGATTCTTCACAAACTCAATTTCCAGCTTTCAAGACTGCCCCTGGGTAAAGAAAATTATCTTTCTTCTGCATCTTTAAGACTGCATCATTATACTAACTCATGAAAACCTTTTTAGCGGTCAAGCAAAGCCCAAGAAAGCCAAGGTGGCTAAGCCGGCGAAAGACCCGAAAGACCCTGCTCCTGAACCGGCAACACCAACTGCTCCTGAACAATCTGAAGCACCAGAAGACCCTGCTATCAACCTTCAATCAGACCTTCCTGAGCCGTCAACTGATGAAACCATTCTCAATCCATCCACCGTTGGGCCGTCCAGCTCAGTTAGCTCGCCGGCACCTTCTGACAATGACGTTCTAATCACTGGTAGCAGATTCGTTGTGCCGGGTAACCCAACTGTACTGGCCAGGCACTCTGCCAAGCAAGAAGCTTTGGAAAGGCAGAAGGTACGATTTGACGTCTCTCACTATGCTCACCTGAGCACTAGTGATGTGCTATCTGGATACCTTAGTCATGTGCATTCCAGCCGTGACTCTGAAATTGAAATGGTCAAACAGCTGCAACTGAAATATGAGGTACGCTCCACGGCTTCCATTAGTTTACATATACTCTGCCAGCCCCCAAGTCTCCGGATTATGATGAACCTGAATGATCTGTAGACTTACGATATAGGTTGATGTTCTGTCTTAGATTTTCCCTAAGTCTAGTGGATTAGCATAAATGTCACCTGTAGTCCCCAAGGGCTGGTTTAATTCATCATGAACGAGCCGGTACTTGATTTCATAACTGACTTGAATTAGGCCAAACAAATGTTGTTATCCGGCTCAAGAGGAAAAGACTTTCTTAATATCATGCATTAGCCCCCAAGTGCCAAGCGTTGTTACTTGTAACACACTTGGGACTTTAATCATAGAAGAATCATTTTTGTAGTTAAAAATCGCTTTGGCAGACATTAGCCCCCAAGTGCCGAGTGGTGTTGCATTGCAAAGTACTTGGGACTTCAATCATTATGACTTTTATTGGAATAAATTTTTGACACACCTGTGCATGTGTTGTAGACCGCGATCAATGAATTGGGTTCCCAGTTGACTGATGTAAATACCCGGTTGGCGGCTCAAGAAACAGAGATAAAAAGTGCTGACTCCAAACTCCAGCTGAGCTTATCCGAAGCAGAAAAACTGAAGACCAGTTTTGACGCAGAGAAAAAATCTTGGGCCAATGAAAAAACCATGCTGATACAGCATGCTGAAATAGTCGAGGTGGCTCTCAAGGAGGTTTCCACGGAGCTCACCGGTTTAAAGAACCGGGTGTCTCAGATGGCCTGTGCAATCTTTGGTGAGTCATTTGCATTATTTATTGAAACTCTATTTTTGCTAGAAATATAAGCCGTCTGCTTAACCTTTTAAAATACTCATAGGTCCACGGAGCAGTAATCTGAGCCAAAACAGTTTGATAAAACTCAAGGCGGTTTACACCCTAGTGGAGCAACTGTACACTGGAGCTCAACGGGCGCTTGCTATCATTTCCCCAGCCAACCAAGGACCAAACCTCTTGAGTGATGTTTTGAAGAAGCTATCCATCTTACCCGCCAGATTCGAAGAGGTCAAACGTTCTTGTGCAAGAGCCGGAGCCCTAACTGCGCTAAGCCTCTCCAAAGCCTGGGTGCCGGAACTCGACCCGGCGGATGTAGCCAAGGGGTATCCCAGTTTTAAGGAAGACGGGACCCTATTTAATCAAGACAATTTTGCTGCTTATGTGAGGGGAGTTCGTCCTTAGGCTACTATCCTTGGTGATGAGACCAATATTGATAAGTATTAGCCGGGTTTTGATATGGAGAATAAAAAGATGGCGACGCCGTCATATAAAGTGACAGATCTTATTCCGCCGGTTCGTCAACACACCTTTGCCCCAGAGATTGACCCGTCTGGACTAATTGATGACGAAGCTGAGTTTGTTTCTCTTCATGGCTTTGATTGGTCCAAGCCCAGCTTCCAACCAGTGGAGGGAGTTGAACCGGCGAGGGAGGAGTCATAATCATCCAAAATAATCCGGGCAAGACTTAATGAATCGGCCTTAGCTTAACATCTGCTTAGGAGAAAAACAGTTTTAACGTTTTGGGCTTTCAACCCTTGTAATAGGCTAGCTTGAAACTGCATGTTCTGCCTATGCCATCGTTCATATTATACTGCGTATGACTGGTTTTATCCATCATGTTAATATATGCTTTATATCCTTTGTCATATCTATAGCGTTTAAACCTGTTCCTGTATGTAAGAGATGAGAAAATTGTCCTGGCGGTTTGTCGCTGGACGGGTCAAAATACCCGATATATAATTATGAAATTACCATAAAAGAATAGTTAGGGCTAGATGTAAGGATAAATAAGGTTGGAAAGCCTTTGATTAAAGAAAAAACACAGATAAATCTGTTTATTAATGACAATGTCTTACCTGTGTTCTTTGATTCTGGACTGCCAGTTTATGTGACCCGGACAGTAAGGGTGACAATCCAATCTTGTTAGAAGTCAATACTTCCATATGCCTAATGATTGCTATACCTTGGCAACTCATTGTCAAATAACCGAGCCGATTTAAATTGAAACCATACTTGTAGTTAGATTCGAGACAACAAAAAACCAGTAAAACAAAAGAGTATCTTTCAAACAATGTAAATCAAGCATTAAGAAAAAATTTGGAGGCTTCTGATTCGAATACGACCAATAAACCGGACCAAAGGGGTTAAGCTAGGATTCTAATACGATCATGTAGCCCCCAGTGGCTTTGGCGTTACGCCGATCAAGAGGGTACCGACAGCTATGTTCTCTTTGGTTCGAATATGACCTATGTTTGAACAGGAAGCCCCCAAATGACCTTGAAAGATTCGAATACGATCCAAGTCGGACCCAAAAGGGGTTAAGCTATGATTCGGATACGATCGAGAAGCCCCCTAGTGAGTTTGGCTTTGTGCCGATCAAGAGGGTTACGACAGCTATGTTCTCTTTGGTTCGAATACGACCTATGTCTGAACAGGAAGCCCCCTGGTGACCATGAAGTTTTAACGGCTAGATTCGAATACGATCATGAGCCAGACCAAGAGGGTTAAGCTAGATTCGAATACGATCAACCCCCAATTTGGTCGTTTAATAATTAAAATAATGAAGATATGTGATCATTAAAGATGAAAAGGACAGAGGTCCTGCTTTATTACTTATCATAATAAATACAACCTCAAAGTATGTACATTATGAGAGCCGGTGGCTCAAGTGTAGTAAAGCCGAAGATGAGCAATATTCCATGGCCGGCGGGTCTCCTCCTCCGATTTACGTCAGTCTTTGTGCTCTCGAACATCGATAAGGTAATATGACCCGTTGTTTCAGTTCTTGCTGACCACAAAGGGTCCTTCCCAAGGTGGGGATAGCTTGTGTGCATCAGACTGATCCTAGATGAGCCGGAGCACCAGGTCACCTTCTTGAAAGGTTCTGGACTTAACCCGACGGCTGTGATAACGACACAGGTCCTGTTGGTAAATTGCTGATCGGGCTGCTGCCAAGTCTCGCTCCTCATCTAATAAGTCAAGCGCGTCCTGTAGGGCTTGCTCGTTACCAGCTTCAACGTAAGCCGCCACACGGGGCGAGTCATGATGGATGTCACTGGGCAGAACTGCCTCTGCTCCATAAACCATGAAGAAAGGCGTATAACCCGTAGACCTGTTAGGGGTAGTATTGATGCTCCATATCACAGAGGGTAATTCTTCCACCCAACAACCCGGTGTCCGTTGTATAGGGGCCATAAGCCGGGGTTTCAGACCTTTTAGGATTTCCTGATTGGCTCTTTCAGCTTGACCATTGGATTGGGGGTAAGCTACTGATGAAACATCAAGCCGGATATGCTCCCGTTGACAGAACTCTTCCGTATCTCCTTGGGACAAGTTGGTGCCATTGTTAGTAATAATGCTATGTGGAAAGCTAAAACGAAAGATCACCTTCTTCATGAATTGAACCGCCGTGGCCGCATCACACTTACTGACTGGTTCTGCCTCAACCCATTTTGTGAATTTGTCCACTACCACCAAAAGGTGCGTCTTCTTATCTTTGGACCTTTTGAAAGGTCCAACCATGTCAAGCCCCCAGACTGCAAACAACCAAGTGATTGGAATCATCTGCAATTCTTGAGCCGGCACGTGCGCTCGTCGTGCGAATTTTTGACACCCATCGCACCTACTGACCAGATCCTCCGCATCGGCGTGAGCCGTTAGCCAGTAAAAGCCATGACGAAAAGCTTTGGCCACAAGAGACTTTGAACCGGCATGATGGCCAAAATCTCCTTCATGGATCTCACGAAGAATTTCCTGACCTTCTTTAGGAGAGACACAACGTTGAAACGCTCCGGTGACACTGCGACGATACAACTCACCATTGGAAATTGTCATTGATTTAGACCACCGGGTTATCTATCTAGCCAAGGTCTCATCCTCCGGCAACTCACCCCGGGTCATATAAGCCAAATATGGCACTATTCAATCTGGAATGACATGAAGAGCCGCCACCAATTGTGCTTCTGGGCCTGGAACAGCCAAGTCCTTCTTTGTAGGCAACTTGACAGAAGGATTATGCAGAACATCTGAAAAGGTGTTAGGTGGCATCGGCTTACGCTGAGATCCCAACCGGCTTAAAGCATCGTCCGCTTCATTCTTTATGCGGTCAATGTGCTCCACCTGATAACCCTTGAAGTGTCCAGCAACAGCGTCAACCTCATGGAAATAAGCCGCCATGAGAGGGCCCTTGGAATCCCACTTGCCTGATACTTGCTGAGCCACCAAATATGAGTCGCCAAGGCACCGTACCCGACTTAAACTCATTTCTCTAGCCATTCAAAGACCTTGGATTAAGGCCTCATACTCAGCTGCATTGTTAGTACAAGGAAACATCAATCGCAACACATAACAAAACTTGTCACCTCTAGGGGAAGTTAAAACAACTCCAGCCCCCGAGCCCTCCAATTGCCTGGACCCATCAAAATGAATCATCCAATATGTGTTGTCTGGCTTCTCTTCAGGTATTTGCAACTCTGTCCAATCATTAATGAAATCCACCAGTGCTTGCGAATTGATGGCTGTACGTGGCACATATTTTAAACCGTGAGACCCAAGTTCAATGGCCCACTTGGCGACTCGCCCTGTGGCTTCTCTATTTTGAATAATATCTCCTAAAGGAGCAGAGCTAACCATAGTGATATGATGACCCTAAAAGTAATGCTTAAGCTTCTGGCTTGCCATGAATACCCCATAAACAAGCTTCTGCCAATATGGATATCTCTGCTTGGACTCAGTGAGTACCTCACTGGCGTAATAAACCGGCCGTTGAACCGGGTGTTCCTTGCCAGCCTCCTTGCGCTCTACAACAATAGCCACACTGACAGCATGTGTGTTAGCAGCCACATATAACAACAATGGCTCCTTCTCAACGGGAGCAGCAAGAACTGGCGGCTCGGCGAGCTGTCTTTTCAGATCTTCAAAGGCAGAGTTAGCAGCATCACTCCAGAAAAAATTGTCTGTCTTCTTCATCATTTGATACAACGGCATATCCTTCTCACCTAACCGGCTTAAAGCTGCGACATGACCCGCCAGCCGCTGAACGTCATTGATGCACGCCGGCTTAGCCAAAGATGCAATCGCCTTAATTTTCTTCGGGTTAGCCTCAATGCCTATGTAAGACACCAAAAAACCCAAAAGCTTGCCAGCTGGGACTCCAAAAACGCACTTGGCCAGGTTAAGCATCATTTTGGAGACCCGGAGGTTATCAAAGGTTTCCTTCAGATCATCTACCAGAGTTTCCTTCTCTCTGGATTTCACCACTATATCGTCCACATAAGCATGAACATTATGCCCAATCTGATTATGAAGACAGTTCTGCACGCACCGCTGATAAGTCGCCTGGACACTCTTAAGCCCAAAATGCATAGACACATAGCAGAAGGCTCCAAACGGAGTAATGAAAGTCGTCTTCTCCTGGTCCTTAACTGCCATTTTGATCTGATGATAGCCAGAATAAGCATCCAAAAAGCTCAAACGCTCACAACCCGCCGTAGCATCAATGATCTGATCAATACGAGGGAGAGCAAAAGGATCAGCCGGACAAGCCTTATTTAAATCTGTGTAATCCACACACATACGCCATGTGCCGTTCTTTTTGAACACAAGCACCGGGTTAGCCAACCACTCTGGGTGAAAAACTTCAACAATAAACCCGGCCACCAAGAGCCGGGCGACCTCTTCTCCAATAGCCTTGCGCCTATCCTTGTTGAACCACCGAACAAACTGCCTGACAGGTTTAAACTTGGGATCAATATTGAGAGTGTGCTCAGCGAGTTCTCTCGGTACACCCGGCATGTCAGAAGGCTTCCATGCAAAGATGTCCCGGTTCTCAGGGATGAACTCGATGAGCGCGCTTTCCTATTTGGGATCCAAGTTAGCGCTGATAATGAATTGTTTGGATGAGTCGCCAGGCACAAAATCAATCATCTTGGTATCGTCAGCTGACTTAAACTTCAGCGCCAGCTCATGCTCCGTGGTTTGCTTTTTCAAAGACGTCATGTCCGCGGGGTCGACATTATCCTTGTAAAACTTCAACTCCTCTGTCACACAAACAAATTCGGCGTAAGCAGCGTCACCTTCTTCCGACTTCCATGCACTGTGATAGTGCCCTTATAACCCGGCATCTTGAGATGCAGATAAACATAACATGGCCATGCCATGAATTTTGCATAAGCCGGCCGTCCAAACAGGGCGTGATATGGGCTTTTGATTTTGACCACTTCAAAGGTTAACTTCTCCGCTCTAGAATCATGCTCATCTCCAAAGGCTACTTCCAGCTCAATCTTACCAACTGGGTATGCCGACTTACCAGGCACCACTCCATGAAAAACAGTGTTGGACGTCTTAAGACTTTTGTCAGTTAACCCCATGCGACGGAACGTCTCATAATAGAGGATGTTGATGCTACTGCCTCCGTCCATGAGTACTTTAGTGAATTTATATCCACCAACCTGAGGCGCCACCACCAAAGCCAGATGACCTGGATTGTCAACCCGGGGAGGGTGATATTCCCTACTCCACAGAATAGGCTGCTCAGACCATCTCAAATAACGAGGAACCGCCGGCTCAATAGCATTCACAGCTCTCTTATGAAGTTTCTGGTCCCTTTTGCACAAACTGGTGGTGAATACGTGATATTGCCCACTGCTCAGCTGCTTTGGGTTACTCTGATACCCGGATTACTGCTACTGCTGACCACCTTGGCTAGATTGCTGATTATAGCCGCCTTGATTGCCTTGAGGGCCCTGGCCATGAAAACCACCACCGCCTGAGCCGCCGCCCGAGCCATGAAAACTGCCACCACCTGAGCCGTTGCCAGGTCCATGATTACCGTCGAACATGTTAGAATTCTTGAAAGCCATCATGATCGTACAATCTTTCCATAGATGGGTGGCCGGCTTCTCCCGGGTGCCATGTCTTGGACAGGGTTCAGTTAGCAACTGCTCAAGGGTGGGACCTGACCTGCCTGACCGAGGAGGTGGCCTCCCCTTACGTCGTTGATTGTTGGCCTGTGCGTTGGTGTTAGCCACAAACTCCAAACTACCGCCAGCCTTACGTTTATTATTACCTCCTTGATTTGCTGGGTTATGCTGATGACCTTTGCCATTGCCGTTCTTATTTCCCTTCCTTGTCTTCTCTTCGTCAGACGCGGGATCCTTGGTACTGTCAGAATCAGCGTATTTCACCAGAGCCACCATTAGCTAGCCCATGTCATTGCAATCATGCTTGAGCCGCCCCAGCTTCTGTTTCAGAGGTTCAAAACGGCAATTTTTCTCCAACATTAAGACCGCAGAGCCGGCATCCATCTTATCAGATGAATGTATTATCTCTTTTACCCGGCGCACCCAATGGGTTGGGGATTCACCTTCCTCTTGCTTGAAATTAGTCAAGTCCACAATCGACATGGGTTACTTGCATGTATCTTTGAAGTTCTGAATAAACCGGGCCTTTAACTCTGCCCATGAGCCGATGCAATTGGGTGGCAACCCCTTCAACCAAGTGCGAGCTGTTCCATCCAACATCATGGTGAAGTACTTGGCCATCGCTGCATCATTGACCTCCAATAACTCCATGGCCATCTCGTAACTTTCAATCCATGCCCTGGGTTGTAAGTCAGCTGTGTAATTAGGTACCTTCTGAGGCCCCTTGAAATACTTTGGTAAACGCTCATTACATAGAGCCGGCACCAAGCAAGGGACACCTCCTGTCCTTGTGGCCACACCTGCTTCAACAGAGGTCGTCGGATAAACCAGAAAAGCTTGGTGAGCCGCCTGCTCAGGTGCCTGTTGAACCGCCCGCTCGGCCTCTTGGCGGATCCTATCCTGGCCAACCAAATTAAGAGCTCCATCATGCGCCGGGTCATACCTGCGTGGCTGGTCATGGCGCTGGGCGTTGCTTGACATGGCCGCTGAATCCATATGCCTGCTGTAGCTCGGGCTCCGGCTCGGGCGAGGGGTTGAATGAATCCTGTCCCGACTATAAGAATATGACTCATGCTGTGCCAGAGCTGTCTGAAGAAGTTCTCTGACCCTTCGTGTTTTGATTGTCGTTGGAGAGTCACCTTCCATGGGGAGAGCCGCCAAACGTGCCGATGCAGCGATCAGATTCTCTAGAGGGCTAGGAAAATGACCCAGTGGTGTTGGTGTATAACGAGGGGGAACAGTATTCACCCGAGGGGGTTCCATAGTCCGCGACTGACCCGGCACCCCAGTCCCGGGTGTTGCAATCCAGTTTGCTTCCGGCGGGTTACTGGGACTGGCTTCGGGTGTGTGGAAGAGGTTCCTAGGATCGTAAGCCAGAGGCAGACGTGATTGAGCCTTCTGGTGCTTTCTCCTCATGACCTCGTTTGATGCGTTCAGTTCCATCATGAGCCAAAAAGCTTCTGATTGAAGTTGCTGAGCCCGGGCATCCAAACCGCCCGCTCCGCTGCCATCCTGACGTCCTCCGCCGCCAAGTTTTCCTTGGCCTGTGCTACCTCCTCATGTAGCCGTGCCACCTCCGCATCATGCTGAGCCTTATCCACCGGTTCAACCACGGCAATTAACAGGGCCGTCAACCTATCTATGAGATCCATCAGCACCTGAGCTGGCAGGCGCGCAGGGTCTCCTGACCCGTCCGCTGCCGTCCCGGCGGTTATTACTGCCGCAGCCATAGAGTTTTGAGCGGGCTGCGTACCAGCCATGAAGACCCCTGCTCTATTCGGCGGTTCAAAGGGGTCCGGAATACTGCTGCCATTGGAACAGCCCCAAGCCCGCCATCTTGTAGTTAATACAATGAATCCGTCTCGCCTGTGGACGAATCACCGTCCGAATTGATGACCGTCTCACCGCCATCCACAGATCCTTCAGAAAACTCTCCTCCATGGATGCAACCCACGAAGGCACGTGCTACCTCTTGAGCACTGCGTTGGTTTTCCCTTGAAGAGGAAAGGGTGATGCAGCAAAGTAGCATAAGTATTTCCCTCAGTTTTTGAGAACCAAGGTATCAATCCAGTAGGAGGCCACACACGAGAACCTCGCACCTACACAAACAAATAAACTCCTCGCAACCAACGCAATAAAGGGGTTGTCAATCCCTTCACAGTCACTTACGAAAGTGAGATCTGATAGATATGATAAGATAATATTTTTGGTATTTTTATGATAAAGAGAAATAAAGATGCAAAGTAAAATAAAAGGCAAAATAAATAACTAAGTATTAACAGATTAATATGATGGAGAATAGACCCGGGGCCATAGGTTTCACTAGTGGCTTCTCTCGAGAGCATAAGTATTACGGTGGGTAAACAAACTACTATTGAGCAATTGACAGAATTGAGCATAGTTATGAGAATATCTAGGTACGATCATGTATATAGGCATCACATCTGAGACAAGTAGAGCGACTCCTGCCTGCATCTACTACTATTACTCCACACATCGACCACTATCCAGCATGCATCTAGAGTATTAAGTTCAAGAGAACAGAGTAACGCTTTAAGCAAGATGACATGATGTAGAGGGATAAACTCATGCAATATGATATAAACCCCATCTTGTTATCCTCGATGGCAACAATACAATACGTGCCTTGCTGGCCCTACTGTCACTGGGAAAGGACACCGCAAGATTGAACCCAAAGCTAAGCACTTCTCCCATTGCAAGAAATATCAATCTAGTAGGCCAAACCAAACTGATAATTCGAAGAGACTTGCAAAGATAACCAATCATACATAAAAGAATTCAGAGAAGATTCAAATATTGTTCATAGATAAACTTGATCATAAACCCACAATTCATCGGTCTCAACAAACACACCGCAAAAGAAGATTACATCGAATAGATCTCCACAAGAGAGGGGGAGAACTTTGTATTGATATCCAAAAAGAGAGAAGAAGCCATCTAGCTAATAACTATGGACTCGAAGGTCTGAAGTAAACTACTCACACTTCATCGGAGAGGCTATGGTGTTGATGTAGAAGCCCTCCGTGATCGATGCCCCTCCGGCGGAGCTCCGAAAAAAGCCCCAAGATGGGATCTCACGGATACAGAAAGTTACAACGGTGGAATTAGGGTTTTGGCTCCCTATCTGGTAGTTTGGGGGTATGTAGGTATATATAGGAGGAAGGAGTATGTAGCGCCCTCGATGCAGCTATATCTCCCACGTGTCGAAGCACAACTTAGAGGCATAACCGCATTGAAAGCAATGTCGCAAGTGAGGTAATCTTCACACAACCCATGTAATACATAAGGGAAAGAGATACATAGTTGACTTACACTCGCCACTTCACACAATTACATGAATAAAGCATTACATCATCCAGATACAATCAAGGTCCGACTACGGAACCAAAATGAAAGAAGACTACCCCAAATGCTACACAGAACCCCGATCGTCCCGACTGGGCTCCACTACTGATCAACTAGAAATAGAACAACACAAAGGACAAGATCTTCATCGAGCTCCTCCTTGAGCTTGGTTGCGTCACCTGCTCGGTAACATCGGCACCTGCAAACTGGTTTTGGAAGTATCTGTGAGTCACGGGGACTCAGCAATCTCGCACCCTCGCGATCAAGACTATTTAAGCTTATAGGTAGGGTAAAAGGTATGAGGTGGAGCTGCAGCAAGCGATTAGCATATATGGTGGCTAACATACGCAAATGAGAGCGAGAAGAGAAGGCAAAAGCACGGTCGAGAATCTATGATCAAGAAGTGATCCTAGAACAACCTATGTCAAGCATAACTCCAACACCGTGTTCACTTCCTGGACTCCGCCGGAAAGAGACCATCACGGTTACACACGCGGTTGATGAATTCTAATTAAGTTAAACTTCAAGTTTTCTACAACCGGACATTAACAAATTCCCATCTGCCCATAACCACAGGCACAGCTTTCGAAAGTTCATAACCCTGCAGGGGTGTCCCAACTTAGCCCATCACAAGCTCTCACGGTCAACGAAGGATATTCCTTCTAGCGGGAAGACCCGATCAGACTCGGAATCCCGGTTACAAGACATCCTCGACAATGGTAAAACAAGTCTAGCAAGACCGCCCGATGCGCTGACATCCCGATAGGAGCTGCACATATCTCGTTCTCAGGGCAACACCGGATAAGTAATCCGTACAACTAAAACCAGCCCTCGAGTTTCCCCGAGGTGGCGCTGCAAGGGGCTCTAGTTTGGACCAACACTTAGACAAGCATTGGCCCAGGGGGGTTAAAATAAAGATGACCCTTGGGCTGGCCTAACCCAAGGGAAAAAGGCTAGGTGGCGAATGGTAAATCCAAGGTTGGGCCTTGCTGGAGGAGTTTTATTCAAGGGGAACTATCAAGGGGTTCCCATTATAACCCAACCGCGTAAGGAACGCAAAATCCGGGAACATAACACCGATATGACGGAAACTAGGGCGGCAAGAGTGGAACAAAACACCAGGCATAAGGCCGAGCCTTCCACCCTTTACCAAGTATATAGATGTATTAATTAAATAAGAGATAATGTGATATCCCAACAAGTAAACATGTTCCAACAAGGAAGAACATCTCCATGTTCCAACAAGGAACAAACTTCAATCTTCACCTGCAACTAACAACGCTATAAAAGGGGCTGAGCAAAGCGGTAACATAGCCAAACAACGGTTTGCTAGGACAAGGTGGGTTAGAGGCTTGGTTCAACAATATAGGAGGCATGATAAGCAAGTGGTAGGTATCGCAGCATAGGCATAGCAAAAGAGCGAGCAACTAGCAAGCAAAGATAGAAGTGATTTCGAGGGTATGGTCATCTTGCCTGAGATCCCGCAAGGAAGAAGAACGAGTCCATGAAGAAGACAAACGGACATAGACGAACGGGTCCTCACAAACGCGACGTTACGGAACCAACCCGAAGAAGCAACACCGGAAAGAAGCACACAAAATAGTAAACAACCAACACAAGAACATGGTATGATATGCGGGATGCGGTATGCGATGCAAATGCATGATTTGCAAAGGAATGATTGAACCTGGCCTCAACTTGTAAATCCAAGAGTGCCACTGGAAATGTGAGGTGATTTCGGTTGAAATCGATATAAAGATCACCGGAATCGGATGCACGGTTTGGAAATGGTAAGCAAAACAAATATGGCACCGGTCTGCGATAATCAGCAAGTAGCCATCTAAATGCAACAAGTTAAATATGCTACATCGCTCAAATATGTCAACAAAATACATGGCAGGTATCCACTCAAGATGCTTGACAAAATATGAACACTGAGCTACAGCTAATTCATCCATTAACAGGTTCAAACAAGCATGGCAAAAGGGCAAATGATAACAGGTTTCAGACTTAGTGAAATTAACACAAGTCTGGAATTTATCATGGCAAAGCAAGGCATGGCATGAAGCTACTCAAAGCACTTAACAAAAGTCCCTTAGTTACCTTGAGCCAAAAGGGATCAGAAAATACAATTGCAAGCATGTGAACATGGCAAAAACATAAACAGATCTCAGACTTAGTGAAAAACTGGAGCATGCAAAACAGTTAACGAGTAGGCATGTTTACGAGCTCGATGCACTCACTACAGAGCATGGCATGACAAACTAAGCATACACCCATTAAGAAGACATGACATAGAAGCTAGATATGGCAAGAACAACATCATAGCATGCACGGATCAATAGCAACATCCTCGGCAAAATCGCTAACAAGTCAACAATCTAACAGGATTCACGATATAGCAAAAGTAGAACTCGATTGACTCAAGCTAGGGTGCTCCATAAATGCGAACAAAGAAACGGATGGATAGAGCACCACAATATTGACAAAACATCCTCACTGATCATCCTCAAAAGAGGCACGGATCACTAGGAAACAACATGAACATATGGCATACAAGTAAAAACAGGACAAGGACTTTGTGAAATTCTAAGTCCCTGAAATCAGCATTAACGATTACGCTACTTTGCAAGCTTGTGCTAGTCACCAAAAATATCACACAAATACATGGCAAGCACCACTGTAAAGATGGCATGGCATATAACAAAACAGATGTAGAGCTCAGGGTCATAGCATGCACACATTACTCATGGCAAAAATGACAAAATGCCATTTGCTGAAACAGATCGGACAAATTCATCACATAGCCCTCTTCCAACAGCATTTCGGGCATCAAGATGAGCTCAAATGAAAATGATGCAATGAGATAAAATGATGTACTCTTTGAGACAAACATTTTGATATGCTACACACATGAATCGAAGCAACGGTGAAGAAGTAATGACATGATGAAGAGGGGCACAAATTATGAGAATCTGAGGACTTAGCCGATTTCTGAAAAAAAACATAGACGAGCGGGGAATAAGGAAAACGTGTTCAGGCAAGGCTTAGTGCATCTCACCCAATGGGCTTGGCCCAGTAGACGTGGCAGCAACGCGGTGGGCCAGATCTGGCACGGTGGCCCACAGGCGCGGGAGGAGGTCAACGGGGCGCGCGGATCGGCCGGATCGGCTGCGCGTGTGCCCGCACGCGGGAACGACGACGGAGGCCGCGACTGTGAGGAAATCCGGCGAGCGTGGCGCGAGAGATTCCGGCGACGGGCACGGCGGAGCTCGATGGGAACAGATAGATCCGGGCGTGGGGGTCCCGGATCCGGCGAAGGTAGAGGGCCAGGAGGCCAGCGACGAGCTTGGTGACGGCGGCCTGGCTAACTCCGGCGACGGGGCCGGCGACCCTGTTCAAGAGAGAGAGACGGGGTTAGGCAGAGAGAGGAGGAAGCCGGACGGGGGCGAACGGGCTCCGCAGCTCACCAGTGAGTCCGGCGAGGGAGACGGGGCACAGGCGTCGAGCTCGCGGCCAGGTGGTCACCGGCGGGGTGCTCCGGCGACGGGCGGCGAAGTCCGGTGAGCACAACGAGGCGGCGGCGGTGCATTGCGGGCGAGGCGGTGGCGCGCGCTAGGGTAGAGCGGGCGGCGGCGAACGGGCTCTGCGGCGGGCTTGCGCGGGCCGAATCTGGGCCCCGTGGGCCCGACAGCGAAGTGGGGCGGCGCGGTGCTGAGGTGGCGCGCTGTGAGTGGCCGAGGCGGCGGCACGAGCTGACGTGGCGGCCGCTGATTGGTCGGGCGACGTGGAGGGCGCGGTGGACATGTCCGGCGCGGCGAGGACGTGTCCGGATGCGCGGTGGAGGAGGTAGACTAGGGTTAGACCGCGAATTCCGGAGGGAGACACAAATATATAGGTAGAGGGAGCTAGGGGAGTCCAAATGAGGTGCGGTTTTCGGCCACGCGATCGTGATCGAGCGATCGAGATGATGGAGGAGGTTTAGGTGAGTTTGGGGCCAGCTAGAGAGGGTGTTGGGCTGCAACACACACGAGGCCTTTTCGGTCCCTCGGTTAACCGTTGGAGTATCAAACGAAGTCCAAATGGTACGAAACTTGTCAGGAGGTCTACCGGTAGTAAACCAAGGCCGCATGACAAGTCTCGGTCCAATCCGTAAACGTTTAACGCCCGCACACGAAAGAGGTAGAAAGGAGCACTGGGTGACATGGAAGCGCCGGATTGCAAAACGGACAACAGGGAAAATGCTCGGATGCATGAAACGAACATGTATGCAAATGCAATGCACATGATGACATGATATGAAATGCATGACATGCAAGCAATGACAAGGCAACAACAGCGAATAACTGGAGGACACCTGGCACATCGGTCTCGCGGCGCTACGGAGTACGTCGGTGGAGCAACATGGGCCCCACGAGGGTGGAGGGCGCACCTGGGGGGGGGGGGGTAGGCGTGCCCCTACCTCGTGCCTTCCTGGTTGATGTCTTCACATAGGGTCCAAGTCCTCTGGATCATGTTCGTTCCGAAAATCATGTTCCCGAAGGTTTCATTCCGTTTGGACTCCGTTTGATATTCTTTTTCTGCGAAACCCTAAAATAGGCAAAAACAACAATTCTGGGCTGGGCCTCCGGTTAATAGGTTAGTCCCAAAAATAATATAAAAGTTTATAATAAAGCCCAATAATGTCCAAAACAGGATATAATATAGCATGGAAAAACAAAAAAATTATAGATACGTTGGAGACGTATCAGCACGCCTCACGGCGGGCTGAGTCCGGGCGGGTCTCGCACGCTGAGCCGTCTCGATGAGATCGGTGCAGATGTCCGGCTCAGGGCCCGGCTCGCCAATCCGGCCGATGAAGACGTGGATTCCGCCGAAGGGGACCCAGTACTCATACTCAATTGAGCCGGCATCGGGCCCCCAGCCTTCGTCGTCGATGTAGATCTTGCCGCGACGACTCTTGGTCATCCGACCCATAGCGTATCCCTTGAGCCCTTCAAAGCTGCCCTTCAAGAACTCAAATCCACCATGCGCTGGCCCCACGGTGGGCGCCAACTGTCATGGAATTGTCACGGCAGATGTCCTAGTGAAAGGACTTAGTCGTGGAGCCATCGCAACTAGGAAGCTTAAAGGGGTTAATCTGTTGTTTCTTGCCCTAAGCCGCCGCCGGGTCGTCCCCTTATATACAAGGGTTGACGCCCTGCGGCCTACAGAGTCCCGGCCGGCTCATACAATGTGTCCGGCTCGGTGACGTCTTTTACATGCCTTTCTTTACAAGTCTTATTCATACATGACGGTTTATACTCACGGGCCTTAAGCCGCCTCTGGGCTTGGGCCTACTACAAGCCTTATCCTTAAACCGTCACCTCTGTATACTCTTCAGGCTTCGTTTAAGTAACCCGCCATTGTGATTTACCCGGCCCCTCCTGGGCGGGTCATGCCTGGTAGTCATATCCCCAACAGGCTCCGAGTGGGTGCGTTGGTTTTGATCATGCTTATGAGCAGTCGTGTGTGTTTGGTCGGCCTTTGTCGTCGCGTCTGGGGTGTGTTCTTGCTGAGGATTTCTAGATGCTCTCACATTTTATCAAGTAAGCAGTATGTGTAGCTAAGAAAAATAAAATTAAAACGAAAGGTTACAAGAGTGTTTATTGACTGAAATGAGAATGCGGTGCGATAAGGATTATGGCCACGCCCACCCAATTCAGCGGTGTTGACAGGGAGTAAGACTAAAGATGCATATGTGTCCATCAACAACCACTTTCTCATTCTCAGTGTGTCATCTCACCGACCGGCAGCTGAGTCAAGATGCTTTTGAACGATGTCATCCAACGACCACTTTCTCATCCTCAGTGTGTCGTCTCACTGACCGGCGGCTGAGGTCAACATGCTTTTGAACGATATCGTCCAATGTTACCGTGCGACTGAAGAATGCCAACATCCTAGCATCGTCCTCTAGCACATTGTGGTCCTTGTAGACGACTTGCTCGTAGACATGGGTGAGTAGATCGATGGTGCCTTGCTAGGCGAGGCACTGTGTGGCTAGCACGACCTCGAGATTGAAATTCTCTGGCATGATGTCGGGCGGTTGCAAGGCCACTAGCGCGTGAAAGAGGTTATCAACATGGAAGTCAATGAGGTTGTGGGGGAGGGCTGCGTGGAACCTGGATGCATGGGCTCAAGCCGTATGGCGAGGTCGTACGCGAGCTTCACAAACATGCTAAACTTCTCGAGGAAGGTGATGATGACCTCATCGAACCAAGAAATGAAGCTGCCATCTAAGAGGTCTTTTATCTTGGCAGACGCCAGCACCATCTGGAGGCGTTCCTGTGCAGGGCCATAGATAGGTATCATGGTCCCACCGACGATGACCTCGTCGAACCAGGAAATGAAGTTGCCATCTAAGAGCAACTCTAGAAGACCCCGCATCCTGCCGGCCCGCAAAACGCGTTTGCAGTTCGCGCAAAACCGCTTTTGCGGGCCGGCACGGATGGCCACAGATGCAGACCCCTCAAACAGAGCCGCATAAAAGTATATTTGCGGAATATGCTTTTATGTGGGTCGACTTCTGCGGGTTCTGCTCGGGCACCACCGCAACGACCCGCAAACAGAAAAACTGCAAATCTCGCATTTGACATAGGGTCTCACAAACAAGTTCAAATTCAAACGACATAACCCAGTTTTACGCACAAATAAAATTCAAGTTCATTACGGCAAACGCAAAATAGGGCCCTGCAAAAGTTTGCGCCCATGTCCGGCATCATCTTGATCGATCTTTACTCTGCGCCACGAGTCCATCTTGAAGTTCATCGCCACCACCGAAGCCACCTCCCGCGCGTGTTCCAACTCCCGCACCGAAATCATCAACATTGCCACCATATGGAGCAGAGAAAACATCTCTAGAACTGTAGCACGCACTGGCCAACGCAACCATTCTCCTCTTCAAGATTTCTCTCCTTGTCATATCGTGCCATGTTTTGGTGAGATCGTCCATGTCATTGCGGTTCATTGACATGATCTTGTTCTCTTCGGCGAGCAGCTTGGACATGGCTCTGTTTTCTGCAGCGCGTGCTCTTCTCTCCTCAATGGAAGCTTTGCGCATCCCCTCTTCTTTGAGCAACTGCCACTTTTCTTGCTTCTCCTTTGCCTTCTTCTCGGCCAACTATAAGTGCATCTAGTGCCCCTCAGTGATTTTGGTGTACTGAAGACTTATAGGTTATGGGACTGATGCATTTGTGAGTGTACACAGGTCTATAAGTATATGAGGAGTTTGATATTTATAAAGAAAGTCGACCCCTAAAAATGAAGTTCTTCGACTGAAGACTTTGGATTTCTGAAGACTTTTTGAAGATTTTGAAAGTGAAGAAATTGGTGTGACCATGAAGACTTGGTATTCATTCGAGGAACATGAAGCATGAAGACTTTTGTTTTCGTAGTTTATTTTTCTCTTTCTTGAGTCATAGAAACACCGTACTGTTAAAGGGGGCCGAGGAAATACTAAGGAAAAGATTCCAAGTGGTGCTCAACTCAAAATCCTACACCTACCAATCTCTTCGAGTGAAGCCATTGGAAATCTCATGCAGTTCGGTCAATTTCTTCAGTGACAGAGACGAAGCTCTTCTGGTCTCTGAGGAATTTGTTCTAACTGAGGAGTTAAGAATTCGCCAGCATGGATTGCCTACAAGTGAGGAACATGATAGCCCTGAGGAATTTGATAGTCAAATTTCCGACCGTTGTTGTGCTACACGCCAGGTGTCCCAAAATATCTTCCCACTTAACGGTCATATCATTAAAGGGCATTTATGTCTTATCATGTCAGGCTACTTCCTAGGCTATAAATATCCTTCCCCTACAACCACTAGCTGGTTGGCTGCTCTGAGAGAAACTAACACTTGTCATTTGAGAGCATCCCATCCTCCGAGGACTTTGAGCGAAAATCATCAAGTGAGGAAAAGCCAAACCCAAACACCTACAAACCCAAAGTGATTGAGCATCACTGAAGAGATTGATCATGCGTGGATCTGACGCTTGTTACCTTTCAAGACTGTGCATCTTCCAGACGGCTAGGTGTCATGGTCTAGAGCATCCAAGAGGAAATTGTGGATCGCCGAGTGACCGAGTTTGTGAAGGTTTGGAAGTCACCTGAAGACTTACCACGAGTGATTGGGCGAGGTCTGTGTGACCTTAGCTCAAGGGGAATACGGTGAGGACTAAGTGTCATGAACTGCGTGTTCAGGACTGGGTCTCTGGGACTGGGTGTCTGGGACTGGATGTCCTCAGGTTTGAATAGCTAGCCGCCGTAATCAGACATACGACTATCACAACAGTTGGAACTGGTCTACCAAATCATTGTCTTCACCAAGCCTATTGGTTCTATTTCCTCAACCCTTCCATTTCCTCATTACTGTGTTGTGTGCTTGTTCATATCTGTTTGAAGACTTTGACTGAAGACTTTCTCAATTTCCTCAGTTCAATTTCTTCAGTCTGTTTGTCTTCATCCTATTTTATCCTGTGTTTACGCTTTCTGTACTTTGTTCTTGTTTTCATTTCATCATGAAGACCATGCTTATGTTCTGTTATGTTTACATCTGAGTACTTATTCTGCTGCAAGTTGTTCTTCTCTTAGGAATTTCCTCACCTTGAAATTCCTCAGTGAAGAATTCATAAAAATTGCCTATTCACCCCCCTCACTACAAAAAAAAAGACACATCCGTGACATTTTGGGCCGAACGAAATTTTTTTCTGTCATACATATGACACTTCTATGACGATAATTGTGACAAAACCCGGTATCATCATAGATGTGGTGGGCTCCTACTTCTACGACAAAAAATCATGACAAAAAATGGGCTTTTCGTCCTGGGCGGGCCGGAGACGCAGCTGCATGAAATTCTTTGGGCCGTCCATGACGGAAAAAACCGTGGTAGAAGCGAGGGCGAGGAAAATTTCGGGGAGTTCCCGGTTACGGTGCAAGGTCGGGGGCCGAGCGATGCGCGTTTCTCTCGTTCACGTACGCGCATGTGTGCGAGGCGTTGGCTCTAACTGAACCGGAGCGAGGCGTTGGGCTCTAACTGAACCCGAGCGATTGCACTGCAGGCTACACGTTACTGAACCTGAGTGATCGATCGATGGCTGTTAACTAAACCCGATCGAGCGATTCCTTCGCTACTGCTGCTAACTGAAGCCGATCGATGCTGCCTCTGGATGAACA
>NC_041390.1:561969305-562011895 GCF_002162155.2 Triticum dicoccoides | reverse complement strand
ACAGGACCCCGATTGATCGAGACGGTTGGGGCTGGATGAACAGGACCCCGTGGAGCGCTAGATGAACAGGACCACCCCGTGGAGGGCAGGATGAACAGTAGACGGTGGAGGGTAGGATGAGCAGTAGCCCGTGGAGGGGTGGTTGAATAGGAGCCCGTGGAGAGGGTTGGTTGAACAGTAGCCGGTGGAGTAGCGCACGGTGGAGGCTGGATGAACAGGAGCCCGTGGATGAACAGTCGCTGGTGGAGGCTGGAGGAGGTCGACGGTGGATGAACAGTAGCTTGTGGAGGCTGGAGGGGGTCGACGGTGGAGATGAACAGTATCCCGTGGAGTCCCGTTTTGCGGTACGCCACACCCCTCCCGATGAACAGGACCCCCGTTTCGACCGTAGCGCTCCAACACAAGTCCGTTTCGTCCGTTTTGCGGTACACCACACCCCTCCCGATCAATAGGACCCCTGTTTCGACCGTAGGAGGTCCGTTTCCTCCGTTTTGCGGTACGCCAGACCCCTCCCAATCAATAGGATCCTGTTTCGAACGTGGCCGGTCGAACACAAGGCCGTTTCCTCCGTTCTGCGATACGCCAGGCCTCGTTTCCATTGCTTGTTCCGTCCAAGCCCTCCCGATGAACATGATGCATTCCGTTGCCTCCCCATGAGCACGATGCATTCTGTTGCCTCCCCATGAACACGACGACAACACTGTTTCTCCGTTCCGACCCAGCCATGTACACGAGCCCTCGCCGTACGTATGCGCGAGTAGCCATTCGAGACCCCGCCCGTATGTGCACATACGTGGCCGTATTTTCTTTCTTGCACCCTGACCGTTGTACGTACGTGTACATGCTATGTGCGCGCCTCTACTACGACACGTGCGCGCCTCTACATCGACCAATATATATGTACGTACATGTTCGCGACCAGAATGACAACGCTATGTACGCTTCGACCAGGTGGGTCCCGACTGTCAGGCACTTCCTTGCGTGCGAAGATGTAGCTGGTGGGTCCCAGCAGTCAGGGGGGCGAATTGTTTTTTTGCCCGGACGCACTTTCTTGCGTGCGAAGGTGTAGCTGGTGGGTCCCAGCAGTCAGGGGGGAAACGTTTTTTTTTTGCAAAATACGGTGGCCCGTCCGGTGGGTCCCCGCTGTCAGGTGGAGGAATAATTATTTTGCACATAATAAGGAGACACTTCCTTGCTGCAGCCGTGGACCCAACTGTCAGCCTCTCCACGTACAGTCCATGTCCGATGGAAGTCGTTTGTTGACCACGTTGACCACGCCGCACCGAGAGCACCAGGGCGGTGGACGACGGCAAGGCCTAGGAAGGGGATGACAGGGAGCCGGGGAAGACGCGACAGTGGAAGCCCGCGCAGAAAGGAGTACGAGGGTTCACTGGTTCGGCTGTGGTGTGAGGCTGCCGTCGCCGCAGGGCCTGGCCAGCGGTGGGAATAGTAGGGGGCGGTGAGGCCTCCGCGGTAGCACAGCCGGCCACGGGAGGCAGGAGCATGTGGCACGACCAGCGCTGCTTTGGGCGGCTGGAGCAAGAAGACCAGAGGTTGAAGAAGCACTACGGCCGTTGGATGGACATCTTACGGTCACTAGAGCTAGAATCATTCATATTGACTAAAGTTGACAAAGGCCCCCATCCCAGTCAACTTAGTAGGCCCACAAGTCAGCCTCCCACCATGGTGGGTCCCAGCTAGCAGGGGGAGTATTCATTTTTTGTGCGTAATAAGGAGGCACTTCCGGTGGGTCCGAGCTGACAGCGGGGGGAACGTTTTTTTCGCGAAATATGCTGGCCCGTCCGATAGGTCCGAGCAGTCAAGGGGGAAACGGTTTTTTTCGCGAAACAAGGTGGCCCGTCCGGTGGGTCCCTCCTGTAAGGTGGAGGAATAATTATTTTGCGCGTAATAAGGAGGCACTTCCTTGTGGCCGCCTGGACCCAGCTGTCATCCTCTCCACGTACAGTACTCTTCCGATGGAAGTCGGTCGTTGACCATGTTGACCACGCCGCGCTAAGAGCACCAGTGCGGTGGTCTGGACGACGGCGAGGCCTAGGAAGGGGATGATGCGGAGCCGGGGAAGACGCAGCAGTGGAAGCCCGCGCGGAGAGGAGTACGAGGGTTCACTGGTTCGGCTGCGGTATGAGGCTGCCGTCGTTGCAGAATAACAGGGGGTGTGGGTGAGTGGAGGGATGGCCTGGCCAGCGATGGGAGTAGTATGGGGGCGGGGAGGCCTCCGCGGCAGCACAGCCAACCACGGGAGGCAGGAGCAGGCGGAACGACCGGCGCTGCTTTGGGCGGCTGGACCAAGAAGACCAGAGGTTGAAGAAGCACTACGGCCGTTGGACGGACATCGTACAGTCACTGAAGCTAGAAAACTTTATTATTGACTAAGTTGACAAAGCCCTTGGTACGCTCCAACTTAGTAGGCCCACAGGTCAGCCTCCGAAAAGGTGCGCCCCAGATGTCAGGGGGACGAATCATTTTTTGGGCGGCCGAAGCTAAGAGTATCCGAGATTGAAGAAGAAGCACGCCATCCGTTGGATAGACATCCAACGGCCACTGCTGCTAGAACCGTGTGTTGACAATAATAAGTTGGCAAAGCCTTGCATACGCGTCAACTTATTTTTTAGGGGACGCGTCACTTAGTAGGCCCACAAGTGTGTGGCAGAGAACTTATAGTCCATTTGCGTTTTGTAAGAATGTACAACCCATTTTGGAAATCTAATGGAATTTACAACAACCCATTTACAGTTTGTTAAAAGTAAAACCCATTTTCTAGCTAGGACAATGATTAATAATTTCAACCAACCGTTGAAGACAGAATTCAATAAAATTTCCCACATTTTGATGGGCTCCGAAATATTTTTTTCCCGAAATTTCTAGTCAGATTAAATATAAATTTGTATTACGTAAAAATCCAACGAAACATTGCGCGCGCAACAATGAAAATTTAAGATTTTCAAAATCCATAAATAATATTTTATAAACTAATTTCGTGTTTAATCCATCCGTGGTATGGGAAGGGGACACCGGCAATAATAGTCCGGACCCGGCCACAACACCAGATACCGAACACTCTGACACAATCGGAGGCTCTGCCATCGAAATAACACCTTCAGCCCTCGTAATAATGGCCGTCATCGCCCCGTGGACAGAACCATTCCTGGCCTACCTAACCAGGCAGGAACTACCCGAGGACCAAAATGAGGCACGCTGCATAGTGCGGCGATCTAAATCCTATAAGGTCCACGAGGGAGAGCTTTATAAGAAAAGCACTACTGGAGTCCTTCAAAGGTGCATCTCCGAAGAGGAAGGGCGGAAGCTTTTGGCAGAAATCCATGTCAGACTCGGTAGCCACCACACCGCAGCCCGGGCCCTTGTAAGCAAGGCCTTCCGTACAGGTTTTTATTGGCTGACGGCCCAGGCAGATGCGCAGCATCTGGTCCAACATTGCGTTGGTTGCCAGCTTTTTGCAAACCAAAGCCACATGCCGCCTACCGCTCTCCAAACAATCCCCATTACTTGGCCCTTCACGGTCTGGGGGTTGATATGGTCGGACCCCTTAAAGGGGGAACCCATAAGAAAAAATACTTACTGGTCATGGTGGATAAATTCACCAAATGGATAGAATCCAAACCCGTCAAAATGGCTGAATTCGGACCGGTGATAGACTTCATATCTGGGGTTGTACACCATTATGGCATCCCCCACAGCATCATCACTGACAACGGCACGAATTTTACAGCCGACGAGGTGAAACTTTGGTGCAGCAATATGGGCATCAAGCTCGATTATGCTTCTGTCTATCACCCGCAAACTAACGGTCAAGTCGAGCGAGCAAATGGTCTTATCATGTGCAGCATTAAACCCAGACTAGTGCGGTCCTTAAAGGAATCAAACATGCACTGGGTAGAGGAGCTCGACTCCATACTATGGGGGCTGCGGACCACGCCGAATCGCACTACTAGATACACACCGTTCTTTATGGTGTACGGCGCAGAGGCAGTTCTGCCTTGCGACATAATTCATGACTCACCTCGAGTGCGCATGTACGAAGAAAAAGAGGCCGAGCTCGATCGGCAGAACAGTTTGGATGCCCTGGAGGAGGGGCGCGATGTGGCAAAGGCCCGTTCCACATTCTAGCAGCAACAGGCTTGAAGGTATCAAAGCAGAGAAGTATGGGCCAAAACCTATAACATTGGCGAACTAGTTCTACGCCTGCCGGAGAAGAAAAAGAACAAGCTCAAGCCCAAATGGGAAGGTTCCTTCATTATTGACCAGATTCTGACCGGTGGAGCGTATCGTCTGCGAGATGCATTGGATAATCGACTCAAGCCAAACCCATGGAACGCAGCCAGACTCCAAAGATTCTATGCCTAGCGCCAGACTCTATGTTCGTCTCCTTATCTCCGTCAATTTTTTGCATATTTGTCTTTTCTCTCTTTCTCTCTTTTTATTTTCTCATCAAGGCCCTAAAAGGCTAATCTTGTGTCTTGGTTACACAATCTTGCCACGCTAACCGCGCTCATTATACCTGGGGGCTTCTTATACAGAAGCATAATCTAAATATTTTTCTGGGCTTATGTCCCACACATGTGTTATTCTTCCGCATGTACCTTTTTTTGCCATTATATGCATCGATATGACTTAAGTTTTGGCCAAGCTGGGTTGCCTGGCTCTTGTATTTATGCCCTACATTCCCGTTAATTCGGCTAGGGCATAAGGGGAGCACCTCTGCGATTGTTACTGCCGGGTCAGCCGGATGTGTACCTCAGACTGGGTGAAGCCGAAAGCTAGCGTTCTTAAGGGAATATTCGGTCGGTGAATAAAAGATGACTTCTATTTAATTTGAAACATGCCCTCAGATGTTTATAGCCTGCGTCTCTTTTCGTAGTTCGGACATGCACATTAGGGCATGCGTACCCAGGGAAAGGAACCCTTAACGGAACTATTCTCCCTGGAAGATGTTTCTTACTACTCATGTAATATAACATAGCTAGTTGGGTACTTGTCTGTTCAAGCACTTATGACCCCTACGCCTGGTTTCCATGCATACCCCGGTTTTTACATAACCGAGCGGGTATTCGGATACACTCCGAACTATCGGGTCCAGAGGTCGAAGCGAAAAGGTCCGCCATGACAAATGATTTACAATCCGGCTAGGACATTACATATGTCACTTGAAGTACACAGTCACTAAGACTGATTAAATTCTTCTTCTATACCATCCACCAGGCTGTCTAGCCTACAACTCTGTTGGGAATACTTTGCGGCTAATTCTACTTGGTCATACACTAAACTGACGGGGACCTCCTTCCCATCGGGCCCCACAGGTCCTACCTCGGCCATGTGGTTTTGGTCAGCTTTGGTATATCGCGTCTTCACCATAGCACAGGCTTCCCTCGGACCTTGTCGGCAGGATGATATCTTCCATAATCGGAAGCGCCGCCGCGTTCCCTTGAGCTTCTCTATAAGCTCCGCCAGGCCTCCTGGCGGGGACACAGATGGCCACAAGGCTTGGGCAATACCCTGCATCACCTGCCGAACTTGCTCGTGCAGTTGTGAGAGCTCTGGTAGAAAATCGCCCGAAGACCCAGGCATCTCCTCTGCGGGACGACCCCGTGAGCATACCTACAGACATAACTCTGTTAGCCGGCTTCTTTGCCGAACTCCTTTAAAAAGTTCGTTCAAGCACTTACTAAAAATGCCACGTCGAAGCCGCTTATTCTCCTTCACGGAGTCCGCAGGCTGGGCTCGGACATCTTTCAGTTCCACGCCAGCCGGATATTGGCGTCTTGGAGATTATTTTTCTCCTGTCTGACTCGCGTAAGCACGCGCTCATCAGCATTTAGCTGTCGATCAGCACGTGCTGCATTCACCGCCACGGCCTCCGGATTCACTCCGGGGTCATCTGCAACATCTATTGTTAGATTTGCATGCATGTCGTATACTACCTGCTACCTATATTCTTTGAAATAAAAACAAGTGTTACCAGAGGGGCCCTTCTCGGACTCCTTCAACGCGGCAACAGCGGCCCCTAGCTAGGCCTTGCACTCTTCTAGCTCTTGAGACAGAAGGGAATTCTTCTCTGTAAGAACCTGCACAAATAATGATCCTTAAATTAGTTGCATGAACTGTTTCAAGTCTCAGGGGCTACTGATACATATAATCGTCAGATTTTCTTACCCGTATATCCCTTACATACTGGTCCGTGGCTCGGGCTAGACCATTCTGAGCATCACAGATGTACGCGTCTCCTGAGTTGAAGGCATCGAATGCCTCTTGGGAGAAACAAGCGTCATGGAGTACGGCCTGTGATTCATGGCGCTCTCCACTTCAGAATTTGTAGCGGATAGTCTGTCCGCATCCTCTGTAGGAGGAGCATCCAGCGTCCGCCTCGTGTTAGCTTCCGCCTCTATGTCCGGCCCTGGAGCCCGGCTGGTGGAGGCGTGATCGGCAGCCTCTCTGGATATAGTCCGGTGAGCGTTTTTTCTACTAAGAAACACAGACGTCATTATATTTTAAGAAATACGATAACAACGGAGCGAGGTTTTGTGTCATACCTCTGCGTCGGCGTCTCCGTCCTGACCGCCTTCCTTTTTGGCCTTTGTTGCCCCTTGTTGGCGAGTTGCTGCGGGTTCGGCACGACGTCCCGAAGGCGTTCCCTGTAAAACACCATATGTGTACGGTAGGTGAAGTGCGTAAAAGGGGATCCTTTTTGGCAGTTGGGACTCCGGTCTTTTCTTACATGTGAAGCAGGGAGTAGTCCAGGATAGTCGGCCGTTATGGCCACCATGGCATCATCACAGCTCAATTGATAGAATTTCCTGTCTATCAGCTCCACAAATATGTCTGGATCCTCTTCGAGTCCGGGGTCGAGGGCCCGGTCAGGGTCCTCTGGTTGTGGAGGTGGGCTGTTGACCTCCCTTACGGCTTTTCGCAGTTCCTGCCATGAAACGGCAAGGTGAGTATTTACAACAAAGAATGCGGGAAGTTTGGGAGTAAAGAGTGACAGCTCACCCAGCTTGGAGGGTTGTACATGGAGAATCCATCATGCGGCTTAATACGGATGAACTCCTCTTCCTCTCCCTTGAACAACTCGTACATAATTTTTTGCTAAAGCAGCAGCGGAGTCCGGTCCCTTACGCCCGCAGCGGGTGGCATCATCTTCCATGTTAAAACACCACAGGGGGTGCCCTCGATATTGAAGCGGCTGCACCCCCCGCATTATGCATATTGACATAACCTCGATTATTGTCAATCCTGATTGAGCCAGCGCTTTAATCCGGCCCATCAGGTAAAGGACTTCTCTGTTGTCTTCCTCCTGGGGGCTCCGTGGGCGCAAACTTCGGCGTTTCTTTAGAGGAGCATTGTTGAACTCGGGAAGACCCCTCCGAACAGGGTCTGGAAGAGGGACGTCCTCCATGTAAAACCACTTCGAAGGCCAGTCTTCGGACGTCTTCTTCGAGGTACCAGACAGGTATCCGGTCTCGGCGATGTGCCATATTTTGGCTCCGCCCACTTGATAAAGTGACCCCTCCTGTGTACAGGGCACAAGGCACAATAGCCTCTTCCACAACTCGAAATGATCCTCGCGGCCCAGAAACAGCTGACAAAGGGCTACATAACCGGCGATGTGTAATATGGAAGCAGGGGTGAAATAATGCAACTGGAGGCCGTAAAACTCCAAGAGTCCGCGGAGGAACATATGGATTGGAAATCCATGTCCCCTTAGTAAGTAAGGGACAAGGCATACACGCCCCCCCTTGGAGGGATTGGGGAAGCTCTCCACTTGCTCCCCGCCATTATAGGTGGCGAGCCCGACTCGAACGGGGACCATATACGCTGGAGGGAGAAATCCCTAGGTCTGTGCTACCTCTTGAGCACTGCGTTGGCTTTCCCCGAAGAGGAGAGGATGATGCAGCAAAGTAGCATAAGTATTTCCCTCAGTTTTTGAGAACCAAGGTATCAATCCAGTAGGAGGCTACGCGCGAGTCCCTCGTACCTACACAAAAACAATAGCTCAACGCAACCAACACACTTAGGGGTTGTCAATCCCTTCACGGTCACTTACGAAAGTGAGATCTGATAGAGATGATAAATAATATTTTTGGTATTTTTGGTATAGAGATGCAAATTGAAAAGTAAAAGGCAAAGTAAAAGAAAAGCAATAATAAAGTGATGGAGATTGATATGATGAGAAAGAGACCCGGGGGCCATAGGTTTCACTAGTGGCTTCTCTCAAGAGCATAAGTATTCTACGGTGGGTGAACAAATTACTGTTGAGCAATTGACAGAATTGAGCATAGTTATGAGAATATCTAGGTATGATCATGTATATAGGCATCACGTCCGAGACAAGTAGACCGACTCCTGCCTGCATCTACTACTATTACTCCACTCATCGACCGCTATCCAGCATGCATCTAGAGTATTAAGTTAAAAACAGAGTAACGCCTTAAGCAAGATGACATGATGTAGAGGGATAGTTTCATGCAATATGATAAAAACCCATCTTGTTATCCTCGATTGCAACAATAAAATACGTGCCTTGCTGCCCCTTCTGTCACTGGGAAAGAC
This sequence comes from Triticum dicoccoides, assembly GCF_002162155.2. NCBI lineage: Eukaryota > Viridiplantae > Streptophyta > Magnoliopsida > Poales > Poaceae > Triticum > Triticum dicoccoides. The sequence continues at coordinate 562,003,312 of NC_041390.1, read as the reverse complement.
ACCGCAAGATTGAACCCAAAGCTAAGCACTTCTCCCATGGCAAGAAAAACCAATCTAGTAGGCCAAACCAAACTGATAATTCGAAGAGACTTGCAAAGATAACCAATCATACATAAAAGAATTCAGAGAAGATTCAAATATTATTCATAGATAGACTGGATCATAAACCCACAATTCATTGGTCTCAACAAACACACCGCAAAAAGAAGATTACATCGAATAGATCTCCATAAGAGAGGGGAGAACATTGTATTGAGATCCAAAAAGAGAGAAGAAGCCATCTAGCTACTAACTATGGACCCGTAGGTCTGAAGTAAACTACTCACACTTCATCGGAGGGGCTTGGATGATGATGTAGAAGCCTTCCATGATCGATTCCCCTTCCGGCGGAGCTCCGGAACAGGCCCCAAGATGGGATCTCGTGGATACAGAAAGTTGCAGCTGTCGAATTAGGTTTTTGGCTCCGTCCCCGATCGTTGGGGGTACGTAGGTATATATAGGAGGAAGAAGTACGTCGGTGGAGCTTCGAGGGGCCCACGAGGCAGGGGGTGCGCCCTAGGGGGCACCCTCCACCCTCGTGACCGCCTCGTGGCTTTCTTGATGGAGGGTCCAAGTCTCCTGGGTCTTATCTGATGAGAAAATCACGTTCCCGAAGGTTTCATTCCATTTGGACTCCGTTTGATATTCTGTTTCTCCGAAACACTGAAATAGGCAAAAAAACAGCAATTCTGGGTTAATAGGTTAGTCCCAAAAATAATATAAAAGTGGAAAATAAAGCCCAATATAGTCCAAAACAGTAGACTATATAGCATGGAGCAATCAAAAATTATAGATACATTGGAGACATATCAAGCATCCCCAAGCTTAATTCCTGCTCGTCCTTGAGTAGGTAAATGATAAAAAGAGAATTTTTGATGCGGAGTGCTACTTGGCATAATTTTAATGTAATTCTTCTTAATTGTGGTATGAATATTCAGATCCGAAAGATTCAAGACAAAAGTTCATATTGACATAAAATGATAATACTTCAAGCATACTAACTAAGCAATTATGTCTTCTCAAAATAACATGGCCAAAGAAAGTTCATCCCTACAAAATTACATAGTTTAGTCATGTTTCATTTTCGTCACACAAGAATGCTCTCATCATGCACAACCCCGATGACAAGCCAAGCAATTGTTTCATACTTTAGTAATCTCAAACCTATAAACTTTCACGCAATATATGAGCGCGAGCCATGGACATAGCACTATGGGTGGAATAGAATATAATGAGGGGGGTTATGTGGAGAAGACAAAAAGGAGAAAGTCTCACATCAATGAGGCTAATCAATGGGCTATGGAGATGCCCACCGATTGATGTTAATGCAAGGAGTAGAGATTGCCATGCAACGGATGCACTAGAGCTATAAATGTATGAAAGATCAACAAAAGAAACTAGTGGGTGTGCATCCAACTTGCTTGCTCACGAAGACCTAGGGCACTTGAGGAGGCCCATTGTTGGAATATACAAGCCAAATTCTATAATGAAAAACTCCCACTAGTATATGAAAGTGATAACATGAGAGACTCTCTACTATGAAGATCATGGTGCTACTTTGAAGCACAAGTGTGGTAAAAGGATAGTAACATTGTCCCTTCTCTCTTTTTCTCTCATTTTTTGGGCCTTCTCTTTTTTATGGCCTTTCTCCTTTTTTATTCCTCACTTGGGACAATGTTCTAATAATGATGATCATCACACTTCTATTTATTTACAACTCAATGATTACAACTCGATACTAGAACAAGGATGACTCTATACGAATGCCTCCGGTGGTGTACCGGGATATGCAATGAACCAGAGTGACATGTATGAAAGAATTATGAACGGTGGCTTTGCCACAAATACTATGTCAACTACATGATCATGCTAAGCAATATGACAATGATGAATGTGTCATGATGAACGGAATGATGGAAAGTTGCATGGCAATATATCTCGGAATGGCTATGGAAATGCCATAATAGGTAGGTATGGTGGCTGTTTTGAGGAAGATATAAGGAGGTTTATGTGTGGAAGAGCGTATCATATCACGGGGTTTGGATGCACCGGCGATGTTTGCGCCAACTCTCAATGTGAGAAAGGGCAATGCACGGTACCGAAGAGGCTAGCAAGGATGGAAGGGTGAGAGTACGTATAATCCATGGACTCAACATTAGTCATAAAGAACTCACATACTTATTGCAAAAGTCTACAAGTCATCAAAAACCTTGGCACTACGCGCATGCTCCTAGGGGGATAGATTGGTAGGAAAAGACCATTGCTCGTCCCCGACCGCCACTCATAAGGAAGACAATCAAATAACACCTCATGTTTCAAATTTGTTGCATAATGTTTACCATACGTGCATGCTACGGGACTTGCAAACTTCAACACAATTATTTCTCAATTTCACAACTACTCAACTAGCATGACTTTGATATTATTACCTCCATATCTCAAAACAATCATCAAGCATCAAACTTTTCTTTAGTATTCAACACACTCATAAGAAAGTTTTATTGTTAATCTTGCATACCAAGCATATTAGGATTTTAAGCAAATTAGCATGCTATTAAGACTCTCAAAATAATCTAAGTGAAGCATGAGAGATCAATAGTTTCTATAAAACGAATCCACCACCGTGCTCTAAAAGTTATAAGTGAAGCACTAGAGCAAAACTATAAAGCTCAAAAGATATAAGTGAAGCACATAGAGTATTCTATCAAATTCCAAATCATGTATGGATCTCTAAAAAGGTGTGTACAGCAAAGATGATTGTGGTTGACTGACAAGCAAAGACTCAAATCATAAAAGACGCTCCAAGCAAAACACATATCATGTGGTGAATAAAAATATAGCTCCAAGTAAAGTTACCGATAGAAGTAGACGAAAGAGGGGATGCCTTCCGGGGCATCCCCAAGCTTTGGCTTTCAGGTTTCCTTAGATTATCTTGGGGATTACATGGGCATCCCCAATCTTAGGCTCTTGCCACTCCTTGTTCCATAATCCATCAAATCTTTACCCAAAACTTGAAAACTTCACAACACAAAACTTAAAGTAGAAAATCTCGTGAGCTCCGTTAGCGAAAGAAAACAAAAGACCACTTCAAGGTACTGTAATGAACTCATTCTTTATTTATATTGGTGTTAAACCTACTGTATTCCAACTTCTCTATGGATTATAAACTATTTTACTAGCCATAGATTCATCAAAATAAGCAAACAACACACGAAAAACAGAATCTGTCAAAAACAGAACAGTCTGTAGTAATCTGTAGATAGCGCAAGATCTGGAACCCCAAAAATTCTAAAATAAATTTCTGGACGTGAGTAATTTATCTATTAATCATATGCAAAAATAATTAACTAAATAGAACTTTCCAAATAAAAATTACAGCAGTTCTCGTGAGCGCTAAAGTTTCTGTTTTTTTACAGCAAGTTCAACAAGGCTTTCCCCAAGTCTTCCCAACGATTCTACTTGGCACAAAAACTAATTAAACACAAAAAACACAAACAAAACAGAGGCTAGATAAATTATTTATTGAATAACATCAAGGATAAATATTGGGTTCTCTCCCAACACGCGCTTTTCTTTAAAGCATTATAGCTAGGCATAATATTTCAATGATGCTCACATGAAAGACAAGAATTGAAGCACAAAGAGAGCATCATAAAACATGTGACAAACACATCTAAGTCTAACATACTTCCTATGCATAGGCATCTTATAGGCAAACAAATTATCAAGGCAAGCAAAAACTAGCATATGCAAGGAAGCGGAAAGAAACAATAGCAATCTCAACATAACGAGAGGTAATTTAGTAACATGAAAATTTCTACCACCATATTTTCCTCTCTCATAATAATTACATGTAGGATCATAAGAAAATTCAACAAAATAGCTATCACAAAAAAAAATTTCAACATGATCCACATGCATGCAAAGTTGACAATCTTCCAAAATAGTGGGATTAACATTAGCTAAAGTCATGATCTCTCCAGACCCACTTTTATCAAAAATTTCATAAGATTGAACATTCTCCAAATATGTGGGATCTAAAGTTGACACTCTTCCAAACCCACTTTCAATAATATTTCAAACACTATTATCAATCTCATATTCATCATGGGTCTTAATTAAATTGTCAAGATCAAAAGAAGAATCACCCCAATCATGATCATTACAACAAGTAGTAGACATAGCAGAACTAGCATCCCCAAGCTTAGGGTTTTGCATATTATTAGCACAATTGACATCAAGAGAATTCATAGTAAAATAATTGCAATCATGCTTTTTATTCAAATATATATCATTAATCACTCCATAAAGTACTTCATCACAATTTTCGGATTCACGAATTTCAAGCAAAACTTCATAAAGATAATCTAATGCACAAAACTCACTAGCAATTGGTTTGTCATAATTGGACCTCTTAAAAAGATTATCAAGGGGATGAGGATCCATAGATATTAGGTTCTCTGTTTAGTAATAAATAAATAATTATTCCAACCAAACGAGTAAACGAGCCAAGTAAGACATCAAAGCAAATGGAAAGACGAACAGAAGAAGGGCGAATAAAACGGCAAGGGTGAAGTGGGGGAGAGGAAAATGAGAGGAAAATGGCAAATAATGTAATGTGGGAGATAAAGGTATGTGATGGGTACTTGGTATGTTGACTTTTGCATAGACCTCCCCGGCAACGGCGCCAGAAATTCTTCTTGCTACCTCTTGAGCACTGCGTTGGATTTCCCCTAAGAGGAGAGGATGATGCAGCAAAGTAGCATAAGTATTTCCCTCAGTTTTTGAGAACCAAGGTATCAATCCAGTAGGAGGCTACGCGCGAGTCCCTCGTACCTACACAAAAACAATAGCTCAACGCAACCAACGCGCTTAGGGGTTGTCAATCCCTTCACGGTCACTTACGAAAGTGAGATATGATAGAGATGATAAATAATATTTTTGGTATTTTTGGTATAGAGATGCAAAGTGAAAAGTAAAAGGCAAAGTAAAAGCATAGCAATAATAAAGTGATGGAGATTGATATGATGAGAAAGAGACCCGGGGGCCATAGGTTTCACTAGTGGCTTCTCTCAAGAGCATAAGTATTCTACGGTGGGTGAACAAATTACTGTTGAGCAATTGACATAATTGAGCATAGTTATGAGAATATCTAGGTATGATCATGTATATAGGCATCACGTCTGAGACAAGTAGACCGACTCTTGCCTGCATCTACTACTATTACTCCACTCGTCGACCGCTATCCAACATGCATCTAGAGTATTAAGTTAAAAACAGAGTAACGCCTTAAGCAAGATGACATGATGTAGAGGGATAGTTTCATGCAATATGATAAAAAACCCCATCTTGTTATCCTCGATGGCAACAATACAATACGTGCCTTGCTGCCCCTTCTGTCAGTGAGAAAGGACACCGCAAGATTGAACCCAAAGCTAAGCACTTCTCCCATGGCAAGAAAAACCAATCTAGTAGGCCAAACCAAACTGATAATTCGAAGAGACTTGCAAAGATAACCAATCATACATAAAAGAATTCAGAGAAGATTCAAATATTATTCATAGATAGACTAGATCATAAACCCACAATTCATCAATCTCAACAAACACACCGCAAAAATAAGATTACATCGAATAGATCTCCATAAGAGAGGGGGAGAACATTGTATTGAGATCCAAAAAGAGAGAAGAAACCATCTAGCTACTAACTATGGACCCGTAGGTCTGAAGTAAACTACTCACACTTCATCGGAGGGGCTTGGATGATGATGTAGAAGCCCTCTGTGATCGATTCCCCTTCCGGCGGAGCTCGGAATAGGCCCCAAGATGGGATCTCGTGGATACAGAAAGTTGCGGCGGTGGAATTAGGTTTTTGGCTCCGTCCCCGATCGTTTGAGGGTATGTAGGTATATATAGGAGGAAGGAGTACGTCGGTGGAGCTTCGAGGGGCCCACGAGGCAGGGGGCGCGCCCTCCACCCTCGTGAACGCCTTGTGGCTTTCTTGACGGAGGGTCCAAGTCTCCTGGGTCTTATCTGATGAGAAAATCACGTTACCGAAGGTTTCATTCCGTTTGGACTCCGTTTGATATTCTGTTTCTCCGAAACACTGAAATAGGCAAAAAAACAGCAATTCTGGGCTGGGCCTCCGGTTAATAGGTTAGTCCCAAAAATAATATAAAAGTGGAAAATAAAGCCCAATATAGTCCAAAACAGTAGATAATATAGCATGGAGCAATCAAAAATTATAGATACGTTGGAGAGGTATCAGTCTGCAACTCTACTAATCGGCTGTGCGGGACGGAACACTTCTCCCAATCACCGGGCTTAGGGATACGGGAGCGAGGGGAGGAGCTGCGATGGCCGGCCATGATGGAATGGATTTTTCCGAGCGCGCTCCAATGGATTCTCGCCATGGGAGGATGGTGTGGATTGGATCCAAGAATCCCCATCCCTTTAATAGACGATTTATTTACCTGGCTAGGGGGCAAATGTAAAAATGCCCTGGCTCCTTGCATTAGCTCGACACGTGGAAGATAGCCCTTATTGGGCGCAGAAGCCAAGAAGTCCAAATTTATGGGAGTCAGACACTACTTAGCAGATATTCAAGATTTGGAGAAGAACCCGCCTTGCAATGCCGAAGACAATACTGCGCGCCGAATTCATCATCATTGAAGCATGGTTCAGGGGCTACTGAGGGAGTCCTAGATTAGGGGGTCTCCGGACAACCGGACTATATCCTTTGGCCGGACTATTGGACCATGAAGATACAAGATTGAAGACTTCGTCCCGTGTCCGGATGGGACTCTCCTTGGCGTGGAAGGCAAGCTAGGCAATACGGATATGTAGATCTCCTCCCTTGTAACCGACCTTGTGTAACCCTAGCCCCCCCAGTGTCTATATAAACCGGAGGGTTTAGTCCGTAGGACAACATACAATCATACCATAGGCTAGTTTCTAGGGTTTAGCCTGTACGATGTTGTGGTAGATCAACTCTTGTAATACTCATATCATCAAGAACAATCAAGCAGGACGTAGGGTATTACCTCCATCGAGAGGGCCCGAACCTCGGTAAACATCGTGTCCCCTGCCTCCTGTTACCATCCGCCTTAGACGCACGGTTCGGGACCCCCTAGCCGAGATTCGCCGGTTTTGACACCGACACCGACCCATTGACATCCCTATCGAGAACTTCATGGAATCGCGCAAGGCTATGACTTTCAATCCAGAATCATCATCCTCTGCACCATGCCTTATGGCAATAGGTGCCAACGTAACTGAATGCTACTTATCTGAGTCCAGTGATGATGAATCTGGTGATGATGCTTCCCTTGCCACTAAACAACAAAGAGCTTTGAAAAAGTTCAAAACATGCTAGATAAAAACGATGATATGTTGGGTGATGAAATGGATCGCACTAAAATTTTGAGTGAAAATCTCCAGAGACTTCAATCCAAGTTTGACAATCTTCAAGGTCATCATAACACTCTCTTATTTGATCATGAGAAGCTTTCTTATGAATTTCTTCAAAGAAAGCAAGATCTTGAGCAGTTAAGAGTGAGTTATGAAGATCTTCGGAAGGAGCGTGATTCATACTTTCTCAACAAATCAGCGCTACTCAGGAAGAATTTATTCCTCCATGTTTGAAGTGCATTGAACGTGCATCTGCTAATTCTTCACCTGAATGCTCAAATGCTTCCATTGCTGCAAATTCTTCAATTGTCTCTGCTATCACTAATTCCTCATCTGAGGACGTTGCTAGTATCACTGATGATGCAGGGCTGAAGGAATTGTATATGACAGGTGAGGGAGTCCTGGATTAGGGGTGTCCGGATGGCCGGACTATACCTTCAGCCGGACTCCTGGACTATGAAGATACAAGATTGAAGACTTCGTCCCGTGTCCGGAAGGGACTTTCCTTGGTGTGGAAGGCAAGCTTGGCGATACGGATATGTAGATCTCCTACCATTGTGACCGACTTTGTGTAACCCTAACCCTCTCCGATGTCTATATAAACCGGAGGGTTTTAGTCCGTAGGACAACATACACATCAACAATCATACCATAGGCTAGCTTCTAGGGTTTAGCCTCTCTGATCTCGTGGTAGATCTACTCTTGTACTACCCATATCATCAATATTAATCAAGCAGGACGTAGGGTTTTACCTCCATCGAGAGGGCCCGAACCTGGGTAAAACTTCGTGTCCCTTGCCTCCTGTTACCATCCGGCCTAGACGCATAGTTCGGGACCCCCTACCCGAGATCCGCCAGTTTTGACACCGACATTGGTGCTTTCATTGAGAGTTCCTCTGTGCCGTCGCCGTCAGGCCCGATGGCTCCTACGATCATCAATGGCGATGCAGTCCAGGGTGAGACCTTCCTCCCCGGACAGATCTTCATCTTTGGCGGCTTCGCACTGCGGGCCAATTCACTTGGCCATCTAGAGCAGATCAAAACCTACGCCCCTGGCCGTCAGGTCAGATTCGAAATTTAAACTACACGGCTGACATCCGCGGGGACTTGATCTTTGACGGACTCGAACCACCACCGAGCGCGCCGCACTGTCACGACGAGCATGATCTAGTTCTGCCGCCGAACAGTGCCCTGGAGGCCGCACCCGCATCGGCTCCGACCCTTAGTTCGGAGCCAACCACGCCGATCGAGGATGGGCGGTTGGACGCCACCTTGGGGGCTGTGATCCCAATGGCGGTTGAGCCAAACACCAGCCCCGTACTCTGCGAGACTCATGACTCCACGGAGCTGGATTCTTCTCCGGACTCCGAACCCTCCGCGCTGTTGGAAATATGCTCTAGAGGCAATAATAAATTAGTTATTATTATATTTCCTTGTTCATGATAATAGTTTATTATCCATGCTAGAATTGTATTGATAGGAAACTCAGATACATGTGTGGATACATAGACAACACCATGTCCCTAGTAAGCCTCTAGTTGACTGGCTCGTTGATCAATAGATGGTTACGGTTTCCTGACCATGGACATTGGATGTCATTGATAACGGGATCACATCATTAGGAGAATGATGTGGTGGACAAAGACCCAATCCTAAGCCTAGCACAAGATCATGTAGTTCGTATGCTAAAGCTTTTCTAATGTCAAGTATCATTTCCTTAGACCATGAGATTGTGCAACTCACGGATACCGTAGGAGTGCTTTGGGTGTGCCAAACGTCACAACGTAACTGGGTGGCTATAAAGGTACACTACAGGTATCTCCGAAAGTGTCTGTTGGGTTGGCACGAATCGAGACTGGGATTTGTCACTCTGTGTAAACGGAGAGGTATCTCTGGGCCCACTCGGTAGGACATCATCATAATGTGCACAATGTGATCAAGGAGTTGATCACGGGATGATGTGTTACGGAACGAGTAAAGAGACTTGCCAGTAACGAGATTGAACAAGGTATCGGGATACCGACGATCGAATCTCGGGCAAGTATCGTACCGCTAGACAAAGGGAATTGTATATGGGATTGATTAAGTCCTTGACATTGTGGTTCATCCGATGAGATCATCGTGGAACATGTGGGAGCCAACATGGGTATCCAGATCCCGCTGTTGGTTATTGGCCGGAGAGTCATCTCGGTCATGTCTGCATGTCTCCCGAACCCGTAGGGTCTACACACTTAAGGTTCGGTGACGCTAGGGTTATAGAGATATTAGTATGCGGTAACCCGAAAGTTGTTCGGAGTCCCGGATGAGATCCCGGGCGTCACGGGGAGTTCCGGAATGGTCCGGAGGTAAAGAATTATATATAGGAAGTGCTATTTCGGCCATCGGGACAAGTTTCGGGGTCACCGGTATTGTACCGGGACCACCGGAAGGGTCCCGGGGGTCCACCGGGTGGGGCCACCTGCCCCGGGGGCCACATGGGCTGTAGGGGGTGCGCCTTGGCCTATATGGGCCAAGGGCACCAGCCCCTAGAGGCCCATGCGCCAAAGGGACAAGAGGAGGGGAGAGTCCTAAAGGGGGAAGGCACCTCCGAGGTGCCTTGGGGAGGATGGACTCCTCCCCCCTTTGGCCGCACCCTTCCTTGGAGGAAGGGGCAAGGCTGCACCCTCCCCCTATCCCTTGGCCCTATATATAGTGGGGGGAAGGGAGGGCAACCAAACCTAAGCCCTGGCGCCTCCCTCTCCTTCCCATGACACATCTCCCTCCTCCCGCAGCGCTTGGCGAAGCCCTGTTGGAATCCCGCTACTTCCACCACCACGCCGTCGTGCTGCTGGATCTCCACCAACCTCTCCTTCCCCCTTGCTGGATCAAGAAGGAGGAGACGTCGCTGCTCCGTATGTGTGTTGAACGCGGAGGTGCCGTCCGTTCAGCGCTAGGATCATCGGTGATTTGGATCACGACGGGTATGACTCCATCAACCCCGTTCTCTTGAACGCTTCCGCGCGCGATCTACAAGGGTATGTAGATCCACTCCTCCCTCGTTGCTAGATGACTCCATAGATAGATCTTGGTGACACGTAGGAAATTTTTTGAATTTATGCTACGTTCCCCAACACGCACCCCCTACCGATCGAATCTGATTGGGCGCCGATCATGGAGTTCATGGCCGCGGATGTCTTTCAGCACTCGCCTTTCGGCGATATCTTGAAGTCACTGAAGTCTCTCTCTTTATCAGGAGAGCCCTGGCCGGAGTACGGTCAGCAAGGTTGGAGTACAGACGATGAAGAAATTCAAAGCCCACCCACCACCCACTTTGTAGCCACTGTCGACGATTTAACCGACATGCTCGACTTTGACTCTGAAGACATCGACGGTATGGACACTGATGAAGGAGACCATGAAGAACCAGCTCCTGTTGGGCCCTGGAACGCCACCTCATCATATGACGTATACATGGTGGACGCACCAAAAGATGACGACGAGGAGCGGAAGGACGCACCGAAGGCATGTTCCCTCGAAAAGCAGTCAAAATAGCGACGCAAGCGCCGCCCCAAATCCCGCCTCGACAGAAATAGCAATCACACAGACCCAACGCTGGAGCAGGGCGAACCGCTGCCGGACAACGGCAATCCGGATATTCAAACCGAACAAACAATCCTATCAGGGATAATGGTCCGGACGACATAACGCCGGACAGGCACCCGGAGCATCAGAATGCCCGCGAAAGGCTCGTTGCCACCGCAAGGAGCCTTAAAAAGCAGAAGCGAAGGCTCAAGGCTGCGCAAAACAAACTCCAATTCAGATGGAGTAAAATACTTAATACAGCAGCAATGTACGGCGACGATCGCCCCTCAAAGAGCTACCCAAAGCGGAAGCTGCTACCCGAATTCGATGAGGAGGCCTCCAACCCCCCACAACCAAATATCAAAGCAACCACCTGGTCGGATAGACGACCCCTCTATCAACACAGAATGGCATACAATGCCACTCACAATACAACACGCGACCCACGCGAGGGCTCGCACCCAAAGGACGACGCAACAAGATCCATCTATGGACCACACAAGCACGCCCCAGCATACAATGCAACACAACAAGCATCAGAACAACGCGGTACACCCAGTTACAGGGGTGCCACACACCCCCTATGTTTCACCGATGAGGTGCTGGACCATGAATTTCCAGAGGGATTCAAGACCGTACACATAGAGGCATACGATGGGACAACAGACCCTGGGGTTTGGATTGAGGACTATATCCTTCATATCCATATGGCTCGAGGAGATGATATCCACGCCATCAAATACTTACCCCTCAAGCTCAAAGGGCCAGCTCGTCACTGGCTCAAAGGCCTCCCCGAAAGCTCCATTGGAAGTTGGGAAGAGCTCGAAGACGCCTTTCGGGCAAATTTTCAAGGAACTTATGTCCGACCTCCGGATGCGGATGATTTGAGTCATATAACTCAACAGCCCGGAGAGTCAGCCCGAAAGCTTGGAACAGGTTTCTCACTAAAAAGAACCAGATTGTCGACTGTCCGGACGCCGAAGCCTTGGCAGCTTTCAAGCATAGCATTTGTGACGAATGGCTCGCCAGACACCTTGGCCAAAATAAGCCGAGAACGATGGCCGCATTAACAAACCTCATGACCCGCTTTTGCGCGGGTGAGGACAGCTGGCTAGCCAGATGCAGCACCAGCGACCCCAATACATCTGAAGTTAGAGATGGGAACAGGAAATCACGGCGCAACAGCAATAGCAAACGCCGGAATAAAGAAGACAACACGAAGGGCACGGCAGTAAATGCCGGATTCAAAAGCTCCCGGCCAGGTCAAAAGCCGCCCACTAAAGGCACCAGGGATGAACCGTCCAGCCTCAACAAAATTCTGGACCAGGTATGTCACATACATAGTACCCCTAGCAAGGCCGCTAATCACACCCACAGAGAATGTTGGGTCTTCAAGCAGTCCGGCAAGCTCGACGCCGTACACAAGGGGGAGGATACACCAAGTGAAGACGAGGACGAGCCTCCCAAGCAAGACACTGGGGAACAAAAGAAATTCCCACCAGAAGTCAAAACAGTAAACATACTACACATGATCAAGGGGAAAAACAATGCGGCACCCCCAGGAAAATATACCCAAGTGCTTGTCACCGCGAAGTCCTGCCAATGGTCGTCTCAACCGATCATTTTCGACCATCGCGATTACTCAGCAAGTATCCGACACGCAGGATGGGCTGCCTTGGTATTAAACCCAGTAATTGGCGGATATCACTTCACACGAGTCTTGATGAACGGCGGCAGTAGCCTAAACCTAATATACCAGAATACAATCCGTGGGATGGGGTTAGACCCAACACAAATTCGCCATAGCAATACTACCTTTAAAGGAGTAACGCCAGGCCCAGGGGCTCGCTGTACGGGCTCCCTCCTACTACAAGTCATATTCGGCTCCCCCGATAACTTTCGTAGTGAGCATTTAACCTTCCACATCGCTCCGTTTCAAAGTGGCTATCAAGCACTGCTCGGGCGTGAAGCTTTCGCTCGCTTTAATGCAATACCACACTACGCCTCGCTCACACTCAAGATGCCCGGTCCACGCGGCATCATTTCAGTGCACGGTAATATCAAGCGATCTTTGCGCGCCGGAGAGAGTGAGGTTGCCTTGGCAGCCACACACTAAAGGCGCCCGGACTAGCCAAAGCGCCCCATAGGTCGTCAAGACCTAGACACAACTAATCGAGTCCGGCGCCGCTACTTATACTGAATAAATGGTCACACCCCTATTTACAAGGGGCTCAACGCGCGCAGACATGTGGCCATTCCTCCTCATCTTGAATTATGCATAGTTTCTTTAATTATCTTTTTGCACGACAACCTTTTTCACCTAAATTCCTCTCTTTTACAGACGATCATCGTGCCACACCCGTCCAGGATACGGCACAACAGAGACACAGGTGCAGACGTGCAGCAGGGACCCGCTCCAAGGATTCTTTTTAGATTAAGACCCTGCATAAACCTTTTTTACTGTCTCTTGTTGATACATATCCACCGTTGAGAAGGATGCTGACGTCTTGGCATGTGGCCACGCCAGACCAATGCACGTACCTGGACATAAGAGGCTTCTTACAAAGGCCATTATTTAGGCCCGGTTTATACCACAAAGACCGAATACCTTAGGGAGTGTTCGGCGTTGCGAGTTTGGCCCTATATGCATCAGCTCCGAATCATTGTCTTTGGTCAAATGTTAGGTTTGCCCGGCTCCTGTGTTTTGGTGCCTTACGTTCCGCTTTACCGGCTAAGGTAGCACCAGGAGAACTACTGCGATTGTGCACTGGTTCATACGGACGAGCACCTCAGTAGAGAAAGCCGAAAACTGACTGTCATGATCTAGCGCGAGACTGGTCAACCACTCGATGACCCATGGGAATGTTATAATTCCTCCGCCTTAATGAAGGGCCCGCTTTCCGGTCAGGCATATACGCACCCCGGGATCAGGAGAGTGCGGAGCCACCAGGGGCTATCTAGTAGCCCCACTGTCAAACTCCTATGGCTAAGTGAAAGTGTTAAAGCATTATAGTCCGGTTGCCTCGCTCGCTCCGCTATCACCTCCTTAATAGGACCAAGACGTTGGGTTAAGTGTGAACACGTGTTTCTGCAAACACCTCTGCATTATATGCATGGGGGTTGAAGCCGACGACTGCAATCTTTCAGGTTATACACATGTATACATAGACGGCCGCCCAAGAGGCATCACATTACTTTCAGGCAAAAGTATAAAAGTAGCCTTATGAAAATTTATAAAAGCATTTCTCTTACAATGAGATTACATGTAACTCAAACATAATATTTTTTTGAGCATTGGGTCTCTATCAAACAAGCACCCTCAAGAACTTCCTCAAAGTAGTGCTCAGCAGCCCTTCGACCTATGGCCGAATCCTGCGCTGCAACAGTGGTAGCATCCGTCTCTGCCTAGTATGCTTTAGCACGGGCAAAGGCCATTCGTGCGCCTTCTATGCACGCCGACCTCTTCATCGCATTTATGCGCGGCACCACGTCAAGGAACTGCTGCACCAAGCTGAAATAGCTGCTCGGTTTCGACCTTCCCGGCCATAGCTGATCCACAACAGACCTCATGGAGAGTCCGGACAACCTATTTAGTTCGGCCCATTCGGCTAATTGGTCCATCAATCAAAGTGGACGCTCGGGAGAAAGGAATTGTTTCCAAAACAGCTGGTCTACTTCACGGTCCGTCGGACTTTGGAAGTATTTGGCAGCATCGGCAGCGCTCGCCGCCAAATCCATATACACATCCTCCGAACTCCACAGCCGATCCAGAGGGGCATACCGTGGATCTCCGAACTTCCTCTGCGGCATAAAGGATTTCCCGGCTACAATATCCCCGGCTTCCCGCAGCTCCTCCTTCTTTGCCCTCATAGCAGAGCGGAGGTCTTTTCCCGTTGCAGCAGCCTTCTCAAGGTCCGATGCCTTCGCCTGGTTTTCCTTTTCAAGAGCCCGGCAACGGTTGACGGCGGCTTTTAATTCTACGGCCATATTGGCCATCTTATCCCGGCTCTCGCCATGCGCGGCCTTCTCGGCTTGCAACTCTTCGGCCGCCTTCAAAGCAGCCGCATTACCCAATCTCGTTTGTTCCTTGGCTCGGGCAAGTTCCGCCCGCAAGGCTTCAACAGTGGCAGCTCCATCTCCAGTAATAACATGTTAAATATACTGGCTTCATGCTGCTCTTACTATGCGGCGTTTACCAGATAATAACACCTACCCTGCGCCTCGTCAAGCCTTTTGTTAACAAGCTCGATGTCGGTGTCTGCCGCATCCAACTGTCGTTTTAAATGGGAAAACTCGCTAGTCCGACTAGCCACCGGAGCTTCCATCACCTGCTCATAAAAGCAGTATGGTTGCTACCTGGGATTATGATCCTATGATCGTCATCGTTCCCAATGACAACCAGAGTCTTAGGGGCTACTATCTACACAGGGCACACTTAGCATGTGCAGGACTATCATACATTATTTTACGTACCTCAAAACCTGTTAGTAGACTCATAAAAGCTTTATGCAATCCACTTTCGGTAGACGAGATTCTCTCCATCACCGTATTCATCAGCACACGGTGTTCATCTGAGATGGCCGCTCGCCCCACCAACTCCCTCAGAACATCCGACCATACACTAGACGGTGCCGGACTCATTTGCCTTCTCTCTTCGGGAGCCGGACACGGGAAGCTTCAGGGGTTGACGGAATTATCTTCTGGCCTCACCGGACCCGGAGAGGCCCTCCGCGACGACACTTCAGGATCGCCCGCTTCCGGAGCGGAGGTGTCCGGAGGAGGCGTTTCGCTCTCCATCATCTCCGGAAGAAGATCCCCCGAAGACGAGCTCATCTGAGAGGGGCTAAGGCCCGAACTGCAAAGATATATGCAGTGGTTATTTTCTCAGAAGAAAAGACGGCATATTTGTACTATTAAAGTACTTTGGGTCACTTACGACTCGAGGGAGAATTGATCCCCCCGGACTTTGTGCAGCAACCGCACCCCCCGGGGTAGGACCCTCTATGGGAGACTTCTTCTCCCGTTTGGAAGCTTCGGCTTCCGAATCCTCGGACGCAATCCTTTTCCTCTTCTGATCATCTTCCTTCATGGAGACGCTCGCTCCCTCGGCTAGAGCGGCCAGTGTTGGGGGCCCGCGACCGCCCGCATTTTCCTTCAAGGGCTTCGGGCAGGGTGCGGTCTGGAGCATCTTTTCAATATCAGATTTTCCAAACCCTCGGGGAGGGGGCCGAGCACCGAATCAACTTCGCCTTCGTTAGCCAGTCCTGGTCAAAAAGCAAACTCTCAGAAATAACTTCGCATCAAAGGAGAGGTAGTATGCTCGGTCGGAAGTCGCCTTACCTCTTTGGCGGCGCGGTTGCTACTCAGGCCCGCGTCCTTGATGATTTCCGGACACTCCACTTGAGGTCCGAAGAACGACTTGTACATCTCCTCATGCGTCAGGCCGAGGAAATTTTGAATGGCGCGCGGTCCCTCGGGATTGAACTCCCACAAGCAAAGAGGCCGGCGTTTGCAAGGCTGGACTTGACGAACCAGCATAACTTGTGTTACCACAACCAAACTGAAATCTCCATTAAAGATATCTTGAATGCAGCTTTGCAGTATAGGCACGTCCTTGGCCGGACCCCAGCTCAATCCTCTGGTAATCCATGACATCAGCGGTGGTGGAGGGCCCGGGCGGAAGACAGGGGCGGCCGCCCACTTGGCACTTCTAGGAGCCGTGATGTAGAACCACTCATGTTGCCATAATTCAGACACCTCTGGAATGGAACCTTTGGGCCATGCAGCTCCCGTCATCTTGCGTATTGAGGTGCCTCCACACTCCGCATGTTGCCCCTCGATCATCTTCGGTTTTACTTCAAAGGTCTTGAGCCATAAGCCAAAGTGAGGGGTAACCCGGAGGAAGGCATCGCACACAACAATAAATGTCGTGATATGAAGAAAGGAGTCCAGAGCTAGATCATGGAAATCTAGCCCGTAGTAAAACATCAAGCCCCTGACAAAAGGATCCAATGCAAGGCCTAGACCTCGGAGGAAGTGGGAGACGAACACGATGCTCTCGTTGGGTTCGGGGGAGGGGACGGCCTGCCCCCGGGGAGGCAGCCGATGCAGAATCTCGGTGGTCAGATATCTGGCCTCCCTCAACTTTTTGACGTCTTCTTCCATGACGGAAGAAGGCACCCATCGGCCTTTAAGGCTAGATCCGGACATGACTGAAGGTTCGGAGCACCTGACCTGAACTTCAGGCGTTTGAGCTTGAGGTGGGGGAAGGATTCGATTGAGCACGGGAGGGAAAAATAAAAGGCCTTGTCCCTTTATAAAGAGGGTGGATATTGAGCGTCCTCTCCGTGTCCGTTTGGACTTGCCTATGATCTAGGAGTCCTAGAAGCGGTTGGGTTACCCATGCCCGTATTGATGAGAATCCCGGAATAAGGGGACACGATCTCTGCTTTGACAAGACGTGCCAAGGAAACCGCCTCGCATAACGCACTGAGGTGGGATAATGAAACGACTCGGATAAAGGCTTGGCCGTGGTGTGTCACGCTACGGAATAGGTTAGCATATTAGATTTGTGTAAATATTGTTCTCTCTATGGCAATATGTGGAAAACTTATTTTGCAGAGCCAGACACTATCTTTGTGTTTAAAATCTTCTATAAAGTACTTGGAGGAGGAACCCGCCTTGCAATGCCGAAGACAATCTGTGCGCCGGACTCATCGTCATTGAAGCCTAGTTCAGGGGCTACTGAGGAGTCCTGGATTAGGGGGTGTCCGGATGGCCGGACTATACCTTCAGTCGGACTCCTGGACTATGAAGATACAAGATTGAAGACTTTGTCCCGTGTCCGAAAGGGACTTTCCTTGGCATGGAAGGCAAGCTTGGCGATACGGATATGTAGATCTCCTACCATTGTAACTGACTTTGTGTAACCCTAGCCCTCTCCGGTGTCTATATAAACCAGAGGGTTTTAGTCCGTAGGACAACATACACATCAACAATCATACCATAGGCTAGCTTCTAGGGTTTAGCCTCTCTGATCTCGTGGTAGATCTACTCTTGTACTGCCCATATCATCAATATGAATCAAGTAGGACGTAGGGTTTTACCTCCATCGAGAGGGCCCGAACCTGGGTAAAACTTCGTGTCCCTTGCCTCCTGTTACCATCCGGCCTAGACGCACAGTTCGGGACCCCCTACCCGAGATCCGCCGGTTTTGACACCGACAACAGGCATGTACAAAAGCCTCAAAGGGCATCAAGCTCTTTGTGATGTGCTTAAGAGGCAGATCCTCAACAGGAACCCTAGGAAAGAGGGTATTGCCTTTGAGAGGAAACTCAATGCTGATGGGACCTACTGGAACCTGAGCAGTATCCCAAAACCTCATGGGTTGCTGCAAAGGGACATTCAGTGGATCCATGTACTTTATTTGGCTTTACATGTGAATCTTTGTATTCTTATGATGAGTCATTTGACTCCAACTATAAACTTTTCAAAAATCAGAATGGTGAAGTATTTGCTAGATATGTTGGCACTAACTGCGTGAACGGTTCTCCTATAAAGAAAATCTGGGTTCCCAAAAAGTTCCTTGAAAGTCTTCAAGTGAATGTCATCATGACACCACCTGTGAAGAATAGGAACCCCAGATCAAATTCTTCATATGGATCCAAGTCCTCATACGGACCAAATTCCTCACGTGGATCAAATTCCTCAAAAGGATCAAAGTCCTCATATCAACATCATAGTGCTAACCCTTCTGTTTCGCAAGGAAGATCTAAGGATTATGGATACGTGCATCATTCTTTAAATCATTATGTTCATAAATCCTTGAAGAATTTCTCTGCTTACTCTTATGCTTACCCCAACCCCTCTTATGTGAAACGAAGTGGATTGGCATCTATGCCACCTTTCTCTTATGGAGCTCAAAATGATGGACTCTTTGCCACCCCTTCTAACATGGGTGGTGAAGAAAAAGAACTAATCTCTTATGCAGGGTTAGGTCTCCAGACGAACTTAAACGTCTGAAGAATTTGCTGGAGACGTGAATATGCTTGAAAGGACTCAAGCTAATCATGAAGAAATGTATTCTCATTTCTCACGTCCTCATACTGCTTTATCTGTTCTATTGCTTGATGAAATTGATCCGATGAAATTGATATCATATTTTTCACTGATGAAGTATATGAGTTTGTAAGCTGCACTAATTCATATGCAGGATGATCAACCCAAAGGCACTGAGTGGGTCCTCGATACTGGATGTACAAATCACATGACTGGTGACAAGAGCTTATTGATGGACTCTGCTTTATCTCCATCACATCTGAAGCATATCACCTACGCTGACAAAGGCAAAAGCAAGGTATTGGGTCTAGGTAAGGTTGCAATCTCAAAGGATCAACACATGGACAAAGTCATGCTTGTCGAGTCCTTAGGGTTCAACCTCATGTCTGTCTCAATGCTTTCTGATCTTGATATGGTTGTTGTCTTTGGCAAGTATCGTTGTGTTGTGATCATGGAAGCTGACAATTCCAAAGTCTTCGAAGGCTTTAGGAGAGGAGATTTGTATATTGTGGATTTCTCTACAGGACCACAACCTGTTACATGTCTACTTGCAAAAACTTCAGAAGGCTGGCTATGGCATCGACGACTTGGTCATGCTGGGATGAGGAACTTGCACACGCTCGCGGAGAAGAAGCATGTCATTGGCATCGAGGGTGTCAAATTCCTCAAGGACCATTTGTGTGGAGCTTGTGAAGCCGGAAAGATGACCAAGGCCAAGCATCCCTCAAAGACCATCATGACTACCACTCGTCCATTTGAATTGCTTCACATGGATCTCTTTAGCCCTACTCACTATGCCACATTTACTAATGTTGCATCTTTATATGGATTTGTCATTGTTGATGATTATTCTGGATATACATGGGTGCATATCATCACTTACAAAACTGAAGTGCAGGGAGTCTTCAAACGATTTTCCTCGAGGGCTTCAACCAACTTTTGGTGTGAAGATCAAGCACATCATAAGTGACAATGGAACTGAGTTCAAGAACATTGGTCTTGATGACTATCTTGATGAACTTGGTATCACCCATGAGTTATCTGCTCCATATACTCCTCAGCAGAATGGCGTCGTGGAGCGCAAGAACAGGACTCTTGTTGAGTAGAAGACGCCTACTCGCTTCTGGCCTGAGGCAATTGATACTGCGTGCCACATCATCAACATGGTATATCTTCACATATTCTTCAAGAAGACTTCATATGAACTCCTCGCTGACAAGAAACCCAATGTGAGTTATTTCGAAGTCTTCAGTGCTAAATGTTGGATTAGAGATCCTTATCATAGTTCTAAATTTGCACCGAAAGCACATGAAGGTTATATGCTCGGTTATGGTAAGGACTCGCACACCTACAGAGTCTTCAACACCTATCACCACAAGGTTGTTGAAACTGTAGATGTGTGGTTCGATGAAACTAATGGCTCACAAAGAGAGCACCTACCTCCTGTGACAGATGAAATACCTCCTCAGGAATCTATTAAGTTCAAGGCTACTGAGGATGTCATTCCTACCGAAGAATCTACTGAAGAAGTCGTTCCAGAACGTGAAGAACGTCATGCTGATGCACCTGAGGAAAATGGTGTTGAAGAAAATGCCGATCAAATTCATCAACGACAACCAGCCCATCCTCGCGTTGCAAATGAAGTGCAGATCGAGAAAATCATCAGTGAAATCAACATTCCAGGTCCTCTCACACGCTCAAGAGCTTCACATTTATCTAACTTTTGTGGGCACTTTGCTTTCGTCTCTATCATAGAGCCCACTAAGGTAGATGAAGCATTTCTAGAGCCTGAGTGGATTCAAGCTATGCAAGAGGAATTACATCAATTTGAGCTCAACAACATCTAGGAACTGGCCAATCGTCCAGATTCTCGCAAGCACAATATCATTGGTACAAAGTGGATCTACCGCAAAAAGCAACATGAAAATGGCCTTGTGGTGAGGAATAAGGCACGACTTGTAGATCAAGGCTACACACAGGTTGAAGGAATTGATTTTGATGAAACTTTTGCACCTATTGCTAGACTTGAGGCTATTCGCATATTACTTGCTTATGCTAACCATCATGATATCATCTTATATCAAATGGATGTGAAAAGTGCATTCCTCAATGGTAAGCTTGAGGAAGAAGTATATGTTGCTCAACCCCCAGGTTTTGAAGATCCAAAGCATACTGACAAAGTCTTCAGACTCAATAAGGCCCTCTATGGCCTCAAGCAGGCCCCTCGGGTGTGGTATGATACTTTGAAGGAATTCCTCATGAAGAAAGGCTTCAAATCCGGTTCCCTTGACCCAACTCTTTTCACTAAATCTTATGATGGTGAATTGTTTGTGTGCCAAATATATGTTGATGATATCATTTTCGGCTATACTGATCATCATTACAGTGATGAATTTGCCTATATGGTGAGTGAAGAATATCAAATGTCAATGATGGGAGAATTGAAATTCTTCTTAGGTCTTCAGATTCGTCAACAGCGAAATGGCATATTCATATCTCAGGAGAAATACCTCAAGGATGTACTGAGGAAATTTGGCATGCAAGATTGCAAAGGAGTCAAAATCCCTATGCCCACAAATGGCCATCTGTGCACTGATGAAAATGGTATTGACTTTGATCAAAAGGTATACCGCTCCATGATTGGTTCTTTATTATATTTATGTGCATCTAGGCCAGATATTATGCTTAATGTTTGCATGTGTGGCCGATTTCAAGCTACACCGAAGGAATCACACCATAAGGTTGTGAAGCATATTCTTTGATATCTAGCTCACACACCAACACTTGGATTATGGTATCCCAAGGGCTCGGCTTTTGATCTCATTGGATATTCAGACTCTGACTATGCTGGTGATCATGTAGACTGCAAGTCAACATCAGGTACATGCCATTTCCTTGGACGATCCTTGGTCTGTTGGTCCTCGAAGAAACACAACTGTGTATCAGTGTCTACTGCTAAATCTGAGTACATTGTTGCTGGTTCTTGCTGTGCTCAATTGCTGTGGATGAAGCAAACCCTCAAGGACTATGGCATTAACATGAAGAATGTGCCTCTCTACTGTGACAATGAGAGTACCATCAAGATTGCTCATAACCCAGTTCAGCACTCGAAGACAAAGCACATTCAAATTTGTCATCATTTTCTTCATGATCATGTGTTGAAGGGCGACATCACTATTGAGCATGTGAAGACTGAAGAACAGCTAGCCGATATCTTCACAAAGCCCTTGGATGAGAAGAGATTTAGCAAGTTGAGGTGTGAGCTAAATATCTTAGAATCTTCGAATGTCCTTTGAAAAGGACACACATCCTAACACTTATGAAAAATTGATGACTTAGATGTGCAACACATGAAGTAACATTTTTCTTCAATCAATGAAGACTAACCCTCTAAGTGTGAAGAAATTAACGAAGAATTTGATTCTCAGAACCCTACGACAATTGTATGCGGTGTCTGAAATCATCATTCTTATACGGTGGGTCATGCCACCACCAAAAGTTGAAAATCTTCAATCTGAGTTTTTGAAATTCCTCAGTTGTTCATTTTCTTCAACTTTGCAAATGTCTTCACTCTTTCCGTTGTTGTTCTTCATTGGCAATATAGATATATATGAGTTTATGTCCTCTACAGCATTCACTTATTGCTATTTCTTCAAGTTGCTTGTTCTGCTAAGTGAATGTGGTCGGACCCTTCCCCCTCTATGCTAAACTCAACCCAGTCTATTCACAAATTCTTCATGTGCGTTCTATTTAAAACTTGTTCAAAATTTTCACTGTGTCCTTGTCAGCTGAAGAATTTGCGAACGAAACTTTGAACTTATCTTATCTGAATTTTCGGCTTTTGCCGCTCAAACCGTGCCACCTTTCGCGATATATTATCCTATTCACACATGATCGCACACAATCATCACCTCTCTGTACGTGGGTGACACATGTCACACGAATGAGAAGGGTCAGGGGCACGTTCATCCAATTTCCTCGGGCGAGCAGTTTTTTCACTTCGGCTATAAATAACCCCCTCCCTTCCTCACTTCATTTTTATTCCGCTCGACCTCACTCCCTCACTCGAGCTCTCAAACCCTAGTGCCGCTGCTACTTCCATAGTCGCCGGTGAGGAAGAGCTTCACTGCCTCGACCTTGTCGCCGTCGTACTCGCGCCGGTCGCGGATTTCTTCACTCCGCCGCCGCCGTAGCTATCTTCCTCAGCCAAGTTAGGGCGTGGAAGATCCGAACTGACGAGCTTCTAAATCTACCCTTCCCAGCTCGTCGTGTTCTTCGTCAAGGGTAATTAAAAGTTATTTTTACCGCCCTTGTTGATTATGATGTTTTCTTCAAATCTTCAAAAGGTGTTTATTCCTCAAACTCTTCACACACTAAACACCTCACATATCATCTGGTCTTGATATGTTTCTCTAAGCAACATTTCTCTTAAAGATTCCTCAATTGTGTGGATTTTCAAATCTGTATAACTCTGGAACCTAAGTCAAAGAACGCTTAGTGAAATTCCTCAAGACTCATCCGGTCAAATTCCTCAAACTTGTTCTTTTTGCAAAAACTTCTGAGAACGCATATGACGTCTCCAAATTCTTCACAACTATACTCTGTTCACAGGTACAATGTCTGCTGCTGAATCTCTAGATTCTCATAAACTTAACTCATTTGCAGCGTTCCTTAAAGAAAAACTGCATACCTCTTCAAAGAATTCAACTGTTCAAAATCCTCGGTTGAAGAAAATGGTTGACGGAAAGAAACCTCGGAAGGGAGGAAAGAAACTGGAAGTCAACACAGCTTTTGAGATCCCTGATGACATTTACAAGGATTATTGCACTCCTGATGAGGCCACACATGGAAAGGAGGACAAAAATCAGTGCAAGGTGCGCATACAAAGGATAGAGAGGAGATGGGCACGAGAATGGAGAGAATACAGATATGTCACTCCAAAATATATGAATAAATTTGCTCTTCGCCCTCCTTGCCCAAGACCTCTATTGGCACCTGGCCAAGAAGTTGATCCCACTAGCCTCAAGCACGGTGAGGACTATCCTGATGAATGGGCAAAGCATCAAGCTAAGTTGGCCAGAGTAGCAAAAGAGGTAGTGAGGAAATTCAATGAAGACTCTGCTGCTGCTGCTGCCACTACTGAGGCCTCTGCTAGCAAGCCGAAGAAGGCCATGCCTAAGAAGCCTGCACACAAGCCTAGTGCCCCTTTTTCTTCAATGCCCTCACGGCCAAGCTCCTCTGCAATGCCCTCATGATCAACTTCTGCTAAGCCCTCACGGCCATTTCCTCAAGCCGCCCAGTTCCTCAAGTTGCAAAATCCTTAGCTCCTCCGTCAAAGTCCACAGCACCTGCGCATCTCGCCTCGTGCCAAAGGACAACATGCATCTCTATTGCCTTAGGAGCATCTGCAAGTTCATTAGCTCCTCTGCATTCTTCAACTGGCCCCACTTTGCTGAAGACCAAGGCCACTGTTGGACGAGGCACTAGACCAAGTCCTCAAAAGAAGCAGGTCGCCTTTCAGGTCCCGTCCTCTGGGGACGAAGCTGATGATGAAGAACTTGAAGAAATCATCAAAGACAGACAACACATGGCCGCTAGAGCCAAAAGGCAGTAACGTGCCATTGGTACTGGATCCAAAGTTGATCCTCGACTTCATCGACTTGTGGCACAAGGACCCCAACACACCTCTGCCTGAGATGAACCTCACTCCTGGTCAAAGTCATGTGTTGACTGCCTTCATTAACGAAGAGAAATGGAAGTTTGAGAAGACCAGGCAGCTGAAGAAGGCGCAATACAAGAAAGAGCGCTACCCGAAGAAAAATGTTATCAATATGGAATCCGATGAACTTCTATATATTCAAACTAAGATCAAAGGACTCAGTGATCAATGATGACTTTTGGGAAAGTCAGCACCCCAATTCTCCTTTGTTCATTCCTCTGCAACAAATTCCTCAGTCCTCATTGACTACTGAAGTTCAAATGGGATCTGAAGAACCACACCCCACTTCGTTTGTCCCTAAAGAGATTACAGCCACTAGTGCTGATGAAATTGCTGCTGAAGAATTGAAGACCCAGGCTACCACTAAAGAAGAAATTGAAATTCATCCGCGTGCAGATCCTGAGATTGTGATTTTTGAGGTTGCGATGCAATTGACTGACACTCCTCAGCCCAAGCCAAAGGATCCTTTCTCAAAGAAGCAAAAATTCAAGGCGCCGACTTCTTCCACGAGCATGTATTCTTCATGGACTACAACCCCTATGACTCTGTTCATCTTAGAAGGAAGCGTTTCTGGACTGCCAGCCAAGCAAACTTCAATTCTTCGCTGCTTTTCAACAAAGACAAAGTCTTCGACCATGAGCATATTCCTCACGTGGACATGGAATCACTGCCTTGCTTCACGCCAGTCCTCAGTGTTCTTCATGACGCCGGACTGCTCAACTTTTGCACTGACATTGTTGATTGGAATAAAGAGCTAATTCTTCAGTTCTATGCCACGCTGCACATCATAGGAGAAGCTGAAGATGTGAACTCTTGGGTATTGGACTGGATGACAGATAATACACACATCAAAGCACTGGCCTCTGAATTGCTTCATGCACTGCCTGTCAGTCCTCCCCTTGAACGTGCTTGTTGCATATACCATGAGCCTGAACTTACCACTCACTACATGCAAGTATTGATGAAGCCGCTGAAGCACGATCAAGCCCCAAGGACCAAGTTCCTCGTGAAGGAATTGTTGTTTGTGCCTAGAACTATCTATCGCATTCTGATGAAGACATTGAGTCCAATAAAAGGCCACGATTCGAATGACGAAGAAGTTGTTGGCAACATGAAGAATCTGCTATTCAATATCATATATGGCATTCCTATCAACTACCATGACTTCTTCATGAGGACTCTGGCAAATGTTGCACTCTCTCCATTTGAGTTGAAGCCTTATGCTCCTTGGATTATGAGATTCCTCAGAACAAGGTCTTCACTCAACTACAAGGTTGATTTTCAGAATCACGTCAGTTACTTGCCCCCAATAGAAGTCCTCAAGCGGACATTTTCCTCATCTGATGAAAACAAGGCTATTGCAATCATTGATGGAGGCATTCGTCCATTGGATGGTCTGTTCCACAAAACTGCATCCTACTCCACCAATGATAACTCTGCCACTCATGACTCTGCCGCAAATGCTTCAAAGCAAAATCCTCAAGGCACAGCTCCAAGGGTGATGACTGATCGTGAGCTTCTCCTCATTCTTCACCAGAAGGTCGATCGCAACCACAAATGGGTTAAGCGTCAGTTTGGTTCTATTCTTCACAACATGACTGCTACACACAATGCAGTGAAGAAAAACTAGTACTACCTCCATGAAGTTTTCGGTTGCACCTGGGCTGTTTTGTCGCATCTGTATGGTGAAGATGATCTGAAGCAAATGGGTTTCGAGCAGGACTTTGACTGGTCTCAGCCACCAGCGAAGAAATTCAAGAAGACCAAAGTTCCTTCCTTGGTAGCCAGCTCATATTCTTCATCACGCGCGACTGATGAACATGAAGACTTGGACGACACTGCGGTAGGCCCTACCTCAACAACCGACACCAACAATGCTGGCGCTCCTTCATCGACTCCGTGATGATATTCTTCAGGGGCATTAGTCCTCATTTTTCATTCCTTTTGGTCATTCAATGACAAAGGGGGAGAAATTTGAGTTAGTCTTCAAGCGGGTCTACTTATATGGGCGTTTCTTTCCTAAGTTACAACTCTCGTTCTTTTGAAGACTTTGCTGCATCGAGTTGTAAACTTAAAACCCGATGATGGTCTGATACTTTTTTGTGTTCTTCTGCATGCTTATTCCTCATCTATGTTAATGCACGCATGCTGAATTACATCAGTCACCATATTTCATCATGCATTTCAAATTCTTCATATTATATGTTAAATGCATGTATGAATTACAAGATATAGGGGGAGACCTCCATGATTCTACTCTTCAAGTGTGCATTGCTTCAAAAGCAAATTCCTCACTATGCACATCTTCAGGGGGAGTTCTTCTATATCTTGCAATAAAATTCCTCAATATCAGTATTTACACTTCATATGTTTATCCCTGTTGAAAACTTAACCTATATTGTCATCAATCACCAAAAAGGGGGAGATTGTAAGTGCATCTAGTGCCCCTTAGTGATTTTGGTGTATTGAAGACTTATAGGTTAAGGGACTAATGCGTTTGTGAGTGTACATAGGTCTATAAGTCTATGAGGAGTTTGATATTTATAGAGAAAGTCGACCCCTAAAAATGAAGTTCTTCGACTGAAGACTTTCTAAAGACTTTGAAAGTGAAGAAATTGGTGTGACCATGAAGACTTGGTATTCATTCGAGGAACATGAAGCGTGAAGACTTTTTTTCGTAGTTTCTTTTTCTCTTTCTTGAGTCATAGGAAACACCGTACTGTTAAAGGGGGTCGAGGAAATACTAAGAAAAAGTTTCCAAGTGATGCTCAACTCAAAATCCTACACCTACCAATCCCTTCGAGTGAAGCCATTGGAAATCTCATGCAGTTCAGTCAATTTCTTCAGTGATAGAGACGAAGCTCTTCTGGTCTCTGAGGAATTAGTTCTAACCAAGGAGTTAGGAATTCTCCAACACGGATTGCCTATAGGTGAGGAACATGATAGCCCTGAGGAATTTGATAGTCAAATTTCCGACCGTTGCTGTGCTACGTGCCAGCTGTCCCAAAATATCTTCCCACCTAACGGTCATATCATTAAAGGGCATTTATGTCTTATCATGTCGGGCTGCTCCCTAGGCTATAAATAGCCGCTCCCTACAACCACTAGCTGGTTGGTTGCTCCAAGAGAAACTGACACTTGTCATTTGAGAGCATCCCATCCTCTGACGACTTTGAGCGAAAATCATCAAGTGAGGAAAACTCAAACCCAAACACCTACAAACCCAAAGTGAGTGAGCATCACTGAAGAGATTGATCTTACGTGGATCCGACGCTTGTTACCTTTGAAGATTGTGCATCTTCCAGACGGTTAGGCGTCATGGTCTAGAGCATCCAAGAGGAAATTGTGGATCACCAAGTGACCGAGTTTGTGAAGGTTTGGAAGTCACCTGAAGACTTACCACGAGTGATTGGGCGAGGTTTGTGTGACCTTAGCCCAAGGGGAATACGGTGAGGACTAAGTGTCCTGAACTGCGTGTTCAGGACTGGGTGTCCGGGACTGTGTGTCCTCAGGTTTGAATACCTAGCCGCCCTAACCAGACGTACGACTATCACATCAGTTGGAACTGGTCTACCAAATCATTGTCTTCACCAAGCCTACTGATTCTATTTCCTCAAGCCTTCCATTTCCTCATTACTGTGTTGTGTGCTTGTTCATATCTGTTTGAAGACTTTGACTGAAGACTTTCTCAATTTCCTCAGTTCAATTTCTCTAGTATGTTTGTCTTCATCCTGTTTTATCATGTGTTTACGCTTTCTGTACTTTGTGATTGTTTTCATTTCATCATGAAGACCATGCTTATGTTCTGTTATGTTTACATCTAAGTACTTATTCCGCTGCAAGTAGTTCTTCTCTTAGGAATTTCCTCACCATGAAATTCCTTAGTGAAGAATTCATAAAAATCGCCTATTCACCCCCCTCTAGTCGACTTAACGCACTTTCACCAACTCTTTCTTGATCTCCAATGACTTCAACAACATCGACTCGTTTGATTGCACCATGGCATCAATCTTCTCCCTCAAGCTCGATGCTTCTTGCTCTCTCTTCATCTTCTCCTTGGTCTTCTTTGAAGGAAATATGCCCTAGAGGCAATAATAAATTTATTATTTATTTCCTCATATCATGATAAATGTTTATTATTCATGCTAGAATGGTATTAACCGGAAACATAATACATGTGTGAATACATAGACAAACATAATGTCACTAGTGCGCCTCTACTTGACTAGCTCATTGATCAAAGATGGTTAAGTTTCCTGGCCATAGACATGAGTTGTCATTTGATTGACGGGATCACATCATTATTAGAATGATGTGATAGACTTGACCCATTTTGTTAGCTTACCACTTGATCATTTAAGTTTACTGCTATTGCTTTCTTCATGACTTATACATGTTCCTATGACTATGAGATTATGCAACTCCCGAATACCGAAGGAACACTTTGTGTGCTACCAAATGTCACAACGTAACTGGGTGATTATAAAGGTGCTCTACAGGTGTCTCTGATGGTGTTTGTGGAGTTGGCATAGATCAAGAATAGGATTTGTCACTCCGATTATCGGAGAGGTATCTCTGGGCCCTCTCGGTAATGCACATCACTATAAGCCTTGCAAGCAATGTGACTAATGAGTTAGTTACAGGATGATGCACTATAGAATGAGTAAAGATACTTGCCTGTAACGAGATTGAGCTAGGTATTAAGATACCGACGATCGAATCTCGGGCAAGTAACTTATCGATGACAAGAGGAACAACGTATATCGTTATGTGGTTTGACCGATAAAGATCTTCGTAGAATGTGTAGGAACCAATATGAGCATCCAGGTTCCGCTATTGGTTATTGACCGGAGACGTGTCTCGGTCATGTCTACATAGTTCTCGAACCCGTAGGGTCCGCACGCCTAAAGTTCTGTGACGATCGGTATTATGGGTTTATATGTTTTGATGTATCGAAGGTAGTTCGGAGTCCCGGATTTGATCACAGACATGACGAGGAGTCTCAAAATGGTTGAGACATAAAGATTGATATATTGGAATCCTACATTTGGACATCGGAAGAGTTCCGGGTGAAATCGGGATTTTACCGGAGTGCCAGAGGGGTTACCGGAACCCCCCGGGGGTTAATGGGCCTTGTTGGGCCCTAGTGGAGAGAGAGATAGAGAGAGGGGCCGGCCAGGGCAGGCCGCGCACCCCTCCCCCTCTGGTCCAAATTGGACTAGGAAGGGGGGCGGCGCCCCCCTTTCCTTCTCCTTCTCCCCCTTCCTTTCCCCCTCCTAGTAGGAGTAGGAAAGAGGGGAGTCCTACTCCTACTAGGAGGAGGAGGACTCCTGGCACGCCCTACAGGGCCGGCCGGCCTCCCCCCTTGCTCCTTTATATACGGGGGCAAGGGCCACCCTAGGACACACAAGTTGATCATTGATCTCTCCCAGCCATGTGCGGTGCCCCCCTCCACCATAATCCACCTCGGTCATACTGTAGCGGTGCTTAGGCGAAGCCCTGTGACGGTAGCTTCATCAACATCGTCACCATGCCGTCGTGCTGACAAAACTCTCCCTCGAGCTCTACTGGGTCGTGAGTTCGTGGGACGTCACCGAGCTGAATGTGTGCTGAACACGGAGGTGCTGTAGGTTCGGTACTGAGGATCGGTCGATCGTGAAGACGTACGACTACATCAACCGCGTTGTCATAATGCTTCTGCTTAAAGGTCTATGAGGGTACGTGGACAACACTCTCCCCTCTCGTTGCTATGCATAACCATGATCTTGCGTGTGCGTAGGATTTTTTTTGAAATTACTACGTTCCCCAACAGTGGCATCCGAGCCAGGTTTATGCGTAGATGTTATATGCACGAGTAGAACACAAGTGAGTTGTGGGTGATACAAGTCATACTGCTTACTAGCATGTCATACTTTGGTTCGGCGGTATTGTTGGATGAAGCGGCCCGGACCGACATTACGCGTACGCTTACGCGAGACTGGTTCTACTGACGTGCTTTGCACACAGGTGGCTGGCGGCTGTCAGTTTCCCAACTTTAGTTGAACCGAGTGTGGCTACGCTTGGTCCTTGAGAAGGTTAAAACAACACTAACTTGACAAACTATCGTTTTGGTTTTGATGCGTAGGTAAGAACGGTTCTTGCTCAGCCCGTAGCAGCCACGTAAAAACTTGCAACAACAAAGTAGAGGACGTCTAACTTGTTTTTGCAGGGCATGTTGTGATGTGATATGGTCAAGACATGATGCTATATTTATTGTATGAGATGATCATGTTTTGTAACGGAGTTATCGGCAACTGGCAGGAGCCATATGGTTGTCGCTTTATTGTATGCAATGCTACCGCCCTATAATTGCTTTACTTTATCACTAAGCGGTAGCGATAGTCGTAGAAGCAATAGATGGCGAGACGAGAACGATGCTACGATGGAGATCAAGGTGTCGCACCGGTGACGATGGTGATCATGATGGTGCTTTGGAGATGGAGATCAAAGGCACAAGATGATGATGGCCATATCATATCACTTATATTGATTGCATGTGATGTTTATCCTTTATGCATTTTATTTTGCTTTGTTTGATAGTAGAATTATAAGATGATCTCTCACTAAATTTCAAGTGTTCTCCCTGAGTATGCACCGTTGCCAAAGTTCGTCGTGCCGAGACACCACGTGATGATCGGGTGTGATAAGCTCAACGTTCATCTACAATGGGTGTAAGACAGTTTTACAATCGCATAATACTTGGGTTAAACTTGAAGAGCCTACCATATGCAGATATGGCCTCGGAACACTGAGACCGAAAGGTCGAACGTGAATCATATAGTAGATATGATCAACATAGTGATGTTCACCATTGAAAACTACTCCGTCTCACGTGATGATTGGTTATGGTTTAGTTGATATGGATCACGTGATCACTTAGATGATTAGAGGGATGTCTATCTAAGTGGGAGTTCTTAAGTAATATGATTAATTGAACTTAAATTTATCATGAACTTAGTGCCTGATAGTATTTTTGCTTGTCTATGTTATTGTAGATAGATGGCCTGTGTTGTTGTTTCGTTGAATTTTAATGCGTTCCTTGAGAAAGCAAAATTGAAATATGATGGTAGCAATTACACGGACTAGGTCCATAACTTGAGGATTATCCTCATTGTTGCACAGAAGAATTACGTCCTAGAAGCACCGCTAGGTGCCAGGCCTGCCGCAGATGCTGTTGATGACGTTAAGAATGTCTGGCAGAGTAAAGCTAATGACTACTCGATAGTTCAGTGTGCCATGCTTTATGGCTTAGAACCGGGACTTCAATGATGTTTTGAACATCATGGAGCATATGAGATGTTCCAGGAGTTGAAGTTAATATTTCAAGCAAATGCCTGGATTGAGAGATATGAAGTCTCCAATAAGTTCTACAGCTGCAAGATGGAGGAGAATAGTTATGTCAGTGAACATTTACTCAGAATGTCTGGGTATCATAACCACTTGACTCAACTAGGAGTTAATCTTCCTGTTGATAGTGTCATTGACAGAGTTCTTCAATCATTTCCTCCAAGTTACAAGAGCTTCGTGATGAACTACAATATGCAAGGGATGAACAAGACAATTCCCGAGCTCTTCGCAATGCTAAAAGCGGCGGAGGTAGAAATCAAGAAGGAGCATCAAGTGTTGCTGGTCAACAAGACCACTAGTTTCAAGAAAAAGGGTAAAGGGAAGAAGAAGGGGAACTTCAAAAAGAACGGCAAACAAGTTGCTGCTCAAGAGAAGAAACCCAAGTCTGGACCTAAGCCTGAGACTGAGTGCTTCTACTGCAAACAGACTGGTCACTGGAAGCGGAACTGCCCCAAGTATTTGGCGGATAAGAAGGATGGCAAGGTGAACAAAGGTATATGTGATATACATGTTATTGTTGTGTACCTTACTAGAGCTCGCAATAGCACCTGGTATTTGGTACTGGTTCTGTTGCTAATATTTGCAACTCGAAACAGGGACTACGGATTAAGCAAAGACTAGCTAAGGACGAGGTGACGATGCGCTACTGGAAATATGCCCTAGAGGCAATAATAAAATGGTTATTATTATATTTCATTGTTCATGATAATTGTCTATTGTTCATGCTATAATTGTGTTATCCGGAAATCGTAATACATGTGTGAATACATAGACCACAACACGTCCCTAGTGAGCCTCTAGTTCACTAGCTCGTTGATCAAAGGATAGTCATGGTTTCCTGACTATGGACATTAGATGTCATTGATAACGGGATCACATCATTAGGAGAATGATGTGATGGACAAGACCCAATCCTAAGCATAGCTCAAAGATTGTGTAGTTCGTTTGATGTAGCTTTTCTGAATGTCAAGTATCATTTCCTTAGACCATGAGATTGTGCAACTCCTGGATACCGTAGGAGTGCCTTGGGTGTGCCAAACGTCACAACGTAACTAGGTGACTATAAAGGTACATTACAGGTATCTCCGAAAGTGTCTGTTGGGTTGGCACGAATCGAGACTGGGATTTGTCACTCCATATGACGGAGAGGTATCTCTGGGCCCACTCGGTAATGCATCATCATAATGAGCTCAATGTGATCAAGTGGTTGATCACGGGATCATGCATTATGGTACGAGTAAAGTGACTTGCCGGTAACGAGACTGAACAAGGTATTGGGATACCGACGATCGAGTCTCGGGCAAGTAACGTACCGATTGACAAAGGGAATTGTATATGGATTGATTGAATCCTCGACATCGTGGTTCATCCGATGAGATCATCGTGGAGCATGTGGGAGCCAACATGGGTATCCAGATACCGCTATTGGTTATTGACCGGAGAGTCGTCTCGGTCATGTCTGCATGTCTCCCAAACCCGTAGGGTCTACACACTTAAGGTTCGGTGACGCTAGGGTTGTTAGGAAGACTTGTATGTGATTACCGAATGTTGTTCGAAGTCCCCGATGAGATCCCGGATGTCATGAGGAGTTCCGGAATGGTCTGGAGGTAAAGATTTATATATGGGAAGTTGTCATACGGTCGCCGGAAAGGTTCGGGGGCATATCGGTATTGTACCGGGGCCACCGGAGGGGTTTCGGGGGTCCACCGGGAGGGACCACCTCTTCCGGAGGGCCTTATGGGCTGTATGGAGAAGGGAACCAGCCCAACTGGGATGGGGCGCCACACCCCCCTAGGGCCCATGCGCCTAGGGTTGGGGGGAAACCCTAAGGGGGGC
>NC_041390.1:561959247-561968969 GCF_002162155.2 Triticum dicoccoides | reverse complement strand
TCTAGAGGGGGCCGGCCCCCTTCCCCCTTCCCCTATAAATAGAGGGGTGAGGGGAGGGCTGCATACAACATCTAAGGCGCAGCCCCTCCCCTCCCCTACACCTCTCCTCCTCCGTAAGAGCTTGGCGAAGCCCTGTCGGAGTACTGCAGCTTCACCACCACCATGCCGTCGTGCTGCTGTTGGAGCCCTCTTCCTCAACCTCTCCCTCCTCCTTGCTGGATCAAGGCGCGGGAGACGTCCTCGCTCCGTACGTGTGTTGAACGCGGAGGTGCCGTCCGTTCGGCGCTTGGATCTTTGGTGATTTGGATCACGACGAGTACGACTCCATCAACCCCATTCTCTTGAACGCTTCCGCTCGTGATCTACAAGGGTATGTGGATGCACTCCTCTCTCCCTCGTTGCTAGATGACTCCATAGATTGATCTTGGTGATGCATAGAAAATTTTAAAATTCTGCTACGTTCCCCAACAGTGGCATCATGAGCTAGGTCTATGCGTAGTTACTATGCACGAGTAGAACACAAAGTAGTTGTGGACGTCGAAATTGTCAATTTGCTTGCCGTTACTAGTCTTATCTTGATTCGGCGGAATCGTGGGATGAAGCGGCCCGGACCAACCTTGCACGTACGCTTACGTGAGACCGGTTCCACCGACTGACATGCACTAGTTGCATAAGGTGGCTGGCGGGTGTCTGTCTCTCCCACTTTAGTCGGATCGGATTTGATGAACAGGGTCCTTATGAAGGGTAAATAGAAATTGGCAATTCACGTTGTGGTTTTGGCATAGGGAAGAAACGTTCCTGCTAGAAACCTATAGCAGCCACGTAAAAACTTGCAACAACAATTAGAGGACGTCTAACTTGTTTTTGCAGCAAGTGTTTTGTGATGTGATTGGCCAAAGGATGTGATGAATGATATATGTGATGTATGATATGATCATGTTCTTGTAATAGGAATCACGACTTGCATGTCGATGAGTATGACAACCGGCAGGAGCCATAGGAGTTGTCTTATTTATTTATGACCTGCGTGTCAACATAAATGTCATGTAATTACTTTACTTTATTGCTAAAGCGTTAGCCATAGTAGTAGAAGTAATAGATGACGAGACAACTTCAAGAAGACACAATGATGGAGATCATGGTGTCATGCCGGTGACAACAATGATCATGGAGCCCCGAAGATGGAGATCAAAAGGAGCAAATGATATTGGCCATATCATGTCACTATTTGATTGCATGTGATGTTTATCATGTTTTACATCTTATTTGCTTAGAACGACGGTAGCTTAAATAAGATGATCCCTCGCAATAATTTCAAGAAAGTGTTCCCCCTAACTGCGCACCGTTGCGAAGGTTCATTGTTTCGAAGCACCACATGATGATCGGGTGTGATAGATTCTAACGTTCAAATACAACGGGTGTAAGCCAGATTTACACACGCAATACACTTAGGTTGACTTGACGAGCCTAGCATGTACAGACATGGCCTCGGAACACGGTAGACCAAAAGGTCAAGCATGAGTCGTATAGAAGATACGATCAACATGAAGATGTTCACCGATGTTGGCTAGTCCGTCTCACGTGATGATCGGACACGGCCTAGTTAACTCGGTTCATGTTTCACTTAGATGACTGGAGGGATGTCTATCTGAGTGGGAGTTCATTGAGTAATTTTATTAGATGAACTTAATTATCATGAACTTAGTCTAAAATCTTTACAATATGTCTTGTAGATCAAATGGCCCACATTGTCCTCAACTTCAACGCGTTCCTAGAGAAAACCAAGCTGAAAGACGATGGCAGCAACTATACGGACTGGGTCCGGAACCTGAGGATCATCCTCATAGCTGCCAAGAAAGATTATGTCCTAGAAGCACCGCTAGGTGACGCGCCTGTCTCGCAGAACCAAGACGTTATGAACGCTTGGCAGTCACGTGCTGATGATTACTCCCTCGTTCAGTGCGGCATGCTTTACAGCTTAGAACCGGGGCTCCAAAAATGTTTTGAGAGACACGGAGTATATGAGATGTTCGAAGAGCTGAAAATGGTTTTTCAAGCTCATGCCCGGGTCGAGAGATATGAAGTCTCCGACAAGTTCTTCAGCTGTAAGATGGAGGAAAATAGTTCTGACAGTGAGCATATACTCAAAATGTCTGGGTTGCATAACCGCTTGACTCAGCTGGGAGTTAATCTCCCGGATGACGCGGTCATTGACAGAATCCTTCAGTCGCTTCCACCGAGCAACAAGAGCTTTGTGATGAACTTCAATATGCAGGGGATGGAAAAGACCATTCCTAAGGTATATTCAATGCTGAAATCAGAGGAGGTGGAAATCAAAAAGGAACATCAAGTGTTGATGGTGAATAAAACCACTAAGTTCAAGAAAGGCAAGGGTAAAAAGAACTTCAAGAAGGACGGCAAGGGAGTTGCCGCGCCCGGTAAGCAAGCTGCCGGGAAGAAGCCAAAGAATGGACCCAAGCCTGAGACTGAGTGTTTTTATTGCAAGGGAAGTGGTCATTGGAAGCGGAATTGCCCCAAATACTTAGCGGACAAGAAGGCCGGCAACACTAAAGGTATATGTGATATACATGTCATTGATGTGTACCTTACCAGTACTCGTAGTAGCTCCTGGGTATTTGATACCGGTGCGGTTGCTCACATTTGTAACTCAAAGCAGGAGCTGCGGAATAAGCAGAGACTGGCGAAGGACGAGGTGACGATGCGCGTCGGGAATGGTTCCAAGGTCGATGTGATCGCCGTCGGCATGCTGCCTCTACATTTACCTACGGGATTAGTTTTAAACCTCAATAATTGTTATTTAGTGCTAGCTTTGAGCATGAACATTGTATCAGGATCTCGTTTAATTCGAGATGGCTACTCATTTAAATCCGAGAATAATGGTTGTTCTATTTATATGAGAGATATGTTTTATGGTCAAGCTCTGATGGTGAATGGTTTATTCTTAATGAATCTCGAGCGTAATGCTACACATATTCATAGTGTGAATACCAAAAGATGTAAGGTTGATAATGATAGTCCCACATACTTGTGGCACTGCCGCCTTGGTCACATAGGTGTCAAATGCATGAAGAAGCTCCATGCAGATGGACTTTTAGAGTCTCTTGATTACGAATCATTTGACACGTGCGAACCATGCCTCATGGGTAAAATGACCAAGACTCCATTCTCAGGAACAATGGAGCGAGCAACCAACTTATTGGAAATCATACATACTGATGTGTGCGGTCCAATGAGTGTTGAGGCTCGCGTGGCTATCGTTATGTTCTCACCCTCACTGATGACTTGAGTAGATATGGGTATGTCTACTTAATGAAACACAAGTCTGAGACCTTTGAAAAGTTCAAGGAATTTCAGAGTGAGGTTGAGAATCAACGTGACAGGAAAATCAAGTTCTTGTGATCAGATCATGGGGGAGAATACTTGAGTCACGAATTTGGCACACACTTAAGAAAATGTGGAATAGTTTCACAACTCACGCCGCCTGGAACACCTCAGCGTAATGGTGTGTCTGAACGTCGTAATCGCACTCTATTAGATATGGTGCGATCTATGATGTCTCTTACTGATTTACCGTTGTCATTTTGGGGCTATGCTTTAGAGACTGCCGCATTCACTTTAAATAGGGCTCCGTCGAAATCCGTTGAGACGACACCGTATGAATTATGGTTTGTGAAGAAACCTAAGCTATCGTTTCTAAAAGTTTGGGGATGTGATGCTTATGTCAAGAAACTTCAACCTGAAAAGCTCGAACCCAAGTCGGAAAAATGTGTCTTCATAGGATACCCTAAAGAAACTGTTGGGTATACCTTCTACCTCAGATCTGAAGGCAAGATCTTTGTTGCCAAGAATGGGTCCTTTCTAGAGAAAGAGTTTCTCTCGAAAGAAATAAGTGGGAGGAAGGTAGAACTTGATGAAGTATTACCTCTTGAACCGGGTAAGTGGCGCAGCTCAAGAAAATGTTCCTGAGGTGCCTGCACCGACTAGAGAGAAAGTTGATGATGATGATCATGAAACTTCAGATCAAGTTGCTACTGAACTTCGTAGGTCCACAAGGACACGTTCCGCACCAGAGTGGTACGGCAACCCTGTCTTGGAAATCATGTTGTTAGACAATGGTGAACCTTCGAACTATGAAGAAGCGATGGCGGGCCCGGATTCCGACAAATGGCTGGAAGCCATGAAATCCGAGATAGGATCCATGTATGAAAACGAAGTATGGACTTTGACTGACTTGCCCGTTGATCGGCGAGCCATAGAAAATAAATGGATCTTTAAGAAGAAGACAGACACGGATGGTAATGTGACCATCTATAAAGCTCGGCTTGTCGCTAAGGGTTATCGACAAGTTCAAGGGGTTGACTACTGTCGTGGTTCTGACTCTGACAGTGATGTAGGGGGGTATGTATGGAGAGGCTAGATCTTAGCTATGGAGGAGTTGTAAACACACGAGGATTACGAGTTCCGGCCCTTCTCGGAGGAAGTAACAGCCCTACGTCTCGGTGCCCGGAGGCGGTCGACTGAATTATGTGTGTATGAATAACAAGGGTGCGAACCCTTGATACTGAGGGAGGGTGGCTTATATAGAGTTTGCTAGGCCCCTCCAGCCCTCAGTAATGCAGGGTTTAAAGTATATTAAGATTGGGGGTTACTGGTAACACCCCTAATAAAGTGCTATGATGACCATAAAAGCTACTTAAGGACCGACCGTTTGCGTGTAGGGTGACTTTAGATCTCCTGGCAGTCGAGTGGTTGGATCTTGGTCGAGTGATTGCTTCGTGGTCGAGTGTCTTGAATCCGTCAAATGGGATACCTCCAAGTCAATTGAAAGGTGACTTCTTCTAGGGATGTCCTTGGGTAGGCTACTTAGGACAGGTCCATGCCCCTACCCTAGGTACATAGCTTCATCATTAGCCCCCGAATGGATCGAGGTTCGAGTGGGGAAGGAGTTGGGGATCTTGCCGACTAGTTCTTCATGTTATATGAATGTCTTGTTATGGATCAATTGTCCGGATGACGTCGTCAACTTCTTTCAGTCGCCTTGATCCATTCTTGGTCTCTTGTCGAGTGAATTTCTTTACTTGTGAAGTTCCGAGTGACGGTGTGAAAGGGATCTTCTATTTGATGAGTTGTTCTGCGGCCCGCGGATTTTGCGGGATTTGAATTTCGGTAAGCGCGCGGGACAGGGGCGGCTGCAGTAATCGGATGGGATAGGACGGAAGCTCCGCGATCCCCGCGCCACCTTTTTCGCCATGTACCGCGCGCGTGCCTGTTGCGGATTTGACGGGATTGCCTGGGCCTACCAGTCAGCCACTCGGAAGCGACCTCTTATAAGCTGCCGGCTCGGAACCCTCGAACAGTGCGCCTTCACTTTTCCCCCTTCCTTCACAAGATCCTCAGCCACCTCCGCTCTCACCCTGGTGCCGTAGGTCCATTCGAGCTTCGCCGGCGACGATGGTGAAGGAGAAGACGTCGGCTCTGGAGCGCGCGAAGAAGGCGGCGGTGCAGGGGAAGGGGAAGAAGTCCGCTCGGGGCGGATCTTCCTCGAGGACTGCTCTGCCCAAGGATTGGATCCAGGGCGACTGGATGCCGTCGGCGATTCGGCAGGATAATCTCGATGATCTGGTCGAGGGGGGATTCATTCCCCATGAATCTGCGCGTCTCCCGGGGAAAGAAGTCGAACCCCAGCCATATCGATCGTGGATTCTCTCTGCCTCCTCATCCTTTTTTCGGGAGCTTCTTGAACTTCTTCGGAGCGCAGCTCCATCACTTTACTCCCAATTCTATTGTGTATCTTGCTGCTTTCATTTCCTTGTGTGAAAACTTCTTGGGTTGCCGCCCCATTGGGGACTCTTCAAGCACATCTTCACTTGCCGCTCTCAGTCGGTCAAGAAGGCCAAGTCGAGTGACGAATGGACGCAGGTGATCCAGCTGTGCGGGGGCCTGGCGATCCAGATGAGGGGAAAAAGTTCCTTTCCGTCTATCACTTTTCCCGAGTCAGTCCGTGGGTGGCAGTCGACTTGGTTTTACTGTAAAGACCAGGTGACCCCAGGACAGTCGACTGGGCTTCCCCCTTTTTCTCTGAATCGAGCACAAAAACCTGCCTCTCTGAAAGTGACGCCGGAGGAAAAGGCGCAAGTCAAGGTGCTGGTCGGTCGAGTGGTTCAGCTTGTCCGCGAGGGTGTGACTGGCATGGACTTGTTGCAAGTCTTCCTTCGGAGGCGCATCCAACCGCTTCAGGCTCGTGACCACCCGATGTGGCTGTACTCGGGTCTCAAAGACACCACTCGGATTCACCCAGAGGAGGTCACCACGAGATGTTGGAAGGGTGGCTGTCGAGTATGACAGGGAATAAGGACAACCCCCAAGGAGCCAGGAGGATTCCTCCACTCGACCAAACATACGAAGTGGACAAGGTCTGACCTTGCGTTTCCGACTGTGATCTTGCTTTCTTTATTTGTTCTCTTTGGATCAGTCGATTGACTTTTGTCTTGTTTGCTGTCCTCTAGGCCATTGCTGAGATGTACTCGACACCCAATGGAGCACAGGAGCAGGCCGAGGAAGGAGAGGCGAGCGGAGGTGAAAGTGGAGACGAGAGAGAAGAGTGGGAATCTGACGGCGAAGGAGAGGGGGCTGACGACGACGACTCCAGTGAAGAGGAGGAGGAAGAAGTCGAACCTCCCCGCTCGGAACAGCGATCCAAGCTTACACACGACCCTGCGCGGGAATGTGGTAAGGCGACTGTCCCTGTTGGGCAGTCGTCGAAGCACCCTCGGACCTCATCTCCAGCGCCGATAGAGAAAGCT
Source organism: Triticum dicoccoides (assembly GCF_002162155.2). NCBI lineage: Eukaryota > Viridiplantae > Streptophyta > Magnoliopsida > Poales > Poaceae > Triticum > Triticum dicoccoides. The sequence goes on along the minus strand of NC_041390.1, from coordinate 561,962,145 downwards.
CCCAAGCACCCACGCGCGACGCCATCCAAGCCGCCCAAGGCTCTGCCCAAGATGAAGATGACTGTCCCCTCCATTTCTGGGTAATAGTAGAATTTGTTTTCCTTTGTTGAACGTGACGGACTCTTGGTCGACTCATTGAATAAGCTGACTGACTTTCGAAATTTGCAGTGCTGCCACCTCGGAGATCTCCGCCAAGGACGATGATCAAGAGATGGAAGACGCTGTTACCTCCAACCCTGGTACGATTACTGATGCTCTGCTTTTAGTCGACTGACGATTTCTTATAATTCCGGTCGATTGGATTTTTCTTGTAGCTCCTCCTCATGTGATTGACCTCCCTGATGATGACGACGAAGCGTCGCTGAGGGCGCGAAGGAACAGGAGGGCGCCAGCTGGCAAGACCCCACAAAGCACTCCGGCGCCTGAGGCCGTAGTCCGGGAGGGTGGTGATACCACTCGGGCTTCTGTGACCTTCGTTGAACCTCTAACGAGTGTCCGGCCTTCGACGTCGACTGCAAATCCGCCTTCGCGTTTTGCCACACACCACGTCCCTGAGGACCAAGTGGGTGCCGCTAAAGAGGCTATACGCCAGGTGGGGATCATGATGGAGCAAGTGAAGGTGGTTCGGGAAGCCAGCCAAGCAGCTTATGACGCGAGTTCAGCTCTTCAGAGCAACGTCCAGGTCAGTCGATTCACCGCTTGTTCTGTTAGGGTATGCTATCTGAAGAATCTCTTTTCTGAAGATCTTTATATCTGTACACCCACTGGGTGTGTCTATTAATCTTTTTGACGAGTGGGGGCACGCTCAGTGCACCCACTGGGTGTAGTCCCCGAGACTACAGTGTACTGCTGGCAGTCGACTGTAGTCTTTATATTGTGTTGCTTTAGTTGAACTTCTTCACTCGGTCTGGTCAGGCCATGTCGAATGGAACTGTACACGGTCGACTGCGGGCAGTCAATTTTTTTTGGTCGAACCAGTGGGGGCACACTGAGTGCACCCACTGGGTGTAGTCCCCGAGACTACTGTCGAATGTTTTTGATTCGGCTGTAGTCTTAGAAACGCCATCATTGTCTCTTGGTTACTCGGAAGCAACTTATCTTGGATGTCTGTCGACTGATTTTTTGCAGAAATCCTGCGAACTTGTGGCTCGCTACACTGAGTTGGAGAACAAACAGATCCAGCTGAACCTTGACTTGAAGCCTGCTCAGGAGAACTTGCAGAAGGAGAGGGATGAAGCAAAAGGTATGGCTGGTGAGCTTTTGTCGACTGTCCTTTCTTTCTGGCCGTCCTCGATGTTGATCTCACTTGCTGTTTCGCAGACAAAATGGAGGAGGCTCTGAAGAAGAAGGATCAAGACCTTGCCGAAGCACAGAAGGAGGCCCTGAACAAAACGAAGCTTGCTGAAGAAAAACTGGCTTCAGTCAGTACTCTTTAAAAGGAAAACTCCAGGCTGAAAACTGCTCTCGACGCGGCTAATCGAGAGGTCAGCCGTCTGAAGAATGGCAATATAGCTCTGAATGACAAGGCAAGTGAACTGGCGGGGAAGAGGAACGATCTGGAGGCTTATCTCGGTGGACTCGCCAAGAAGCTGTTCGTCATGCTCGAGGGTAATTACTTCCGCCCGACTGACTTGCAGTTACCAAACCAGCATAGAGCCACTGACTTATCCTTGAATTGTGTTTACAGAATTCTGCCAGAACTTCGAAGAGGAGACCAGTCGAGTGGAGACAGACTTGGACCCCATCAATTCTCCAGTGAAGGACGAGGCTGCTATGAACGTGCTCCGACTGGAATCTTGTGTTGCCGGCGTTGTTGACTATCTTGCTCGGTTGAAGGTTGCGATGTTGCGGATCGACATGTCGCTCTGGCCTAGGACGACGCTTCAGAATGACCTCGAGTCCCTGATGACTCGACTGAATGAAGTCCCAGGTCGAGTGGCGGAATGGAAGAAATCTTCTGCTAGATGTGGCGCTGACGTCGCTCTATCTCTGGTCCGCATCCACTGCAAGGAGGCGCGAGAAGAAGAGTTGGCTGCCATCCAAGTTGCCAATACCAGGAAGCACAACTTTCAAGACTTCATGGAGACTTTCATTGCTGTTGCCACTCGCATTGCAGACGGGATCGACTTGGACGAGTTCGTCGCCCCTTCCAGTCCTCCGCCTGAGGAATAAAAACTTTTATGCTTCACTTTAAATTTGCCTTAGAATGCCGAGTGGATTTTGTAACCGTTAAACTCTGTCGAGCTGGAGGCTCGAGTACTTTGATCTGCGGTCTAGGACCTTTGAATCTTATCTAAACTTGATTTATCATTGAATATCTTCATGAATTATCTGTCGAGTGGAACTTGTTCTTCACTCGAAATAACTTTGTATTTATGGTGCAGCTCCGAAGGAGAAGGTAGCAGTTGATTTGCACCTCGTCGTCCTTGCGGATTGGGATGTGTTCCGTACTTAGGCGAGCACTGGGCTGCAGCTAAGCCCCCAAGTGGAAGGTCTGCTCTCCACTCGGTAGGATTTTAAAAACTTAGGCGAGTACTGGACCGCAGCTAAGCCCCCGAGTGGGAGGTCTGCTCTCCACTCGGTAGGATTTTCTCAAACTTAGGCGAGTACTGGACTGCAGCTAAGCCCCCGAGTGGGAGGTCTTCTCTCCACTCGGTAGGATTTTTTCAAACTTAGGCGAGTACTAGACTGCAGCTAAGCCCCCGAGTGGGAGGTCTGCTCTCCACTCAGTAGGATTTTTTTCAAACTTAGGCGAGTACTGGACTGCAGCTAAGCCTCCGAGTGGGAGGTTTGCTCTCCACTCGGTAGGATTTTTAAACACTTAGGCGAGCACCGGGCTGCAGCTAAGCCTCCGAGTGGGAGTCTGGCTCACCACTCAGTAGGATTTTTAAATACTTA
>NC_041390.1:561921608-561958565 GCF_002162155.2 Triticum dicoccoides | reverse complement strand
CTTAGGCGAGCACTGGGCTGCAGCTAAGCCTCCGAGTGGGAGTCTGGCTCACCACTCGGTAGGATTTTTAAATACTTAGGCGAGCACTGGGCTGCAGCTAAGCCTCCGAGTGGGAGTCTGGCTCACCACTCGGTAGGATTTTTAAACACTTAGGCGAGCACTGGGCTGCAGCTAAGCCTCCGAGTGGGAGTTTGGCTCACCACTCGGTAGGATTTTTAAATACTTAGGCGAGCACTGGGCTGTAGCTAAGCCTCCGAGTGGGAGTCTGGCTCACCACTCGGTAGGATTTTTATATACTTAGGCGAGCACTGGGCTGCAGCTAAGCCTCCGAGTGGGAGTCTGGCTCACCACTCGGTAGGATTTTTAAACACTTAGGCGAGCACTGGGCTGCGGCTAAGCCTCCGAGCGGGAGTCTGGCTCACCACTCGGTAGGATTTTTTTACAAACTTAGGTGAAACGGATTCGCAGCTAAGCCTCCGAGTGGGAGTCTGGCTCACCACTTGGTAGGATTTTTTTACAAACTTAGGCGAAACGGATTCGCAGCTAAGCCACCCACTGGGGGATTTCACACGCAAACAAAGGCGACAACAATTATAGGAAAAATTGTAACACTCTTGTCTTTGATAAATAGACTACAGAAGTTTTTCTTATAACATCTCATTCGAGTGAGAATTCAAGTGTAAAAGGCGCGGAGCAGTTCCGCATTCCAAGCTCGTGGCTCATCGATCTGGTGATCGACATTGTAAAGGTGATACGCTCCATTGTGGAGGACTCTAGTGATGATGAAGGGACCTTCCCAAGTAGGAGCGAGCTTGTGTGGTTTCTGTTGATCCATTCGGAGGACCAAATCTCCTTCTTGGAAGGCTCGACTCTTCACATTTCTGGCATGGAATCGACGCAAGTCTTGCTGATAAATGGTCGATCGGATCATAGCCATTTCTCTTTCTTCTTCCAGGAGGTCGACTGCGTCTTGCCGGGCTTGTTCTGCTTCATCTTCGGTATAAAGCTCGACTCGGGTGCATTGTGAAGTAGATCACTCGGCAGGACTGCTTCCGCTCCGTAAACCAGAAAGAACGGAGTTCTTCCAGTCGACCGATTTGGGGTGGTCCTCAATCCCCACAGAACTGACAAAAGCTCGTCGACCCAAGCGCCTACTGTGTGCTTGAGATCACGCATCAGCCGAGGCTTTAGTCCTTTGAGAATCAGACCATTTGCCCTTTCTGCTTGTCCATTCGACTAGGGGTGGGCGACCGATGCGTAGTCGACTCGTGTGCCTTGAGAGGCGCAAAAAGTTCTGAACTTGTCTGAATCAAAGTTTGACCCATTGTCAGTGATGATGCTATGCGGGACTCCATATCTGAATGTTAACTCCCTGACGAAACTGATAGCAGTGCAAGCATCAAGATTCTTAATAGGCTTAGCTTCAATCCATTTGGTAAACTAGTCGACTGCCACGAGCACATGTGTGAAACCGCTCCTACCTGTTCTCAATGGGCCAACCACGTCCAGTCCCCAAACAGCGAAGGGCCAGACGAGTGGAATGGTCTTCAGGGCTGATGCAGGCTTGTGCGACATGTTGGAGTAGAACTGGCACCCTTCACACTTGTCGACTATCTCTTTTGCCATTTCATTCGCTCTTGGCTAGTAAAATCCCGCTCGGTATGCTTTAGCCACAATGGTCCGAGAGGACGCATGATGACCACAGGTCCCCGAGTGGATATCATCAAGGATTATCTGACCTTCTTCTGGTGTTATACACTTCTGACCGACTCCAGTCGCGCTTTCTCTATACAACTGTCCCTTTATGACTGTAAAGGCCTTGGATAGACGGACGATCTGTCGAGCCTCTTCTTCGTCCTCCGGGAGTTCTTTTCTCAGGATATACGTGATGTATGGTATCCTCCAGTCAGGGGTGATTGCCAAAACTTCCATGATTAGGTCGACCACTGCCGGAATTTCAACTTCAGTCGAATCTGTGGCACTCTTTGGCTGCGGGGCTTCATCTGTAAAAGGATCTTCTTGGACTGATGGCGAGTGGATGTGTTCCAAAAACACATTGCTGGGGATGGCTTCTCTCTTGGAGCCTATCTTTGCCAAATCATCAGCCGCTTGATTTTTTAGTCGGGGGATGTGATGAAGCTCTAACCCCTCGAGTTTCTTCTCTAACTTTCTCACTGCATTGCAATAACCAGTCATAGCTGGACTTCTGACGTCCCACTCCTTCGTCACCTGATTAACCACCAAATCTGAGTCGCCATAGACCATGAGGCGACAGACGCCGAGTGAAATGGCCATGCGCAACCCATACAAAAGTGCTTCATATTCTGCATCATTATTGGAGGAATCAAAGTGAATCTGGAGAACATATCTGAGCTTATCTCCTCGGGGGGAAACCAATACTACCCCAGCATTGGAACCATTCAGCATCTTAGATCCATCGAAGAACATGGTCCAGTGCTCCGAGTGAACTTGAGTCGGAAGTTGCTATTCGATCCACTCGGCGACGAAATCTGCAATTGCTTGGGACTTGATAGCTTTCTTTGCCTCAAACTTGATATCTAGGGGAAGAAGTTCAATCACCCATTTGGCCACTCGACCAGTTGCATCTCTATTGTGCAAAATCTCTGATAGTGGAGCGTCGCTGACGACTGTAATGGAATGATCAGAGAAGTAATGTGCAACCTTCTTCGTGGTCATATAAATCCCATATACAAGCTTCTGGTAATGAGGATATCTTTGCTTTGAAGGAGTCAAAACTTCAGAAACATAATATACTGGGCGCTGAACTTTGAAGGCCTTTCCTTCTTCTTCCCGCTCGACCGTAAGTACTGTACTGACAACTTATCCTGTGGCTGCCATGTAAAGCAGCAAAGGCTCCTTGCTAATTGGGGCAGCAAGCACCGGCTGGGTGGAGAGCAGAGCTTTGAGCTTTGTAAACACTGCATCAGCTTCTGGAGTCCACTCGAACTTGTCGGACTTCTTCATCAGTCGGTAAAGAGGCAATGCCTTTTCACCGAGGCGAGAGATGAATCGACTTAAAGCGGCCAAGCATCCTGTAAGCTTCTGGACGTCATGCACACGCACAGGACGTTTCATCTGGAGTATAGTACCAATTTTTTCAGGATTGGCGTCGATTCCCCGTTCGAAAACGAGAAAACTGAGTAACTTCCCACCTGGAACTCCGAATGTGCACTTTGACGGATTGATCTTGATATCATACCTCCTAAGGTTGGCAAAGGTTTCAGCAAGGTCAGCTAGCAGGTCGGAACCCTTCCGTGACTTAACCACAATATCATCCATGTATGCCTCCACATTCCGACTGATTTGAGTGAGCAAACACTTCTGAATCATCCTCATGAACGTGGCTCCGGCATTCTTGAGGCCGAACGGCATGGTGACATAATAGAAGCACCCGAATGGAGTGATGAAAGTTGTTTTGATCTCGTCGGGCCCGTATAGACGGATCTGATGGTACCCAGAATAGGCGTCTAGAAAAGACAAGCGCTCACATCCCGCAGACTATCTGGTCGATGCGGGGGAGAGGAAAATGATCTTTCGGGCAGGCCCGATTGATATGCTTGAAATCAATGCACATGCAAAGTGACTTGTCCTTCTTGGGGACCATGACAACATTGGTGAGCCACTCGGAGTGGTAAATTTCTCGGATGAACTCCGCTGCTAAGAGCCGAGCCACCTCCTCACCAATGGCCTTCCTCTTCTGGACGGCGGACCGTCGAAGATGTTCTTTCACAGGTTTAAATTTTGGGTCGACTCGTAGACGGTGCTCAGCCAGCACCCTGGGAACTCCAGGCATGTCAGCAGGCTTCCATGCGAAGATGTCCCAGTTCTCACGGAGGAACTGGATGAGCGCTTCTTCCTATTTGGAGTCGACCGTCGTTGAGATGTGAGTCGGAGCAGCATTTGGATCGGTCGGGTGAATGTGAACTGCCTTCGTTCCACCGGACGACTGAAAAGCTGATTCTGAAGCAGGCTTCTTAGCTCGTAGCAACTCACTCGGATCTGCAGTCTTCTGATACTCTTGCAGCTCGACCACTGCCATCTGAGCGTCAGCAATCTTTGAGCCTTTCTGAAAACACTCTTCTGCTTTCTTCCGATTGCCTGTAACAGTGATCACACCTTTGGGACCAGGCATCTTCAATTTGAGATACACATAACATGGTCGAGCCATGAAGCGTGCATAAGCTGGCCTGCCCAAAATAGCGTGATAAGCACTTTGGAAATCCACAACTTCGAATGTCAACTTTTCCTTGCGGTAATTCTTGGAATCACCGAAAACCACATCAAGAGCAATTTGGCCGAGTGACTCGGCTTTCTTCCCAGGAATGACTCCATGGAAACTCATGTTACTGGTACTGAGCCTGGACATCGGAATGCCCATCCCTTTCAATGTTTCTGCATACAGTATGTTCAAACCGCTGCCTCCATCCATCAGGACTTTGGTCAGTCGAGTGCCTTCGACAACTGGGTCGACCACCAGAGCTTGCCTCCCAGGGGTGGCAATGTGCGTAGGGTGATCAGACTGGTCGAATGTGATGGCAGTCTGGGACCACTTCAGATAATTGGGTGTTGCCAGAGCAACCATATTTACCTCACGGTTAATAACCTTCAGTCGACTTTTGCTCTCAACATCAGCAAAAATCATCAGGGTGGAATTGACCTGGGGGTACCCATCGTCACTATCTTTTCCTCAACTTTGTTCGACTCCTTTTCCTTATCTTTGGACTGCTTGCCCTGAAACTGCTGGATCAGAAGCTGACACTGTCGAGTGGTATGCTTTGGGTAAATGAGTTTACCCTCTTCATCTTTCTTGGTGTGGATGTGACACGGTAGATCCAAAACATCATTTCCATCTTGGTCTTTAACTTTCTTGGGGTTCCAAGGTCCTTTGGGTTTTCTCTTAAATTTTCCCTGGGTTATGGCCAGGGCCTCCCCAGGAGCGGCTGGCTCGGCTTTCCGCTTCTGTTTTCGACTGGAATTTCCTCCGGTTTCCTGGGCGACTGCTTTATGCTTGCCACTCCGGAGTCGATCCTCATCTTCACCATTAGCATATTTGGTGGCAATCTCCATCATCCGATTCAGAGACATCTCTCCAGTTCGACCGAACTTCAGATTCAATTCTCTGTACTTAACGCCTTCTTTAAAGGCACAAACTGCTTGATGATCTGGTACATTTTCCACTGTGTGATGCAATGTGATCCACCTCTGGATGTAATCCCTCAGAGTTTCATTCGGTTTCTGCATGCAAGACCGCAATTCCGTAAGTCCTGCAGGTCGCTTGCATGTTCCTTCAAATGTGGTGACAAACACTCGGGAGAGATCCTCCCAAGTGTAAATGATGCTGGGTGCTAACTGATTCAGCCACGCTCTGGCCGAGCCTTCTAACATGAGAGGCAGGTGCTTCATGGCTACCTCATCATTCCCACCGCCAATTTGGACAGCCACTCGGTAATCTTCGAGCCAAGTATCGGGCTTGGACTCACCGGTGAACTTACTAACTCCAGTCGCCAACCTGAAGTTGGGAGGAATTACAGCGGCTCTGATGGCTCGACTGAAACACTCCGGCCCTGAAACATATACTCTGCTACTGGTAGGCGCATCTCTGTCGTGGCCTTCTCGGTGAGCTCTATTCCTGTCGACCAAACCTTGAATGAGAATGGACCTCACATCAAAGCCTGGTTCCCTGGGGTCGACTGGAACTCTCCGCCCAACACTATGAGGGCGTCTGTCATCCTGCTGTCGAGGCACATATGATCCACTCCTCGGGGGAGGGGTTGGCACTCGACGTCGATCATCACGATCGAATCGGTGATCATACTGCTCATTCGTTCTGTACTGATCACGCCGGTCTCCACGTCCCTCACGCCTCGGAGGCGATCTTGGGCTGTGAGCCGACTGGACTGTACCTGCTGCAACGGATCGACTGTGGATCCTGTTCCGCGACTGAGAAACAGCGGAATTCTGGTCTCCCGCTGCCCGGAGCAACGCTCTGATTTGCAGCAAGCCTCTGCCAGCCTCTGACTGGGAGGGCTGAATCGACTCTGCTATACAGGCCGCAGCCACCAAATTCTAAATCGGAGTACGATATACCTGCGGGGGCGGAAAGAGTTGACGTCGACTAGATTCTGGAGCCCGTCGATGCGCTCGCTCGTTGAGTATCCGCTAGAGATTCTCCAGTCGAGTGCGCTCGGCCAAGTTAGCCAAGCGCGCGTCCTCCAAGGCTCGGGCCTCGGGGGTTTCTCCAACGATAGGAGTGTGGAGTGTATCCATGTTCCGGCGGTGAAGCTCCTCCCACTGCAACGACGTGAGAGGCTCGGGGAGATACTCCTCGTGAGGACGCGATGGGTCACCCCCATCCGCGCCTCCGTTAGCGCGGGGGAAACCGGGAGGACTGTGTGGCACATCGATCACCAGAACCTCTGCATCTGGGTCACTGCTGTCGCATTCGGATGCGGTCTCTGCGGAGCCAGTCGAACAGGCCATAGAGGGATTCGTCGGGCTTGATTGCCGCGACTTGTGGGGTGGCCGACTAGCGGGCCACCGCATGCCTCACCCACCTCTGAAGCCTCGACCGACCGGAGCGCTTGCGCCAGCGAGAAACAGGGTGGGGAGATGCCACAGGAGACGGCCGATACTGGGTCGATGGCTGCCGCAGGAGGACACCACGGACGCATGCGCGAAAGTGCGTCGCCCCGCGGACGGGGAGCACGTCGACATCGAGTGGAGCCTCCTGAAGCCAAGCGGAGTCGTCGGCGATGAACGTGAGCGCGCCGATACGGATCTTGCGGCCCTCCACTAAAGCTTCGTCTGAAACCATGATCAAAGAGATCGGAAAAAATCGCAACTTCTCCAACTAGGTGCTAAGACTCCTAGCCCCACGGTGGGCGCCAACTGTCGTGGTTCTGACTCTGACAGTGATGTAGGGGGGTATGTATGGAGAGGCTAGATCTTAGCTATGGAGGAGTTGTAAACACATGAGGATTACGAGTTCAAGCCCTTCTCGGAGGAAGTAATAGCCCTACGTCTCAGTGCCCGGAGGCGGTCGACTGAATTATGTGTGTATGAATAACAGGGGTGTGAACCCTTGATACTGAGGGGAGTGGCTTATATAGAGTTCGCCAGGCCCCTCCAGCCCTCAGTAATGCAGGGTTTAAAGTACATTAAGATTGGGGGGTACTGGTAACGCCCCTAATAAAGTGCTATGATGACCATAAAAGCTACTTAATGACCGACCGTTTGCGTGCAGGGTGACTTTAGATCTCCTGGCAATCGAGTGGTTGGATCTTGGTCGAGTGATTGCTTCGTGGTCGAGTGTCTTGAATCCGTCGAATGGGATACCTCCAAGTCGATTGAAAGGTGACTTCTTCTAGGGATGTCCTTGGGTAGGGTGCTTAGGACAGGTCCATGCCCCTACCCTAGGTACATAGCTTCATCAACTATGATAAGACTTTCTCACCCATAGCGAAGCTGAAGTCTGTCTGAATCATGTTAGCAATTGCCGCATTCTATGATTATGAGATATGGCAAATGGACGTCAAAACGGCATTCCTTAATGGTTTCCTTAAGGAAGAATTGTATATGATGCAGCCAAAAGGTTTTGTCGATCCTAAGAATGCTGACAAGGTGTGCAAGCTCCAACGCTTGATTTATGGGCTGGTGCAAGCATCTCGGAGTTGGAACATTCGTTTTGATGGATGATCAAAGCGTTTGGGTTTGTGCAGACTTAGGGAGAAGCCTGCATTTACAAGAAAGTGAGTGGGAGCTCTATAGCATTTCTCATATTGTATGTGGATGACATACTGTTGATGGGAAATGATATAGAATTCTTGGAAAGCATAAAGGCCTACTTGAACAAGTGTTTTTCAATGAAGGACCTTGGAGAAGCTGCTTATATATTAGGCATCAAGATCTATAGAGATAGATCGAGACGCCTCATTGGTCTTTCACAGAGTACGTACCTTGACAAGATATTGAAGAAGTTCAAAATGGATCAGTCAAAGAAGGGGTTCTTGCCTGTATTGCAAGGTACGAGATTGAGCACGGCTGAATGCCCGACCATGGCAGAAGATAGAGAAAAGATGAGTGACATCCCCTATGCCTCGGCCATAGGGTCTATCATGTATGCTATGTTTTGTACCAGACCTGATGTAAACCTTGCCGTAAGTTTGGTAGGAAGGTACCAAAGTAATCCCGGCATGGAACACTGGACAGCGGTCAAGAATATCCTGAAGTACCTGAAAAGGACCAAGGAAATGTTTCTCGTTTATGTAGGTGACGAAGAGCTCGTCATAAAGGGTTACGTCGATGCTAGCTTCGACACAGATCTGGATGACTCTAAGTCACAAACCGAATACGTGTATATTTTGAATGGTGGGGCAGTAAGCTAGTGCAGTTGCAAGCAAAGCGTTGTGGCGGGATCTACATGTGAAGCGGAGTACATGGAAGCCTCGGAGGCAGCACAAGAAGCAGTCTGGGTGAAGGAGTTCATTACCGACCTAGGAGTCATACCCAATGCGTCGGGCCCGATGACTCTCTTCTGTGACAACACTGGAGCTATTTCCCTTGCCAAGGAGCCTAGGTTTCACAGGAAGACCAGGCATATCAAGCGTCACTACAACTCCATTCGTGAAAGTGTTCAAAATGGAGACATAGAAATTTGTAAAGTACATACGGACTTGAATGTAGCAGATCCGTTGACTAAACCTCTCCCTAGAGCAAAACATGATCAACACCAGAACTGCATGGGTGTTCGATTCATCACAATGTAACTAGAATATTGACTCTAGTGCAAGTGGGAGACTGTTGGAAATATGCCCTAGAGGCAATAATAAAATGGTTATTATTATATTTCATTATTCATGATAATTGTCTATTGTTCATGCTATAATTGTGTTATCCGGAAATCATAATACATGTGTGAATACATAGACCACAACACGTCCATAGTGAGCCTCTAGTTGACTAGCTCATTGATCAAAGGATAGTCATGGTTTCCTGACTATGGACATTAGATGTGATTGATAACGGGATCACATCATTAGGAGAATGATGTGATGGACAAGACCCAATCCTAAGCATAGCTCAAAGACCGTGTAGTTCATTTGTTGTAGCTTTTCTGAATGTCAAGTATCATTTCCTTAGACCATGAGATTGTGCAACTCCCGAATACCGTAGGAGTGCCTTGGGTGTGCCAAACGTCACAACGTAACTGGGTGGCTATAAAGATACATTACAGGTATCTCTGAAAGTGTCTGTTGCGTTGGCACGAATCGAGACTGGGATTTGTCACTCCGTATGACGGAGAGGTATCTCTGGGCCCACTCGGTAATGCATCATCATAATGAGCTCAATGTGATCAAGTGGTTGATCACGGGATCATGCATTACATTACAAGTAAAGTGACTTGCCGGTAACGAGACTGAACAAGGTATTGGGATACCGACGATCGAGTCTCGGGCAAGTAACGTACCGATTGACAAAGGGAATTGTATACGGATTGATTGAATCCTCAACATCGTGGTTCATCCGATGAGATCATCGTGGAGCATGTGGGAGCCAACATGGGTATCCAAATCCCGCTGTTGGTTATTGACCGGAGAGTCATCTCGGTCATGTCTGCATGTCTCCCGAACCCGTAGGGTCTACACACTTATGGTTCGGTGACGCTAGGGTTGTTAGGAAGACTTGTATGTGATTACCGAATGTTGTTCGGAGTCCCGGATGAGATCCCGGACGTCACGAGAAGTTCCGGAATGGTCCGGAGGTAAAGATTTATATATGGGAAGTTGTCATACGGTCGCCGGAAAGGTTCGGGGCATATCGGTATTGTACCGGGGCCACCGGAGGGGTTTCGGGGGTCCACCGGGAGGGGCCACCTCTTCTGGAGGGCCTTATGGGCTGTATGGAGAAGGGAACCAGCCCAACTGGGATGGGGCGCCACACCCCCCTAGGGCCCATGCGCCTAGGGTTGGGGGGAAACCCTAAGGGGGGCGCCCCCTTGCTTGGGGGGCAAGTCCCCCTCCCCTTGGCCCCCCCCCCCTCTAGATCTCATCTAGAGGGGGCCGGCCCCCTTCCCCCTTCCCCTATAAATAGAGGGGTGAGGGGAGGGATCCATACAACATCCAAGGCGCATCCCCTCCCCTACACCTCTCCTCCTCCGTAAGAGCTTGGCGAAGCCCTGCCGGAGTACTGCAGCTTCACCACCACCACGCTGTCGTGCTACTGTTGGAGCCCTCTTCCTCAACCTATCCCTCCTCCTTGCTGGATCAAGGCGCGGGAGACGTCCGCACTCCATACGTGTGTTGAACGCGGAGGTGCCGTCAGTTCGGCGCTAGGATCTTCGGTGATTTGGATCACGACGAGTACGACTCCATCAACCCCGTTCTCTTGAACGCTTCCGCTCGTGATCTACAAGGGTATGTAGATGCACAAGAAAATAAAGTTTCTATGATCTGATCATGGAGGAGAATATTCGAGTTACGAGTTTGGTCTACATTTGAAACAATGCGGTATAGTTTCACAACTCACGCCACCCGAAACACCACAGCGTAATGGTGTATCCGAATGTCGTAATCGTACTTTGCTGGATATGGTGCGATCTATGATGTCTCTTACTAATTTACAGATATCATTTTGGGGTTATGCTTTAGAGATGGCTGCATTCACGTTAAATAGGGCACCATCGAAATCCGTTGAGACGACGCCTTATGAACTGTGGTTTGGCAAGAAACCAAAGTTGTCGTTTCTTAAAGTTTGGGCCTGTGATGCTTATGTGAAAAGGCTTCAACCCGATAAGCTCGAACCCAAATCGGAGAAATGTGTCTTCATAGGATACCCAAAGGTGACTGTTGGGTACACCTCCTATCACAGATCCGAAGGCAAGACATTTGTTGCTAAGAATGGATCCTTTCTAGAGAGGGAGTTTCTCTCGAAAGAAGTGAGTGGGAGGAAAGTAGAACTTGATGAGGTAACTGTACCTGCTCCCTTATTGGAAAGTAGTTCATCACAGAAACCGGTTTCTGTGACACCTACACCAATTAGTGAGGAAGATAATGATAATGATCATGAAACTTCAGATCAAGTTACTACCGAACCTCGTAGGTCAACCAGAGTAAGATCCGCACCAAAGTGGTACGGTAATCCTATTCGGGAAGTCATGTTACTTGACCATGATGAACCTACGAACTATGAAGAAGCGATGGTGAGCCCAGATTCCGCAAAATGGCTTGAAGCCATGAAATCTGAGATGGGAGCCATGTATGAGAACAAAGTATGGACTTTGGTTGACTTGCCCGATGATCGGCAAGCCATCGAGAATAAATGGATCTTCAAGAAGAAGACTGATGCTGATGGTAATGTTACTATCTACAAAGCTCAACTTGTTGCGAAAGGTTTTCGACAAGATCAAGGAGTTGACTACGATGAGACTTTCTCACTCGTAGCGATGCTTAAGTCTATCCGAATCATGTTAGCAATTGCCGCATTTTATGATTATGAAATTTGGCAAATGGATGTCAAAACTCCATTCCTAAATGGTTTTCTGGAAGAAGAGTTGTATATGTTGCAACTAGAAGGTTTTGTCGGTCCAAAGGGAACTAACAAAGTGTGCAAGCTCCAGCGATCCATTTATGGACTGGTGCAAGCCTCTCGGAGTTGGAATAAACATTTTGATAGTGTGATCAAATCATATGGGTTTATACAGACTTTTGGAGAAGCCTGTATTTACAAGAAAGTGAGTGGGAGCTCTGTAGCATTTCTAATATTATTATATGTGGATGACATATTGCTGATTGGAAATGACATAGAATTTCTGGATAGCATAAATGGATACTTGAATAAGAGTTTTTCAATGAAAGACCTGAGAGAAGTTGCTTATATATTGGGCATCAAGATCTATAGAGATAGATCAAGATGCTTAATTGGACTTTCACAAAGCACATACCTTGATAAAGTTTTGAAGAAGTTCAAAATGGATCAAGTAAAGAAAGGGTTCTTGCCTGTATTACAAGGTGTGAAGTTGAGTAAGACTCAATGCCCGACCACTGCAGAAGATAGAGAGAAAATGAAAAGTGTTCCCTATTGAGGGAGTCCTGGATTAGGGGGTCTCCGGACAGCTGGACTATATCCTTTGGTCGGACTGTTGGGCTATGAAGATACAAGATTGAAGACTTCGTCCCGTGTCCGGATGGGACTTTCCTTGGCGTGGAAGGCAAGCTAGGCAATACAGATGTGTAGATCTCCTCCCTTGTAACCGACTCTGTGTAACCCTAGCCCCCTCCGGTGTCTATATAAACCGGAGGGTTTAATCCGTAGGACAACAGACAATCATACCATAGGCTATCTTCTAGGGTTTAGCCTCTATGATCTCGTGGTAGATCAACTCTTGTAATACTCATACCATCAAGAACAATCGAGCAGGACGTAGGGTATTACCTCCATCAAGAGGGCACGAACCTGGGTAAACATCATGTCCCCTGCCTCCTGTTACCATCTGCCTTAGACGCATAGTTCGGGACCCCCTACCCGAGATCCGCCGGTTTTGACACCGACATTGGTGCTTTCATTGAGGGTTCCACTATGTCGTCACCATAAGGCTTGATGGATCCTTCGATCATCGATAACGATGCGGTCCAGGATGAGGTTTTCCTCCCCGAACAGATCTTTGTATTCAGCGGCTTCGCACAGCAAGCCAATTCGCTTGGCCATCTGGAGCAGATCGAGAGCTACACCCCTGGCCATCAGGTCAGATTTGGAAACTTAAACTACAGTGCTCACATCCGCAGAGACTTGATTTTCGACGGATTCGAGCCCGTGTTAGGTGCGCCACACAGTCACGACGAGCACGACGTAACTCCGCCGTCGGACAGTGTTCGGGAGATCATATCTGCAACTACTCCAGCCATCAAACCGGAGCAAATTGCGCCATCCAAGGACGGAGGGATAGACCCCGCCATGGAGGCCGCACTCTCAGTGGCGATGGAGCCAGATACTGACTTCACCCCTTACGAGAGCTGTGTTGCCAAATCACTGGATTCATCTCCGGCCACGGACTCCGAGCCGCCTGCATCCGTGCCCATTGAATCCGACTGGGCGTCGATCATGGAGTTCACCTCCGTGGATATCTTTCAGCACTCACCTTTCGGCGATGTGCTAAATTCATTAAAGTCTCTCTCCTTGTCAGGAGAACCTTGGCCGAACTATGTCCGGCTAGAATGGGATACGGACGACGAAGAAATTCGCTGCCCGCCCACCACCCACTTAGTAGCCATTGTCGACGACTTAACCGACATGCTCAACTTCGACTCCGAAGGCATTGACGGCATGGACGAAGATGCAGGAGACGAATAGGAACCAGCGCCCACAGGGCGCCGGACAGCCACTTCATCACATGACATATACATGGTGGATACATCCAAAGAAGGCAATGGCGAAGGGATAGCGGAGGATGGCCCCTCCAAGAAGCAACCCAAGCACCGATGTCAGCGGAGCCGCCCTAAGTCCCGCCATAGCAAAAGCAGTGATAACAGCGCAAGAGAAAATAACACTCCAGTCGACTCCAGAGGAAACGACGACCATATTGCCCCGGTAGCAGAGCACGATGAAGCTGCAAGCAGCGAACATAGTACGGATCCGACGTCCGAACATGGCGACGCCGAGTATAAACCTCATCAAACCCCCTCTAGGGAGGAAAACAGTCCGGACGAAGATGCACACATCATCCAAGAAATGCACTTAGAGCAAGAGAACCTCCGCAGAAGGCTTATTGTCACAGCGAGGAGTCTGAAGAAGCAGAAGCAAAGGCTTAAGGCCGCACAAAATACACTCAACAGTAGGTGGAACAAAGTGCTCGACAACGAAGCAAAGTATGGTGGAAGTTACCACACAAAGAGCTATCCAAAGCGCAGGCTGTTACCTGAATTTGACGACGAGGCCTTAGAGCCCACACAGCCAAAAAATGAAATGGCCAACCGGCAGGATCCACCAGCTTGTGATCGCGATAGAGCAGATAACAAATACACACATAAGTCAACACATGATGTACGTGAGGACTTGCGCCAAAAATCCGGTATGACCAGATCCATCTATGGATCTAGGAAGCGTGCTCCGGCACAAAATCAAAACCAAATACCACAACCGTCCGAATGCCATGGTACATCCAAGTAAAGGGGTGCCGCACACCCCTATGTTTCACCGATGAGGTGCTGGACCATGAATTCCCAAAAGGATTCAAACCAGTGAACATAGAGGAGTACGACAAGACCACAGACCCTGGGGTCTGGATTGAGGACTTCATCCTCCATATCCATATGGCTCGCGGAGACGATCTCCATGCCATTAAATACTTGCCCCTCAAGCTTAAAGGACCAGCTCAGCATTGGCTGAAAAGCCTCCCCGAAAACTCAATTGGAAGTTGGGAGGAGCTTGAGGACGCTTTTCGGGCCAATTTTCAAGGGACCTACGTCCGACCTTCGGATGCAGACGATTTAAGTCATATAATTCAACAGTCCGGAGAGTCCGCCCGAAAGCTTTGGAACAGGTTTCTCACCAAGAAGAACCAAATCGTCGACTGTCCGGACGTCGAAGCCTTAGCAGCTTTCAAACATAGCATCCGAGACGAATGGCTCGCCAGACACCTCAGCCAAGAAAAACCGAGAACAATGGCAGCCCTAACAAGCCTCATGACCCGCTTTTGCGTGGGCGAAGACAACTGGTTAGCCCGCAGTAGCACCAGCGACCCAAGCACATCCGAAGTCAGGGATGGCAATGGAAAACCACGACGCAACAAAAGCAAGCGTCGAAATAAAGAAGATAGCCCATATAATACAGTGGTAAACGCCGGATTCAGGGGCTCTCGGCCAGGTGAGCAGAAAAAGCCTTTCAAAGGCAGTAGAGACAGACCGTCTGGCCTAAACAAGATTCTTGACAAACTATGTCAGATTCATGGCACCCCCGATAAACCTGCAAATCACACCCAGAGAGAATGTTGGGTCTTCAAGCAGGCAGGTAAGCTAAACGCCGAACACAAGGGGGGAGACACAAAGCGAAGACGAGGACGAGCCTCGCTAGCAAAGCACTAGAGGATAGAAAAAATTCCCACCAGAGGTTAAAACATTCAACATGATCCATGTGACGAAGAGGAGAAGCAAACATGCACTCTGAGACACACGCACCATAGAGCCCGTCACCCCTAGGTTCAACCCCTGGTTGGCCTGCCCGATCACTTTTGATCGCGGGGATCACGCGACAAGCATCCAGCACGAAGGATTGGCTGCCTTGGTGTTAGACCCAATAATAAACGGATACCATCTCACACGAGTCCTCATGGACGGCGACAGTGGTCTAAATCTGATATATCAGGACACAGTCTGCAAAATGGGGATAGACCCGACAAAAATAAGCCACCGTACTACTACTTTCAAGGGAGTAATACCTGGCCTAAAGGCCCGCTGCACGGGCTCTCTATTACTAGAGGTTGTATTCGGTTCTTCTGACAACTTCCGAAGCGAAAGGTGAACTTTCTACATCACTCCATTCTGAAGTGGCTGTTAGGCACTACTCGAAAGAGCGGCTTTCGCTCATTTTAACGCAATCCCGCATTACGCTTCTCTCAAGCTTAAGATGCCCGGTCCACGTGGCACCATCACAGTTAGCGTAAATACTGAGCGTGCTCTACGCGCGGAAGAATGTGCGGCGGCTTTAGCCGCCGAGCACTAGATGGCCTCACCAACCAGAAAAAATGACAGGTCGTCAAGACCACGGACACGGTTAGACGAGTCCGGTGCACCACTAACTATACATGAGATTGGTTTGATGATCAAGCCCTCCTAGACGGTACCAGGGGCTTCCCGCGTGTAATCAGGGCTAGTCCGGCTCAACTTGACTTATCTTGAATTTTAATGGTTTATTGATAATAACCAATTTTTGGCATGTCAACTTTCACCTAAGTTCTTCTCTTTTACAGATGACAATCGTGCTACACCCGTCCAGGACACGGCACAATGGAGACACAGGTGCAGATGTGCAGTAGGGACCCGCTCAAAGGTTTCTTTCTAGATTAAGACCCTTTTAAACCTTTTTTACTGTCTCTTGTTGTTCACATCCTCCGGATACTCAATACAACCGAGAAGGATGCCAACGTATTGGCATGTGGCCACGTCAGGATATTGCACGTACCTGGACACCCGGGGTTTATTGTTAAGGGCATTGTTCAGCCCGGCATATGTTATAAAGACCGAATACCTTAGGGAGTGTTCAGCGTCGCGAGTTTGGCCTTATATGCATCAGCTCCGAATCATGTCTTTCGTCAAATGTTGGGTTTGCCCGGCTCCCATGTTTTGGTACCTTACGTCCCGCTATACCGGCTATGGTAGCACTGGGAGAACTACTGCGATTGTGTCCTGGTTCATTCGGATGAGCACCTCGGTAGAGAAAGCTGAAAATTGAATGTCATGATATAGCGCGAGACTGGTCAACCACTTGATGACTCAGCGGAATCTTCGGGATTCCTCCGCATTAACAAAGGGCCGTTTCCCAGTCATGTACGTACGCGCCCCGTATTCGGACGAGCGCAGAAGTACCATGGGCTATATAGTAGCCCCACCATCAAACTCCTATGGCTAAGTGAAAGTGTTAAAGCAATATAGTATGATTGCCTCGTTCGCTGCACTAGCACCTCCTTAATGGACCAAGACGTTGGATCAAGTGTGAATAGGTGTTTTTTGTGAACACCTCCGCATTATATGCGTAGGGGCGGAAGCCGACGACTGCAAACTTTCAGGTTATATACATATATACATAAACGGCCGCACAGGAGACATCATAATACTTTCAGGCAAAAGTATAAACACAACCTTCATAACTCAATAAAACATTGTTCTTACAATGGGAGTACATGTCACTAGAACATGATATTCTTCGAGCACTGAGCCTCTATCGAACGAGCGCCTTCAAGGACTTCTTCAAAGTAGTGCTCGGCAGCCACTCGTCCCACGGCCGAATCCTGTGTTGCAACAGTGGTGGCCTCCATCTCTGCCCAGTATGTCTTGACACGGGCAAAGGCCATCCGCGCACCCTCTATGCACGCCGACCTATTCATAGCATCGATGTGCGGCACAACACCAAGGAATTGTTGCACTAAACTAAAGTAACTATTCGGCCTTGGCCCTCCCAGCCACAGATGATCCCCAGCGGACCTCATGGCGAGTCTGCACAACCTATGGAGCTCGGCCCACTCGGCCATTTGCTCATTCAATAGCAGTGGACGCACTGGAGCATGGAATTGTGACCAGAACAACTTTTCCACTTCACGATCTCTTTGATCCTTGAAGTACTCGGCCGCGTCAGCAGCACTTGCCGCCAAATCCACGTAGGCGTCCGCAGAACTCCATATTTGATCAAGCGGAGCATACTTCGGATCTTCGAACTTAGTCTGCAACAAAAAGGGCTTCCCAGCCACGATATTCGTAGCTTGATGCAGCTCTTCCTTCATCGCTCTGATTTTAGAGCGGCCTTCCTTGGCTGCTACCATGGCCTTTTCCAGGTCCGTCGCCCGCGCTCGGCTTTCTTTTCCAAGAAGCTGGTAACAGTCAGCAGCATCTTTCAACTCAATGGCCATCTTGGCTATCCTTTCCTTGCTCTAGCGATGCGTGGACTATTCGGCCCTCGGCTCTTCAACAACCTTTAGAGTAGTCGCATCGCTATTCCTTGCTTGTTCCTTGGCTCGGGCAAGCTCTACCCGAAGGGTCTCCACGATGGTAGCTCCACCTGCAGTCACAACATATTAAAGATACTGGCATCATGCTCCTCTTACTATGCGTTGATCACCGGAGAAATCACTTACCCTGTGCCTCTTCAAGCCGCTTGTTAACAAGCACGATGTCGGCATCTGCCGCATCAAGTTGCCGCATTAGCTCGGCAAACCCATCAGGCCGGCTAGCCACCGGAGCTTCAGCCACCTACACATAAAGGCGGTCTGGTTATTACCTGGGACTATGATCCTCTGTTTGCCGCCATTTTCGACGACAACCAGAGTCTCAGGGGCTACTATCTGCATAGGGCACACATAACGTGTGCGGTACCATCAAAAACATACACCATTTCACGTACCTCAAAGCCTTTCAGCAGACTCATAAAAGCTTCATGTAATCCGCTTTCAGCGGATGAAATCCTTTCAACTATCGTACTCATTAGTGTACGATGCTCTTCTGAGATGGCCGCTTGCTCCACAAGATCCTTCAGTACGTCCGACCGCACACTATACGGTTCCGGACTCTTTCTGTTGCTCTCTTTAGGAGCCGAATACTGAGGAATCCGGGTGGCCAAGGGATTACCCCCTGGCCTTGGCGGATCAGGAGAAACCCTCCGCAACGACACTTCAGGGTCGCCCGCCTCATGAGGCGGGGTGGCAGGGGGAGGTGTTTCGCTCTCCATCATCTCCGGAAGAAGATCCACCGAAGACGAACTCTGTCGAGAAGGGCTACGATCCGAACTACAAGATATAAGCTTCGGTTATTGTCTTCAAAAGTAAGGTAGGATATTTTCACTACTAAGTACTTTTCGATTACTTACAGCTCGGTAGAGGGCTGATTCCCTTGCGGACACTGTGCGGCAAGGGTACCCCCCGGGGTAGGACCCTCTGGTGAAGATTTCTTCCCTTGTTTGGAAACCTCTGTTTCCGGATCTTCGGAGGTGGTCCTCTTCCTTCCTCGGGGAGAGGGAATGTCTGATTCTTCTCCCTGGTTATCCTCCTTCGTGGAGGCACTCATTTCCCTGGTTGGGACGAGTAATGAGTGAGGCTCGCTTTCAGCCTCTTTATTCCCCCCTTTATCTTCCTTTGAGGGCACCTGATAAGGTGCCGGCTCCAGCATTCTGTCTAGTACAGGATTGGCCAAGCCCTCGGGAAGGGGGCCGAACACCTGATCATCTTCGCCTTTGTTATACAGTCCTGGTCAAAGAGCGACTTTTCAGAATGACGTTATGATAAATAAGAGAAACAGCGTGTTCGGCCATGGAATTACTTACTTGGGTATCCGGGCGATTACAGCTCAGACCCGCATCCTCGGTGGTGTTCGGACACTTTATTTGTGGTCCGAAGAACAACTTGTACATCTCCTCGAGTGTCATGCCGAGGAAGTGCTGAATGATTCGCGGTCCCTCTGGGTTGAACTCCCACAAACGGAGAGGTCTATGTTTGCAAGGTGGGACCTGGCGAACTAGCATGACCTGCATCACCGTGACCAGGTTGACGTCTCTCTCAATGAGATCTCGGATGCGGCTCTGCAATATAGGCACATCCTTTACTGGACCCCAGTTTAGCCCCTCACTGATCCATGACATCAGTTGTGGTGGGGGGCCCGAGCGAAAGACAGGGACGACTGCCCACTTAGCACTTCGAGGAGCTGTGATATAAAACCACTCCCGCGGCCACAAACTGGACACCTCTGGGAAAGAACCCTCTGGCCATGGAGCATCAGCGCTTTTGCTTATTACGGCACCTCCGCACTCTGCGTGCCGCCCCTCGATCATCTTCAGCTTCACATTGAAGGTCTTGAGCCACAGGTCGAAGTGAGGGGTAATGCGGAGGAAGGCCTCACACACGACGATGAACGACGAGATGTGAAGGAGGGAATCCGGGGCCAGATCATGGAAATCCAGCCCATAATAGAATATGAGTCCCCTAACAAAGGGATCCAGAGCAAGGCCTAATCCTCAAAAGAACTGAGAGATGAACACAACACTCTCGTTGGGTTCGGGAGTGGGGATGACCTGCCCTCGGGCAGGCAGTCTATGCAAAATTTCGGCGGTCAGATATCTGGCCTCTCTCAGCTTCTTGATGTCCTCCTCTGTGACCGAGGAAGGCATCCACCAACCTTGGAGGTTGGATCCGAACATGGTTGAAGGTCTGAAGCGCCTGACCTAAGCCTGGGGTGTTAGAACTCGAGGTGGGGGAAGGATTCGATTGAGCGCAAGAGGAAAAAGGGACATGTCTTGGCCTCTTTATAAAGAGAGTGAATGTCAAGCGTCCTCCTCGCGGCCGTTTTGGACTCGCCTAAAATCGAGGAGTCATACCAACGGGCACGAGTGGGTTACCCACGTCCGTATTGATGAGAATCCCGTAATAAGGGGGACACAATCTCTGCTTCGACAAGATGTGTCAAGAAAACCGCCTCGCGATATGTGTGGTGCTGGTTGAGAAAAACGGTTCGAATAATGACCGGGCCATGACATAACGTCGTGTTGTCAAAACACGTCAGCAGATTAGATTTGTGGAAATATTATTCTCCCTACGATGGTATGTAGAAACTATTTTGCAGGGCCGGACACTATCCTTGTGTTCAAAATCTTCCATAGAAGTATTCGAAGGAGGAACCCACCTTGCAATGCCGAAGACAAAACTGCGCGCCGGACTCATCGTCATTGAAGCCTGATTCAGGGGCTACTGAGGGAGTCCTGGATTAGGAGGTCTCTAGACAGCTGGACTATATCCTTTGGCCGGACTATTGGGCTATGAAGATACAAGATTGAAGACTTCGTCCCGTGTCCGGATGGGACTTTCCTTGGCATGGAAGGCAAGCTAGGCAATACAGATGTGTAGATCTCCTCCCTTGTAACCGACTCTGTGTAACCCTAGCCCCCTCCGGTGTCTATATAAACCGGAGGGTTTAGTCCGTAGGACAACAGACAATCATACCATAGGCTAGCTTCTAGGGTTTAGCCTCTACGATCTCGTGGTAGATCAACTCTTGTAATACTCATATCATCAAGAACAATCGAGCAAGACGTAGGGTATTACCTCCATCAAGATGGCCCGAACCTGGGTAAACATCGTGTCCCCTGCCTCCTGTTACCATCCGCCTTAGACGCACAGTTCGGGACCCCCTACTCGAGATCTGCCGGTTTTGACACCGACACCTATGCTTCAGCCATACGCTCTATCATGTATGCAATGTTGTGTACCAGACCGGATGTGTGCCTTGTTATTAGTTTAGTAGGGAGGTACCAAAGTAATCCAGGAGTGGATCACTGGACAGCGGTCAAGAACATCCTGAAATACCTAAAAAGGACTAAGGATATGTTTCACGTTTATGGAGGTGACAAAGAGCTCATCGTAAATGGTTACGTCGATGCAAGCTTTGACACTGATCCGGATGATTCTAAATCGCAAACCGGATACGTGTTTATATTAAACGGTGGAGCTGTAAGTTGGAGCAGTTCTAAACAAAGTGTCGTGGCAGGATCTACATGTGAAGCGTGGTACATAGCTGCTTCAGAAGCAACAAATGAAGGAGTTCATATCCGATCTAGGTGACATACCTAGTGCATCGGGTTCAATGAAAATCTTTTGTGACAATACTGGTGCAATTGCCTTGGCAAAGGAATCCAGATTTCACAAGAGAACCAAGCACATCAAGAGACGCTTCAATTCCATCCAGGATCAAGTCTAGGTGGGAGACATAGAGATATGCAAGATACATACGGATCTGGATGTTGCAGACCCACTGACTAAGCCTCTTCCACGAGCAAAACATGATCAGCACCAAGACTCCATGGGTGTTAGAATCATTACTGTGTAATCTAGATTATTGACTCTAGTGCAAGTGGGAGACTGAAGGAAATATGCCATGGAGGCAATAATAAAGTTATTATTTATTTCCTCATATCATGATAAATGTTTATTATTCATGCTAGAATTGTATTAACCGGAAACATAATACATGTGTGAATACATAGACAAACATAATGTCACTAGTGTGCCTCTACTTGACTAGCTCGTTGATCAAAGATGGTTAAGTTTCCTGGCCATAGACCTGAGTTGTCATTTGATTAACGGGATCACATCATTAGTAGAATGATGTGATTGACTTGACCCATTTCGTTAGCTTAGCACTTGATCGTTTAAGTTTACTGCTATTGCTTTCTTCATGACTTATACATGTTCCTATGACTATGAGATTATGCAACTCCCAAATACTGGAGGAACACTTTGTGTGCTACCAAATGTCACAACGTAATTGGGTGATTATAAAGGTGCTCTATAGGTGTCTCCGATGGTGTTCGTGGAGTTGGCATAGATCAAGAATAGAATTTGTCACTCCGATTGTCGGAGAGGTATCTCTGGGCCCTCTCGGTAATGCACATCACTATAAGCCTTGCAAGCAATGTGACTAATGAGTTAGTTACGGGATGATGCACTACAGAATGAGTAAAGTGACTTTCCGGTAACGAGATTGAGCTAGGTATTTGTCGGATGTGGGGTTTCGGCAAACCCTTAAGGTTTGAACACTGGGGTGCGCGCGAAGTCTTTTCCTCCCACCAATCTACGCCCTAGCTCGCTAAGATCTCACGGACGAACTCGACAAACTCGCAACACAGAATGACACGAGGTTTATACTGGTTAGGGCCACCGTTGTGGTGTAATACCCTACTCCAGTGTGGTGGTGGTGGATTGCCTCTAAGGGCTGATGATGAATAGTACAAGGGAAGAACAGCCTCCTGAGGTTGAGGTATTCTTGAGCTCGGTAAGCTTGTATGTGTGTGGATGGTCAGAATGATCAGTCCCTTGCTAAGGTGGTGGCTAGTCCTATTTATATAGGCCCTGGTCCTCTTCCCAAATATCGAGCGGGAAGGGAGCCAACAATGGCGGGCTAATTCAAAGGGGGACAACTAGTACAAACTATCCTGACAAAAGTGGTCTTCGCCTGCCAAAAGCTCTGATGGTGACGCCGTCTTGGGCTCCATGATGACCTCCATCTTGCCGTCCTCCTGGTCTTGGTCTCGTTGCACCAATATAGCAACCTTTGTCTGATGCCTCGGTACTCTTCACCTGCGCTGGTCTCCTTAGCACCAAAGAGGAAATGTGACGCCCCAAGACCGGAGCTTTAGATGCCTTCCAGGGTTTCCGAGATTCATTCTGTGATTTGCTTGCGTGTTGCATTTCATCATATCATCATGTGCATTGCATCATCTGTTTTCAAAACTTGCATCCGTCCCGGTCTCCTAGTTCTTTCCGTTGTCCGTTCTAAGCCCAGACACACTCGCACGCGCCCGTGGCATGTCCGAAATATTATTTTATAAGTGGCCAGAAAATATTCTCAGAATGGGTTGAAAGTTGGCATGTGGTGTTGTTATGTTGTCAGTAGACCGCCTGCCAAGTTTCATCGCATTCGGAGATCGTCTGATGCCCCAACGGATAACTATAGTGGCAGTATAGCCGGTCTTTTCGTCGGACGTTTTCAGTCTCCAGAAACAGTCGCCGGGTCTCTCTCTCTTCTCTTCTCTCAGCTCGAGACCGTCTACACAGTCCACTACCGACCACCAGGCCCATCCTAACCTCTCTCGTCAGCCCGCGGTCGTCCTTGCGCGCGCGTCCGAGAGCTGCCCCGGACCTGACCCGGGCAGTCGTCACCGTTGGATCCGGATCATCCCCAAATATCTTCAAAACATCTTCGTTTTATTTGTTGGGCTCCCTAACCTAATTATCCGAGACCGTCTGATTAAGATCGGAGGGTTCGATCTAGCCCTCTTTTGGACCCCTACTATAAATAAGCCACCCACCTGCCTAACCCTAAAACCTAGGGAGTTTGTCCTCATCGCCGCCGCCGCGATCCACCTCAGGATCCCCTTATCCTCCCATTCCTTCACTCACCAACTAGAGCTCGAGCCCGAGCTCTTCGGTTCAAAGCCACCAGTGAGCCCCGCCGCCTCGATCGAGAGCCTCCTTGCTCACTCGATCTGGGATGGAGAGGGAGCTCCTCCCACTCGCTCCTCCCTCCGTGACCCCGTCGCCTGCGCATGTGCTCCTTTGCATCTGCGCCCGAGGCTGCAACCTCCTCGTCCAGATCCATGGGCGACTCGCCGGAGTCCAGTCGCCGGTCCAGCAGCTCCGCTTTGCCCCTGCCTTGACAACAACCTGTCGGACCAGAAGCTCGGGCGCCTCCTCCTCCCTCTTCGATCCAGAGGAGTGGAGCTCCTCTGTGCCCTCGCCTCCGCCCAACCCTGTCGTCGCCAGCAACCGTGGCTTGCCGGAGCCGTCGCGCCGTCCTACCGGCCATCGAGGTCATGAACAAGTCGCTCCTCTTCCTTCCCTTCCTCCTCTCCCTTCCACCACTGCTCCCTCTCATTCCTCCCGGTCTCCCCTCTGTGTAGGGAGAAGCACGCTTGTGCAATGGACGCCTCCAGCGAGCACCGGCGTCCTGCCGTTCTCCTTTGACGCCGGGGCTCCCGCACGCCATCCCCGACGCCGGTCCTCGTTTGAAGTCCTCGTGCCTGCTCCTCCCGGCTGCCCGAGTGCCACCGCCTCGCGACCCTGCATCACTCACGGCCGGCCTCTGCTTCCCATGCAACCCTCTGCTTCGAGCAGGAGAATGAGACGCGCCCCGACCCCTGTCGTCGCCTTCCTCCGCCGCCCTAGCCCGTTCTCGGCCGGTTCCCGTTAGCGACGCCCAGCACCTCGAACTGCTCGTCTCTACCGCCACTATTGTTTCTGTTGTTCAGAGACGAGAGCAGCAGCTCGTTCTCCTGCTTCGCATCGCTTTGACCGCACCTGGGCCTCCTCGTCTTCGGCGATTGACCAAGGCCTAGCATCGCCGGGTCACCTAAGGCCCAGGGTGAGCAGCCCCTGGCCTATTCTCTGTTGGGCCTCCAGTTCAGATGTGACCCGCGTAATGTTTTTCCCAGTCCTGCAATTTGTCTATTTATCCCGAGAATTGCCAGTTTTGCAGAAACACCCTTGCACTTCATGCATATCCTAACTAATTAACCGTGCATCGGGTTAAAACAAACTTTATATGTAAAATGTCTAGAATTTTGTCTAGTTTAATAATATCCAACTTTCATGCATGTTTGAGATGTTTAACTTGCTGTTTGCATTAATTTTCTCAATTGCCATGTTAAAATGATTTAATTCATAACTAAATAATCGTAGCTCCAAATTTAATAAACTTTATATGTAAATGGGGTAGAAAAATGAATATTTTAACATGGTGGCATCTCTTTGCATGTTTAACAACTATAAAATATGGTTTAGGGCAGAACAGTACCAAACCTAAAATATGCATATGGGGATTTACCGGAATTGTTGTTCGTTGTTTCCGGCCTCATTTAAACTTGCCTAGATAGGTAGTTTTGTTGTGCTTCGCCTCTTGCCATGCTAACTAACATTTAATATTGTTGAGTACATAAATGAGAGAGAACTAAATAATTGTTGTGGTTTCGTCAATATGCAACTCGTTGCATCTTGGGCTCCTCTTAACTTGTAGTTTTGCTTGTGCACTTTGCCATGTCATGCTTCATTAAACCGGACATGCATCATACTTGGTTGTGCATCATGCCATGATTATGTGATGGTTTTTTACTATGTTGTTTGCTTCTTTCCGATGTTGCTTCTTCGGGTTGGTTCCGATAACATCGCGTTTGTGAGGATTCGTTCGACTACATCTGTTTGTCTTCTTCACAGACTCGTTCTTCTTCCTTGCGGGATCTCACGCAAGATGACCATACCCTCGAAATCACTTCTATCTTTGCTTGCTAGTTGTTCACTCTATTGCTATGCCTATGCCGCGATACCTACCACTTGCTATATCGTGCCTCCCACATTGCCATGTCAAGCCTCTAACCCACCTTGTCCTAGCAAACCGTTGTTTGGCTATGTTACCGCTTTGCTCAGCCCCTCTTATAGCGTTGTTAGTTGCAGGTGAAGATGAAGTTTGTTCCATGTTTGGAACATGGATTTTGTTGGGATATCACAATATCTCTTATTTTAATTAATGCATCTATATACTTGGTAAAGGGTGGAAGGCTCGGCCTTATGCCTCGTGTTTTGTTCCACTCTTGTCGCCCTAGTTTTCGTCATACCGGTGTTATGTTCCTTGATTTTGCGTTCCTTACACGGTTGGGTGTTATGGGGACCCCTTGACAGTTCGCTTTGAATAAAACTCCTCCAGCAAGGCCCAACTTTGGTTTTACCATTTGCCACCTAGCCTTTTTCCCTTGGGTTCTGCAGACTCAAGGGTCATCTTTATTTTAACCCCCCCGGGCCAGTGTTTGTCTAAGTGTTGGTCCGAACCTGTCAGCAGCCGGTGGCCACCAGGGGCAACTCTGGGCTGGCCTACCGGAATCTTGGACAATCTGGTGTTGCCCTGAGAACGAGATATGTGCAGCTCCTATCGGGATGTCGGTGCATCGGGTGGTCTTGCTGGTCTTGTTTTACCATTGTCGAAATGTCTTGTAACTGGGATTCCGAGTCTGATCGGGTCTTCCTGGGAGAAGGAATATCCTTCGTTGACCGTGAGAGCTTGTGATGGGCTAAGTTGGGACACCCCTGCAGGGTTTTGAACTTTCAAAAGCCGTGCCCGCGGTTATGGGCAGATGGGAATTTGTTAATGTCCGGTTGTAGAGAACTTGACACTTAACTTAATTAAAATGCATCAACCGCGTCTGTAGCCATGATGGTCTCTTTCTGGCGGAGTCCGGGAAGTGAACACGGTTCTTGTGTTATGCTTGAACGTAAGTAGTTTCACAAATCACGTCTTGATCACTTCTAGTTCACGACCGTGATTTGCTTATCTTCTCGCTCTTATTTTGCGTAAGTTAGCCACCATATATGCTAGTGCTTGCTGCAGCTCCACCTCATTACCTTTTCCTACCCATAAGCTTAAATTGTCTTGATCACGAGGGTGTGAGATTGTTGAGTCCCCGTGACTCACAGATTACTTCCAAAACCAGTTGCAGGTGCCGATGATGACTGTGCAGGTGACGCAACCGAGTTCAAGGAGGAGCTCGTTGAAGATCGTGTTTGTTGTGTTGTTTCGTTTCCAGTTGATCAGTAGTGGAGCCTAGTCGGGGCGATCGGGGATCTATTGCATTAGGGGTTGTCTTTCTTTATTTGGTCCCGTAGTCGAACCTTGATTGTATCTGGATGATGTAATGCTATATTTATGTATTGTGTGAAGTGGCAATTGTAAGCCAACTCTTTATCCCTTTCATATTCAGTTCATGGGATGTGTAAAGATTACCCCTCTTGCGACATGCCTACTATGCGGTTATGCCTCTAAGTCGTGCTCCGACACGTGGGAGATATAGCCGCATCGTGGGTGTTACAAGTTGGTAATCAGAGCCATCCCCGACTTAGGAGCACCCTGCTTGATCGAATCGTTGACGTTGTTGAGTCTAGAAAAATGTTTTGAGTCTTATAGGATTATATATATCGGAGAGTAGGATTCTTTTACTCCTCAGTCCCTTCGTCGCTCTGGTGAGGCCTCCTGACGTAGAAGTTTTGACTCTTCTCTTCTAAAATTTCACTAAAAAAATTTAGGATCACGCGGGTATCTTGGAATCGTTCCGGTAGGCTTGTGATGAGAACATTGTTCTTGGTGCCTCCTGACATTTAGGGGTTGTGGCAGTGTCCCGGGGAGTTGAGCTCCGAGGTGTTGTCGTCACAATTTTATCGTTGCAGTTCTGGAATACCTGAGCTCGCCGACATCGAAAATCTTTTGTATGCAGTTGTTGGTGAGATAACCTCGACGCCACCCAGTACTGGGGCGGGAGTTCGGGAGTATTGCCATTACTCGTATAACGGATGCTTTTTGAAGGTTGAGGTAAATGATTTCCGAAGGTTTCTTGGTTATGTGTTGAAGGATGGATATAGCTGGATGTAGGATTTGCTAGTTTTGGGTGAGATATTATGCTTCCCCTGTATCCCCAACACTTGATTGCATAACCAGAAAGTTTCGGGAGTTTATAAGTGGGAATTCAAGTAGCTCCTAGGATATCTTTCCGACAGATGCATGATATGAGATTGGGGTTCGACGTCTAGTGGTCCACCTATCCACGGTTGGTTTTAGAGTGGTCTCGTTGTGTCTTAAAGAGTCCTTGGCTATGCTGACTCGGGGACGCTTCGTATGTCATGTGCACTGCCTTGTACATGATGGTGTTGTACGATCGAGCCCGTGTGGGCCCCACCACGAAAACTTTGGACGAAATCTCTATCATCTGTTTGTTCCAACTTATTTTGCAAGTCAATCCTTTGTTTTGTTTTCAGTTGTGGTATTCGAGTTGCTTCGAAGTCAAATGTTGATTCCATACCTTTCCTAAGAGGTGTTCTCATATTTGTATGTGAATACTAATCCTTCATGATAATTGAGATTGTCATGTTAATCCTTTTCAACCGGCGTGTCTCTCTTCAAGTGGATCCGTTCATTTTCAACATCCGCAAGATTCAATCTCAGTTTTCTCAACGTTGTTCGTTTCATCTGTCCCCAAGTTTGCCTTTGTTTTCCCGCCCACCCACCCCCTTTTTCTTCAAGGACTCAGGTTCCGTAATCAAGTGTCCATCTTATTCATGTCAAGTCTCTTCATTCTTTTCTTTCAATGTTCGTATCCGGTGATTCTCAGGAAGATACTAACGGAGCCTCAAGTTCATCATTATTCGTTCTCTTTCTTCTCCGGTGGATTCAATTCAAGCTTTGTTGATCATATTCCTTTTTCCTCGTTTCAAATGCTTTTCCATGCCGGTGCTCCTCTTAATAATCCACTTCTCGCTATTCAATTGTTCCGGAGTGCTGAAGATATCTTAGAAGATTCACGGTTACATTCTTGATCCGTTCAAGTTCTTTTGAGGTTGTTATCTCATTCAAGCTATTTAATACAACTGGCGCAAATCTATCTTTTAAATCATTCAACAGGGTTTCTTTTGAATGGGCCCTAACCCACAGGTCTTTTCCCAGGATCTTACCTGACTCTTCTACTTTTCTCGAAGCTATTCTCAAATCTTCTAAAGTTTGACGTAAGAATGAATTATCATCAGTCATATGTCTTTATCCAAGATCTTTCAAATTCTTTTCATAGTTGGTTCAACCTTTATAATTTTCATTACGGAGTACCTCAAAAATTTATGGTGGTGTTTCTCGTCATCATTCTCGAATTTTAAAGACCGAAGAAGAGTTCCCCTTAAATCCTTACCCGTTCTTCCAAAGACTCGTGGTTCTAACTTCATGCCATACTTTCATAATTGTTTTCGTTTGTGATAATTCTTTTCACCCATCCGGAGAATTTCATGAGTTGTTTCCATTTCTTTCCTCCGAAGGCCATCTTTTCAAATATTATTCATTCCAGCTTTCAGCTCTCGTTATCCAAATCTTACCGGTGCATTGTTCAAGTGTTCTCTAATCAGTTCATGATATCTTTGTTCACTTGTATCTAAATTCCATCAAGTATCTTCATTCGTTTTTTCCAATTCTTCCCGGTGAATTGTGCCTTTTCTACGTTCATTTTCAATCCTTCCGGTGGTTCGTCGAAGACCTTCTCAAGTTCGCGATATATCTATCTTAATCCTTTCTACGAGAATAAGTAGTATGCCAAATCCGTTGCTTGTCATCAATTTAAATTGGTGAAGGATATGCATAACATAATTCTTATTCTTGCTTCATCCTATTGATGGATTCATTCTTCCGAAGTTTGTTCACGATGAAGTAATTCTCGGTTTCAATTGGTTCATCTTTTCTTTTCCCGGAGTTACAAGCTCTCATCAGATCCATCTAATCATCTCAAGGCTTCACCTTGTGTTTTTAACTTCTCTTTCCTTTTGTTTGACCATCCTTTTGTTACCGGAGTTCTTCATGGAGGCTACATGGTGGTTCATCAAGGTTTCTTTTCATTCTTCAATTGTTCTTCCAGATTTCTCTCGAAGTTAAGATCCGCCAAGCTACACTCTCAAATAAACATGGTGTTCAACACATGTCTTGTTTTGAGGAGTTCAAGCATTCTTCATCTTGCATTCTGAAGTGCAATTCTTTCTACCTTATCTTTTGCGGTGGTGTTATGTCATTTTTGACAATTAATGTGTGTTTCATGATTCACAAGTTTTCAAAGAGTGACATATTTAAATCCATCATTTTCTCTTCGCTCAAGACATCTCTTCAATCCATCAATCTCTTCATTGGAGTTATCCTGAGTTATATTTCACCTAAAGCTTTCCCTAAGGATTGTTGCTATTTATGGTGCTCATAAATGACCCAAGTTCTTCATTTATCCTTCCGATGAAATAAGTTTCTCGTCTGCTTGTTCATATCAATCAAATCCATTGTTTTTCGTTAGTGGTAGAAATTTCACCTCATAGTTTTGAGATGTTCTCCATAAGCCCACTACAAGCTTACTCTTTTCGTTGTTGGTTTTCCAACAACTCCGTTCGCCCCTTCTTCTAAAGATGCTTTTTCAAAGCTCATTTCAGTTAAAAGATGTTGTTTTCTCCTCCGTTCTTTTGATTCCATTCTTACATTTGTTCCGGAGGCATTGTGATGTTGCTCTCTTCGACCATCTTCTTGTTTTGTCAAGATCATGTTCAATTCCGTCCAATTGCAGTCGGAGTGTTGCTCAAATTATATCATTCTTATTCCTTCTCTATCTTGTTTTAACCGGAGTGTTGCGGCTATCATTCCTCTTCTAAGCGGAGTCTCATCCAAGTGCTTTCTTTTTGCCAATTTCTTTTTCTATGCCTTCCATTTCCAACCGGAGTGTTGTCATAATTGATCTTTATCGTTCCTTGTACATCTCGTATCTACCGGAGTGCTTGAATGTACTTCTTGTCCATTGCAACCTTTTTTCTTATGTCTTTCAACCTACAAGGCTCTAGTAATGTTCCTTGTTCCTCTTTTCTAACAGAGTGTTTTCAACTTTGTTCATCTTCATTATTGTTCTTTCTATCAATTTTTTTATCCTTGCAAGGTTCTTTGTTTTCACTCAATTGTCAAAGAAGCAACTTAGCTTTACCTCCTCTCTTTCTCTTCTGTTTTCTCTTCGGTGCCATCCTCGATCTCAGGACGAGATTCTCTCGTAGTGGTGGAGTGTTGTGACGCCCCAAGAACGGAGCTTCAGATACCTTCCAGGGTTTCCGAGATTTGTTCTATGATTTGCTTGCGTGTTGCATTTCATCATGTCATCATGTGCATTGCATCATCTGTTTTCAAAACTTGCATCTGTCCCGGTCTCCTAGTTCTTTCCGTTGTCCGTTCTAAGCCCAGACACACTCGCACGCGCCTGCGGCATGTCCGAAATATTATTTTATAAGTGGCCGGAAAATGTTCTCGGAATGGGTTGAAAGTTGGCATGTGGTGTTGTTATGTTGTCAGTACACCGCCTGCCAAGTTTCATCGCCTTCGGAGATCGTCTGATGCCCCAACGGATAACTATAGCGGCAGTATAGCCGGTCTTTTCGTCGGACGTTTTCGGTCTCCGAAAACAATCGCCGGGTCTCTCTCTCTCTTCTCTTCTATCAGCTCGAGACCGTCTACACAGTCCACTACCTACCACCAGGCCCATCCTAACCTCTCTTGTTAGCCCGTGGCCCTCCTCACGCGTGTGTCCGAGATCTGCCCCGGACCCGACCTGGGCAGTCATCACCGTTGGATCCGGATCATCCCCAAATATCTTCAAAACATCTTCGTTTTATTTGTTGGGCTCCCTAACCTAATTATCCGAGACCGTCCGATTAAGATCAGAGGGTTCGATCTAGCCCTATTTTGGACCCCTACTATAAATAAGCCACCCACCTGCCTAACCCTAAAACCTAGGGAGTTTGTCCTCATCGCCGCCGCCGCGATCCACCTCGGGATCCCCTTATCCTCCCATTCCTTCACCCACCAACCAGAGCTCGAGCCCGAGCTCTTCAGTTCGAAGCCACCAGAGAGCCCCGCCGCCTCAATCGAGAGCCTCCTTGCTCACTCGATCTGGGATGGAGAGGGAGCTCCTCCCACTCGCTCCTCCCTCCGTGACCCCATCGCCTGCGCCTGTGCTCCTTTGCATCTGCGCCCGAGGCCGCAACCTCCTCGTCCCGATCCATGGGTGACTCGCCGGAGTCCAGTCGCCGGTCCAGCAGCTCCGCTTCGCCCCTTCCTTGATAACAACCTGCCGGACCAGAAGCTCGGGCGCCTCCTCCTCCCTCTTTGATCCAGAGGAGTGGAGCTCCTTTGTGCCCTCGCCTCCGCCCAACCCTGTCGTCACCGGCAACCGTGCCTTGCCGGAGCCGTTGCATCGTCCTACCGTCCATCGAGGTCATGAACAAGTCGCTCCTCTACCTTCCCTTCCTCCTCTCCCTTCCACCACTGCTCCCTCTCATTCCTCCCGGTCTCCCCTTTGTGTAGGGAGAAGCACGCCTGTGCAATGGACGCCTCCAGCGAGCATCGGCGTCATGCCGTTCTCCTTTGATGTCGGGGCTCCCGCATGCCATCCCCGACGCTGGTCCTCGTCTGCAGTCCTCGCACCCACTCCTCCCGTCTGCCCGAGTGCTGCCGCCTCGCGACCCTGCATCCCTCGCCGCCGACCTCTGCTTCCCATGCAACCCTTTGCTTCGAGCAGGAGAACGATACGTGCCCCGACCCCTGTCGTCGCCTTCCTCCGCCGCCCTGGCCCGTTCCCGGCCGGTTCCCGCCGGCGACGCCCCGCACCTGGAACCGCTCGTCTCTGCCGCCGCTGTTGTTTCTGTTGTTCAGAGATGAGAGCAGCAGCTCGTTCGCCTGCTACGCGTCGCTTTGACCGCACCTGGGCCTCCTCCCCTTCGGCGGTTGACCAAGGCCCAGCATCGCCGGGTCACCTAAGGCCTAGGGTGAGCAGCCCCTGGCCTATCCTCTGTTGGGCCTCCAGTTCAGATGCGGCCCGCGTAATGTTTTCCCCAGTCCTGCAATTTGTCTATTTATCCCGAGAATTGCCAGTTTTGCAGAAACACCCTTGCACTTCATGCATATCCTAACTAATTAATCGTGCATCGGATTAAAACAAACTTTATATGTAAAATGTCTAGAATTTTGTCTAGTTTAATAATATCCAACTTTCATGCATGTTTGAGATGTGTAACTTGCCGTTTGCATTAATTTGCTCAATTGCCATGTTAAAATGATTTAATTCATAACTAAATAACCGTAGCTCCAAATTTAATAAACTTTATATGTAAATGGGGTAGAAAAATGCATAGTTTCACATGGTGGCATCTCTTTGCATGTTTAACAACTATAAAATATGGTTTAGGTTAGAAAAGTACCAAACCTAAAATATGCATATGAGGATTTACCGGAATTGTTGTTCGTTGTTTCCGGCCTCATTTAAACTTGCCTAGATAGGTAGTTTTGTTGTGCTTCACCTCTTGCCATGCTAACCAACATTTAATATTGTTAAGTACATAAACGAGAGAGAACTAAATAATTGTTATGGTTTCGTCAATATGCAACTCGTTGCATCTTGAGCTCCACTTAACTTGTAGTTTTGCTTGTGCACTTTGCCATGTCATGCTTCATTAAACCGGACATGCATCATACTTGGTTGTGCATCATGCCATGATTATGTGATGATTGTTTACTATGTTGTTTGCTTCTTTCTGGTGTTGCTTCTTCGGGTTGGTTCCGATAATGTCGCGTTTGTGAGGATTCGTTCGACTACGTCCGTTTGTCTTCTTCACGGACTCGTTCTTCGTCCTTGCGGGATCTCAGGCAAGATGACCATACCCTCGAAATCACTTCTATATTTGCTTGCTAGTTGCTCGCTCTATTGCTATGCCGATGACGCAATACCTACCACTTGCTATATCATGCCTCCCACATTGCCATGTCAAGCCTCTAACCCACCTTGTCCTAGCAAACCGTTGTTTGGCTATGTTACCGCTTTGCTCAACCCCTCTTATAGCGTTGTTAGTTGCAGGTGAAGATGAAGTTTGTTCCATGTTTGGAACATGGATTTTGTTGGGATATCACAATATCTCTTATTTTAATTAATGCATCTATATACTTGGTAAAGGGTGGAAGGCTCGGCCTTATGCCTGGTGTTTTGTTCCACTCTTGCCGCCCTAGTTTCCATCATACCGGTGTTATGTTCCTTGATTTTGCGTTCCTTACACGGTTGGGTGTTATGGGGACCCCTTGATAGTTCGCTTTGAGTAAAACTCCTCCAGCCAGGCCCAAATTTGGTTTTACCATTTGCCACCTAGCCTTTTTCCCTTGGGTTCTGCAGACTCAAGGGTCATCTTTATTTTAACCCCCCCGGGCCAGTGTTTGTCTAAGTGTTGGTCTGAACCTGTCAGCAGCCGGTGGCCACCAGGGGCAACTCTGGGCTGGCCTACCGGAATCTTGGACAATCCGGTGTTGCCCTGAGAACGAGATATGTGCAGCTCCTATCGGGATGTCGGCGCATCGGGCGGTCTTGCTGGTCTTGTCTTACCATTGTTGGAATGTCTTGTAACCGGGATTCCGAGTCTGATCGGGTCTTCCTGGGAGAAGGAATATCCTTCGTTGACCATGAGAGCTTGTGATGAGCTAAGTTGGGACACCCCTGCAGGGTTTTGAACTTTCGAAAGTCGTGCCCGCGGTTATGGGCAGGTGGGAATTTGTTAATGTTCGGTTGTAGAGAACTTGAAACTTAACTTAATTAAAATGCATCAACCGCGTGTGTAGCCGTGATGGTCTCTTTCCGGCGGAGTCCGGGAAGTGAACACGGTTCTTGTGTTTTGCTTGAACGTAAGTAGTTTCAGAAATCACTTCTTGATCACTTCTAGTTCACAACCGTGATTTGCTTCTCTTCTCACTCTTATTTTGCGTAAGTTAGCCACCATATATGCTAGTGCTTGCTGCAGCTCCACCTCATTACCTTTTCCTACCCATAAGCTTAAATAGTCTTGATTGCGAGGGTGTGAGATTGCTGAGTCCCCATGACTCACAGATTACTTTCAAAACCAGTTGTAGGTGCCGATGATGACCGTGCAGGTGACGCAACCGAGTTCAAGGAGGAGCTCTTGAAGATCGTATTCGTTGTGCTGTTTCGTTTCCAGTTGATCAGTAGTGGAGCCCAGTCAGGGCGATCGGGGATCTATTGCATTAGGGGTTGTCTTTCTTTATTTGGTTCCGTAGTCGGACCTTGATTGTATCCGGATGATGTAATGTTATATTTATGTATTGTGTGAAGTGGCGATTGTAAGCCAACTCTTTATCCCTTTCATATTCAGTTCATGGGATGTGTAAAGATTACCCCTCTCGCGACATGCCTACTATGCGGTTATGCTTCTAAGTCGTGCTCCGACACATGGGAGATATAGCCGTATCATGGGTGTTACAGGAAACAAGGACGCTGCGCGCACTGGCGCCCGCCTGGTGCCGTTCGTCATGGCTCACATCACGAGGGCCTCGTGAGGTTTGCCCCGCCTTGATATCTCCGCTCCTCGTGAGGTTGCCTAGCTAGGCTACTCCAGAGGAGGTCTTGCGTCGTCCGCCTCGTGAGGCTTGGACCCTCGCGAGGGTCTTGGATGCTTCGTTGGTGAAGATGGGCCGTACAGCCTGCTTGCTTAGCCACGCCACGGGCCGCAGGCAGGCAAGTCTGCAAACCCCCGTTCCCAAGACGCTGACAGTAGCCCTCGGGCCCAAGGTGCGCTCGGGCTTGGCTTCGCAGCGAAGCCAAGGGCCAAGTACGGAGCGCTGCGGGCCCCAAAAGCATGCGGCCTCGATTGACATGTGGTGGATGATTGGACGTGGGCGTATCTGCTTCCCCATGTTGCCTCGGTAACTGCTCGACTTGTCAGGTCCCCGCGACATGCAAGGAAAACCATCATTACCTGCAATCGCGGGAGATGCCGGTTGGCCTTCCCTTGCTATAAATGGTGAGGGGGGGCGGAGCCCCCGTTGCCCATCTCTTCCTTGCTTGCTTGCTCCTTCCTCCTTAATCCATCACTTGCAGTGACACCCATGGCACT
This sequence comes from Triticum dicoccoides, assembly GCF_002162155.2. NCBI lineage: Eukaryota > Viridiplantae > Streptophyta > Magnoliopsida > Poales > Poaceae > Triticum > Triticum dicoccoides. The sequence continues at coordinate 561,922,831 of NC_041390.1, read as the reverse complement.
ACGAAGGAAGTTCTCCACCGCCGAGAAGGGGAAAGCCCCTCGCGAGGGACCCAGCTCCCCGGCGCCCAAGCGCGGCCATGGCCACCCGCGCAAAGATGCCGCGACCCCCTCCGCGACCCATTGTCGAGACAGCGCCACGGCACGCGGAGTGGGTCATCCCAGCCATGGCAGTCCAGTTGATGAGGGGAGGCATGCCATGGTGGCGCGGCCTCCTCGTCCGCGCTTCCACACGGTGGAGGTGTCGCCGGAGTTCATCGTCTGGTCGGAGAACCCGGCCGACAACTGGCTACAACTCCCACGCTTCTTTGCCGGTGAACTGCCGGCCTCTGGTCTAGGCAGACTCTGGCTGCAGGCAGATGGCTGCTGCGGCAAGGCCTCTTGGGCTGCGGTCGAGACTTCCGCCATGGGCAACATAGCCCTGGCCCGTGGCTGGCAGACATTCGCTCGCGCGCGCAGCCTGGGCAGGCGGTGCACCCTCCACTTCAGGTACGATGGTGGGTCGACCCTTTATGTGAGGGTGTTTGGGGAAGATGGTCGCCGCGCCGGGTGCTGCCCCGAGGTGAACGACAGTGAGGAGGTACTCGGCCTTGGGGATAGTTGCGACGAGGACGAGGGTGTAACGCCCCAGATGTAACTTTCCCCATTTGTACTCCAACTCTTGCCGTTTCCGGTGTCAAGTTATATTTATTTCTCGGGTTCGGGTCCTTGTCTCCGTGTGTTGTTTTCGTTTTCATGCATCTCATACCATGTCATCTCGTGCATTGCATTTGCATACATGTTCATCTCATGCATTCGAGCATTTTCCCCGTTGTCCGTTTTGCATTCCGGCGCTTCGTTCTCCTCCGGTGGTCATTTCTAGTCTTCTTTCGTGTGTGGGGTTTAAACATTTCCGGATTGGACCGAGACTTGCCAAGCGGCCTTGGTTTACTACCGGTAGACCTCCTGTCAAGTTTCGGGTCATTTGGACTTCGTTTGATACTCCAACGGTTAACCGAGGGACCGAAAAGGCCGCGTGTGTGTTGCAGCCCAACACCCCCCCAAATTTGGCCCAAAATCCACCAAACTCTGCTCCATGTCCTAGAGCGTTCGATCACGATCGTGTGGGCGAAAACCGCACCTCATTTGGACTCTCCTAGCTCCACTTATGCCTATTTATACCCCCTCCATTCGGATCTCTTCTTCCCCCGTCCGAAACCCTAGTTTAAAAAAAAACAGATCAACCC
>NC_041390.1:561911188-561920663 GCF_002162155.2 Triticum dicoccoides | reverse complement strand
CGCCCCTCCGCTGCCTCCTCGCAGGCGCCGCCCCCCCGGCGACCTCCTCCACCGCCGGCGCACCCCGCAGCTCCGGCGAGCTCGAGCTCCACCGCCGGTGCCGCCTCGGCTTCTGCGCCGCGATCCCGATCTGGATCCGGTCGCGTGAACAGTAAACCCTAACCCCCGATTTTTTTTGCTAAGTCCTGGAAATTTTGATCCAAGTTGCTCTGTTCGAGGTCCCGTAACTTTGCAACTGCAGCTCCGTTTTGGGCGTATGATATATCAAAATCTTCGCGTCGACATGTACATCATTTCATTCCATTGCATCATTTGCATTTGAGGTCATCTTGATCCCCAAAATGCGGTTAGAAGGAGGCTTCGTGAGTTAAATTGCAGATCCGTTAGTTCATTATGCACTTTTGTCATTTTTGCCATGTTTAATTCGTGCATGATATGCCTGTGCCCCTTTGGGATGAATTGTTAAGCATTTTGTCTTCTTTCCAGAGGTGCCACCCATGTATTTTTAGGATGTGTGTGTTGTCTTGTGCAAGCTTGCGAAGAGAGGTACCTGAGATTGCAGATTTCAGGGACTTAGTGATTTTCACTAAGTCTGGGATATTTTAGTTCATGATGCTATATGTCCAGCTTGTTTCCTAGTGATCCGTGCCTCTTTTGAGGATGATCAGTAAGGGAGTTCTGATATTTGTGTTATGCTCTATCCATCCATGTCTTTGTTTGCATATGTGGAGTGCTCTAGGTTGACTCAATCGAGCTCAACTTTTGCTTCGTTGTTAATCTGGGCAGATCGTCAACTTGTTTGCGATTTTGCCGATGCTACCGTTAGTGTTCCATGCATGCTATGCCTTTGTTCTTGCCATGTGTAGCTAGCACATTGTGCGTTCTTGCTGGTTATATGCTTTCCTTGCCATGACTTGCACCGTAGTGAGTGCATCGAGCTCGTTTACATGCCTTCGTGAGTTATATTTCAGCGTGTCTCAGTTTTCACTAAGTCTGAAAACTGATTGTGTTCGAGCTATGTTCGTGAGCTCGGTAGAGTATTTTGTGAACCCTTTTGGCCCCAGGTCACTTTGGGTGTTTTGTTAAGCTTGTTGAGTAGCTCCATGCCATGTTCTTACTTGTCATGTTCAGGTTTTCTATCATGTTGTTTTGCTGCTCCGAAGAGAGCATCGTGATCTGAAATTTCAGACTAGTGTTAATTTCACTAAGTCTGGAATCTGTTTTGCATTTGCGTTTTAACTATGCTTGTTTGAACCTCTTAATGGATGAATTTGCCTATGGATCAGTGCTAGTGTTTTGTCAACCATCTTGTGTACATCACTGCCATGTATTTTGTTTTCATGTTTGGTGGCTGTAGCATGTTCATTTCGTTGCATTTAGATGCCTACTTGCTGCAAATCGCAGACCGGTGTCGTATCTTAAAACGCTTGCCATTTCCAAACCGTAGCTCCGATTCCAATGATCTTTATATCGTTTTCAAGCGATTTCATCCCCTCTATCCAGTGGCACACTTGGTTTTCCAAGTTGATGCCAGGTTCATGCATTTCCTGTCATATCTTGCATTTTGCATCCCGCATCGCATCCCGCATAGCATATCGTCATTTCATCAAATTGCTTGGTCTTGCCCGTGGTTGATTGTATCCTTGTTGCTTGTTTGTCTTGTGGGTAGACCCGGGAGACGAGTTCGCTACCGAGGAGCCCGTTGAGTTTGCTTGCGAGGATCCAGTCAACTCTGACAACTGTGCAGGCAAGATGATCATACCCTCGAAATCACTACTATCTTTGCTATGCTAGTTTGCTCGCTCTTTTGCTTTGCCACTGCTACGATGCCTACCTTTTGCTTGTCAGCCTCCCAATTGCCATGTTGATCCTCTAACCCACCATTGTCCTAGCAAACCGTTGATTGGCTATGTTACCGCTTTGCTCAGCCCTTCTTATAGCGTTGTTAGTTGCAGGTGAAGATTGGAGCCGTTCCTTGTTGGAACATTTATTTTCTTGTTGGGATATCATTATATTGCTATGTTGTCTTAATGCATCTATATACTTGGTAAAGGGTGGAAGGCTCGGCCTCTCGCCTAGTGTTTTGTTCCACTCTTGCCGCCCTAGTTTTCGTCATATCGGTGTTATGTTCCCGGATTGTTGCGTCCCTTACGCGGTTGGGTTATAATGGGAACCCCTTGATAGTTCGCCTTGATTAAAGCTTTTCCAGCAATGCCCAACATTGGTTTTTTACCATTTGCCACCTAGCCTCTTTTTCCCTTGGGTTTCCGGAGCCCGAAGGTCATCTTATTTTAACCCCCCCGGGCCAGTGCTCCTTTGAGCGTTGGTCCAAACTAGAGTCCTGTGCAGCGCCCCCTCGGGGAAACTCGAGGTTTGGTTTTAGTTGTATGGAGCGCTCATCTGAGTGTGCCCTGAGAAAGAGATATGTGCAGCTCCTATCGGGATTTGTCGGCACATTCGGGCGGTGTTGCTGGTCTTGTTTTAACCTGTCGAATTGTCTTGTTGTACCGGGTTGCCGAGTCTGATCGGTGTGTCTCGGGTGGAGGTCTATTCCTTCGTTGACCGTGAGAGCTTGTCATGGGCTAAGTTGGGACCCCCCTGCAGGGATTGAACTTTCGAAAGCCGTGCCCGCGGTTATGGGCAGATGGGAATTTGTTAATGTCCGGTTGTAGATTACTTGAACTAAACTTAATTAAAATGAATCAACCGTGTGTGTTACCGTGATGGCCCCTTCTCGGCGGAGTCCGGGAAGTGGACACGGTGTTGGAGTTATGCTTGCGCAGGATGTTCCTTTAGCTTCTCGCTCGTGCTTCGCCTTCTCTTCTCGCTCTCTTTTGCGTATAAGTTAGCCACCACATATGCTAGTCGCTTGCTGCAGCTCCACATATTTTTTGCCTTATCCATTCCTATGAGCTTAAATAGTCTTGATCGCGTGGGTGTGAGATTGCTGAGTCCCTGTGGCTCACAGATACTACAACTCCAGATGCAGGTCCAGGTGTTTCTGCTCCATTTGACGATTACGAGCTCAAGTGGGAGTTCAACGAGGACTCTCAGCGATACTACGTGTCTTTTCCGGATGATCAGTAGTGGTGCCTAGTTGGGGTTATCGATTCAGGACCTTGTCGCATGTTGGGGGTCTTTTCTATTTTGGCACCGTAGTCGGGCCATGAGTGATTTGTTTGATGGATGTTATTTGTGTACTCTGATGTGACGTGGCGAGTGTAAGCCAACTATGTTATCTCCCCCTTTTATTATATATTACATGGGATGTTGCAATGATTGCCTGACTTGCGACATTGCTTTCAATGCGGTTATGCCTCTAAGTCGTGCCTCGACACGTGGGAGCTATAGCCGCATCGAGGGCGTTACAAGTTGGTAATCAGAGCCTTCCCCGACCTTAGGAGCCCCATTGCTTGATTGTTTTTAGCAGCCGAGTTGTGTCTAGAAAAATGTTTTGAGTCCTTAGGAATTATATATCGGAGAGCTTAGGGATTCTTTTTACTTCCCAGTCTCCTCATCGCTCTGGTAAGGCATCCTGGCATAGAGTTTTGACTCTTCTCTTCTCAAATTTCACTAAATTTTTTTTAGGATCACGCGAGTATCTTGGTTTTGTTCCGATGGTTTTGTGACGAGAACATTGTTCTTGGTGCCTCCTGTCTTTAGGGGTTGTGGCAGTGTCCCGGGGAGTTGAGCTCCGAGGTGTTGTCGTCACAATTTTATCGTTGCAATTCTGGTATACTTGAGATATGTTCGCCGACATCGAAAATCTCTTTTATGCAGTTCGTTGGTGAGATAACCTCGACGCCACCCAGTACTGGGGCGGGAGTTCGGGAGTATCGCCATAACTTGTATAACGGATGCTTTTCGAAGGTTGAGGTAGATGGTTTCCGAAGTTTTCTTGGTTATGTGTTGAAGGATGGATACAGCTGGATGTAGGATTTGCTAGTTTGGGTGAGATATTGTGCTTCCCCTGTATCCCCAACACCTGATTGCATAACCGGAAAGCTTCGGGAATTTCATAGGTGGGAATTCTAGTAGCTCCAGTTCTTCTTCCACGGATATTGGTTTGAGATTGGGATTTCTTACCGATTATTCGTTCTTGATCCGTACCTTGTTGAATTATTTCTCTTCCTTAATTCTTCGTGGCTTCGCAATTTATGGATATGTGACCATTTGAAGAGGAATGCATTCGTTCATTTTGTTCGGATGTGAAGACTATATGTTGCAATTTTCATTCCGTTGGATTCAGCTTCTATATTGTTGTCTATCTATGTGCTAATGGTGGTCAACCTCTTCAGGATGGCTCCTCCAACGCGCACGACTCCGAATCCTGATCCGCCTCCACCTCCGCCTCCTCCGGAAGCATGGCAAGCTGTGATGGCCGCTACTAATGCAAACACACAGTTGATCATGCAAATCCTCCAAGAGCGCAATCAAGGCAGTCAAGGGAATCAAGGCCATAATCAGCACCACTTTGCTACTCTGAACCAGTTCCTTGATAATGGCCCAAAGACGTTCAGCAGTTGTGTTGAGGCTACCGATGCTGACGATTGGCTAGTGGATCTGGGCAAGCATTTTGAATGCAGCAACGTCAGGCCTGAAGATTTCGTCAAGTTTGCTTCTTTCCAGCTCAAAGATCAGGCTGCAGAGTGGTTCCAGCAGTACAAGGATTCCAGAGGTGGACATCTGATCACTTGGGACGATTTCCTTCAAGATTTCCGCGCTCATCACATCCCTCAAAGTGTGGTTGAGAGTAAGCGTCAGGAATTCCGCAATCTGAAGCAAGGCTCTTTGTCTGTCTATGACTACAACAAGTTGTTCCAGAAGCTCGCCCGTTTTGCCAAGCAGGATGTTCCTGATGAGAAGAGCATGATCTATCAGTTCAGGGGTGGTCTTCGTGAGGAAATTCAGCTCGCTCTTGTCCTCTTTGAGCCGTTGAGATACGATGAGTTCTACAACATGGCACTGAAGCAAGAGGCTGCTCAGATGAGGTGTGATGCTTCCAGGAAGCGTGCCAGAGATGTTACTCCTTCCTCTACTCAAGTGGTCAAGCAGCAGAAGTATTGGCTTCCTCCTCCTCCGTTCCGTCAGCCGTATCAGCAGAAGAGAAAAGGTGGCAGTGGTTTCTCCCACCCACCCAACCCAGGCTTTCAGAACAAGTCTTCGTCTCAAGCGCCAAGATCGAGTGCTCCGTATCACCGTCCGCTTTCAGAGGTCACGTGCAACAAGTGCCAACAGAAGGGTCACTATGCCAACAAGTGTACCAACCAGAGGCGTCTTCCTCCTCCTCCTCCTGTCAGATCGGCAAGTACAGCTGTGGTCAAGCACAATCCCAAGCACGCCAAGGTCAATATGGTGAATGCAGCTCAGGCAGAGGACTCGTCAGATGTGATCATGGGTAACCTTCCTGTTAACGATGTTCCTGCAAAAGTTCTTTTTGACACAGGTGCATCGCATTGCTTCATTTCCAAACCTTTTGCATCAAAGTATGAGTGTGATTATCAGTATCTGCAAAGTTCCTTGCAAATTGTGTCACCGGGCAAGCAGATGACAGCTAACACCTGCGTCCCTGAGGTTACTATCACATTGGGTGACTACAAGTTCCTTTCTTCCCCAATTGTTCTCGGTAACTCGGATATTGATCTTATTCTCGGAATGGATTGGCTTTCTAAGCACAAGGCACATCTTGACTGTGCTGCCAGGCAGATTCAATTGACTCATTCATCTGAGGATGTCATTGTCTTTGCCGCTCGGGATAATACCATCCGGTTGTTTTCTCTCAATGAGAAGGGTGAATTGGATGCCATCTCTCAGATTCCTGTCGTTTGCGAATATCAAGACGTCTTTCCAGAAGAACTTCCAGGGATGCCTCCAAACCGGCCGGTTGAATTTGTTATTGAACTTGAGCCCGGTACGGAACCTGTGTGCAAACGTCCTTACAAGCTCGGACCTGAAGAGTTGAAGGAGTTGAAGAAACAACTCGATGAGCAAGAAAGATTGGGTCTCATTCGGCCTAGTACTTCTCTGTGGGGTTGTGGTGTTCTTTTTGTGAAGAAGAAGGATGGATCGAGTCGACTTTGTGTTGATTACCGTCCAGTAAACAAGAAGACCATCAAGAACAAATATCCACTTCCCAACATCAATGAGCTGTTCGAACAACTCAAAGGTGCTCAAGTATTCTCCAAGCTTGATCTCCGTATGGGTTATCATCAGATTCGTATTCGTGAGCAAGATATTCCCAAGACGGCGTTCAGGACAAGCTTTGGTTCATATGAATACACCGTCATGTCTTTTGGCCTCGCCAACGCTCCTCCGACGTTCTCTCGCATGATGAACTTCATCTTCAACCCCTACACCAATGAATTCGTTCTGGTCTATCTCGACGACATTCTGGTTTTCTCGAAGAACAAGAAAGATCATGCCAAGCACTTGCATTTGGTACTTGACAAGCTCAGAGAACATCAGTTCTACGCCAAGTTCTCCAAGTGTGAATTTTGGCTCGATGAGGTTCTTTATCTTGGTCATATCATCTCTGCCAAGGGCATTTCCGTGAATCCTGAGAAGGTGTCTGCAATTGTGAATTGGGAACCTCCTCAGAACGTAAAGCAACTCCGCAGTTTTCTCGGTCTCGCAAGCTATTGCAGAAGATTCGTTGAAAACTTTTCTAAGATCGCCAAGTCTCTCTCAAATCTTCTTCAGAAGCACGTCAAATACGTTTGGTCTCCGGAGTGTGATATTGCTTTCAACACTTTGAAAGAGAAATTGATCACTGCTCCAGTTCTGACTCCGCCTGATGAAACCAAGCCGTACGAGGTCTTTTGTGATGCCTCTCTCCAAGGTCTCGGTGCTGTACTGATGCAAGAGAAGAAAGTTGTCGCTTATACCTCTCGCCAGTTGAAACCTAATGAGAAGAACTACCCCACTCATGATCTCGAGTTGGCGGCAGTTGTGCACGCTTTGTTGACTTGGAGACATCTTCTATTGGGAAGGAAAGTGGATATTTTCACTGATCACAAGAGTCTCAAGTACATCTTCACTCAGCCTAATCTCAACCTCAGGCAGACTCGATGGGTCGAAATGATTCAAGAGTACAATCCGAGTATCGAGTATACTCCAGGCAAGGCTAATGTGATTGCTGACGCTTTGAGCAGGAAAGCATATTGCAACAGTCTGATTCTCAAGCCTTATCAACCCGAGCTTTGTGAAGCTTTCCGCAAACTTAATCTGCAAGTTGTTCCTCAAGGTTTCCTCGCCAACCTTCAAGTCTGTCCTACCTTAGAAGACCAGATTCGCCAAGCCCAACTTCTTGATGCTATGGTGAAAAAGGTGAAGATTGGTATTGCAAAGAGTCAGTCCAAGTACAAGTGCTACCGACTTGATGACAAGGACACTCTCTTCTTCGAGGATCGAATTGTTGTGCCCAAAGGTGAACTTCGTAAGGTGATCATGAACGAGGCTCACAACTCTCTCCTCTCCATCCACCCTGGGAGTACGAAGATGTATCAGGACCTCAAGCAAGCTTATTGGTGGACTCGAATGAAGCGCGAGATCGCTCAATTCGTGAATGAATGTGATGTCTGCAGAAGAGTGAAGGCAGAACACCAAAGGCCAGCTGGTCTCCTCCAACCTCTTGTCATTCTAGAATGGAAGTTTGACCACATTGAAATGGACTTCGTGACTGGGTTTCCAAAGTCCAAGCGTGGCAATGATGCTATATTCGTCGTCATCGACAAGCTCACCAAAGTGGCTCACTTTCTGCCTATCAAAGAGTCGATCACTGCAACTCAATTGGCGGAACTCTATACCTCTCGCATTGTCTCTCTGCACGGTATTCCTCAAGTGATATCTTCAGACCGTGGCAGCATCTTTACCTCCAAGTTTTGGGATTCTTTTCAGAAGGCCATGGGCACCAACATCCGCTTCAGCACAGCTTTCCATCCTCAAACAAGCGGTCAAGCCGAGCGTGTCAACCAAATTCTTGAAGATATGCTCAGGGCTTGTGTGATCTCCTTCGGCATGAAGTGGGAGGACTGTCTTCCTTATGCTGAATTCTCTTACAACAACAGCTTTCAAGCAAGTTCGGGCAAGGCCCCCTTTGAAATTCTATATGGCAGGAAGTGCCGTACCCCTCTCAACTGGTCTGAAACCGGTGAACGTCAGCTGCTGGGTAATGACTTAATCACAGAAGCAGAAGAAATGTGCAAAGTCATTCGTGATAACCTCAAAGCAGCTCAATCCCGCCAGAAGTGCTACTATGATAGTAAGCACCGTGATCTGGTTTTCGAGATCGGAGATCATGTTTACCTCCGCGTCTCTCCCATGAAAGGTACTCGTTGCTTCGGTATCAAAGGGAAGCTTGCCCCTAGATACGTGGGACCTTTCAAGATTGTCAGCAAGAGAGGCGACCTCGCCTATCAACTCGAGCTTCCTTCAAACTTTGCAAATGTTCATGATGTGTTCCATGTCTCTCAGCTTCGAAAGTGCTTCAAGACTCCTGACCGCATCGTCAACTTCGAGGACATTGAGCTCCAAGAAGATCTCTCCTATCGTGAGCACCCAGTTGCTATTCTTCAAGAGACTGAACGCAAGACTCGCAACAAGTCAATCAAATTCCTCAAAGTTAAGTGGTCTCACCATTCCGACCGTGAAGCTACCTGGGAACGCGAGGATCACCTCCGTTCTGAGTACCCGGAGTTCTTTCAGTCCTAGATCTCGGGACGAGATCTTTTCGTAGTGGTGGAGTGTTGTAACGCCCCAGATGTAACTTTCCCCATTTGTACTCCAACTCTTGCCGTTTCCGGTGTCAAGTTATATTTATTTCTCGGGTTCGGGTCCTTGTCTCCGTGTGTTGTTTTCGTTTTCATGCATCTCATACCATGTCATCTCGTGCATTGCATTTGCATACATGTTCATCTCATGCATTCGAGCATTTTCCCCGTTGTCCGTTTTGCATTCCGGCGCTTCGTTCTCCTCCGGTGGTCATTTCTAGTCTTCTTTCGTGTGTGGGGTTTAAACATTTCCGGATTGGACCGAGACTTGCCAAGCGGCCTTGGTTTACTACCGGTAGACCGCCTGTCAAGTTTCGGGTCATTTGGACTTCGTTTGATACTCCAACGGTTAACCGATGGACCGAAAAGGCCGCGTGTGTGTTGCAGCCCAACACCCTCCCAAATTTGGCCCAAAATCCACCAAACTCTGCTCCATGTCCTAGAGCGTTCGATCACGATCGTGTGGGCGAAAACCGCACCTCATTTGGACTCTCCTAGCTCCACTTATGCCTATTTATACCCCCTCCATTCGGATCTCTTCTTCCCCCGTCCGAAACCCTAGTTTAAAAAAAACAGATCAACCCCCCCCCACCGACGGACGTGTCCGGATCCGACCGGACAACGTCCGCCCACCGCCGCCAGCCACCCAGCGCCCGCCACGTGTCCCTGGGGGACCGCTTCGCCGCCGCCACCGACGCGGGCCCGCA
>NC_041390.1:561892818-561908106 GCF_002162155.2 Triticum dicoccoides | reverse complement strand
CGGCACATTCGGGCGGTGTTGCTGGTCTTGTTTTAACCTGTCGAATTGTCTTGTTGTACCGGGTTGCCGAGTCTGATCGGTGTGTCTCGGGTGGAGGTCTATTCCTTCGTTGACCGTGAGAGCTTGTCATGGGCTAAGTTGGGACCCCCTGCAGGGATTGAACTTTCGAAAGCCGTGCCCGCGGTTATGGGCAGATGGGAATTTGTTAATGTCCGGTTGTAGATTACTTGAACTAAACTTAATTAAAATGAATCAACCGTGTGTGTTACCGTGATGGCCCCTTCTCGGCGGAGTCCGGGAAGTGGACACGGTGTTGGAGTTATGCTTGCGCAGGATGTTCCTTTAGCTTCTCGCTCGTGCTTCGCCTTCTCTTCTCGCTCTCTTTTGCGTATAAGTTAGCCACCACATATGCTAGTCGCTTGCTGCAGCTCCACATATTTTTTGCCTTATCCATTCCTATGAGCTTAAATAGTCTTGATCGCGTGGGTGTGAGATTGCTGAGTCCCTGTGGCTCACAGATACTACAACTCCAGATGCAGGTCCAGGTGTTTCTGCTCCATTTGACGATTACGAGCTCAAGTGGGAGTTCGACGAGGACTCTCAGCGATACTACGTGTCTTTTCCGGATGATCAGTAGTGGTGCCTAGTTGGGGTTATCGATTCAGGACCTTGTCGCATGTTGGGGGTCTTTTCTATTTTGGCACCGTAGTCGGGCCATGAGTGATTTGTTTGATGGATGTTATTTGTGTACTCTGATGTGACGTGGCGAGTGTAAGCCAACTATGTTATCTCCCCCTTTTATTATATATTACATGGGATGTTGTAATGATTGCCTGACTTGCGACATTGGTTTCAATGCGGTTATGCCTCTAAGTCGTGCCTCGACACGTGGGAGCTATAGCCGCATCGAGGGCGTTACAGAGGGCGAGCCCGCGCTCGTCGGCGATCGTGTCTTGTCCAGCTATGGCGGCTCTTCCTCCGGCTACAGCTCCAGCAGTGGCGGCTATGCCCAGCCGCCACGCCGCCGCGCCCGTTTTGAAGGCGGTAGTGGGTCGTCTCGTCGCTGCACCTCCGTGAAGCGTGAGGAAGGATCTGGCTAGGCTCGGGGTAGTGCTAGGTGCCTGTCCTCACGGATCGCTGCAACGCTACTTTTGTTTTGCTCTTTTCCTGCATCAAGAATGAAACCAGCATGGGCCCAGGGGGCGTGTATCGAACTATGGTTCCTTGGTTATATCAGTATGCGTGTTGTTCTTGTGATGTGTCGTTATTTTGCGCAAAGATAACTTAACTTGGTATACTCAGGACGTCCTCTTCCTCGCGAAGCGTTTATTTCCTCGCATTCATCTTGCCTCGGTGGCCTGCATTCGCTCAGGAACTGTGAAAAACTCATTAGGAAGTGCGTTAAAAGATTTGCCGTTCATCTTGGCCCTGACCTCGCGCTTTGTGTCGCGACACCCGAGGGGCACGGACTAGGAGAGGTGCGCTAGCTTTTGGGCTCGAACGAGGGTGGCTCGCGAGAAGGCAGAAAGGAGAAAAAATGCTCGCGAGGGCGCCTGCCTAGCCCCCTCGCGAGGCATGCGAGAGAGAGAACACGAGCAAATTCGAGCCGGAAAAAATGCAGTGAGAGGCGAGGGAATCAAATCGGCAAGGAACGCCAAAGGCAAACTTCGATTGAGAAAAAGCGAGTCAACTATGGAAAGCAAATGAAAAGTTGCGTCCGGCACCTAATCTAGTCTTCAAGTCTTCTCACTAGCCCGGAGCTAAGTGTTGTCCACTAGGCGTGGGAGGGAGCCCCAGGGCCTGAGGCCGGCGCTCCTGACACTCCGGGGCGTGTACAGCCCCACTCATTATTACGTGAGAGTGTCACGGGCGGCGATTCTTCACAGGCACCGGGCCTTCTTCACAGGCTCTAGGCCTTGCTTCTCAGGCTCTGGGCCTTGCTTCATGGATAGAACTTCCGGAGATGCTGGATGTTCCAGGCGTTCTGGATAGGTATCCCGTCATGCATCTCCAGGCACGCTGCACCCGGCCTGGAGACATGGACGACCCTGAACGGACCCTCCCACATGGGCGAAAGCTTGTGCAGCCCTTCCCTGGAGAGGACCCGCCTCAGGACGAGGTCGCCCACCTCGAGCGTCCTGGAGCGGATGTTGCGGCAATGGTATCGCCGCAGCGCTTGTTGGTACCTTGCTGCCCTCAACGCGGCTTCGCACCGGCGTTCCTCCCCCAGCACGAGATCCATCCCCCGCATGGCGTCCTGCTGCATTTCGTCGAACGCTAGGACCCGTGCGGAGCGATGCTTGACCTCGTGAGGAAGGCTGCTTCAGCTCCGTAGACGAGGAAGAATGGAGTCTCGCCCGTTGGCTTGGTGGCAGTGGTTCGGATGGACCACAGCACGGACTGGAGCTCGTCGTGCCAACCCCTGCCGCAGGCCTCCAGCTTCTTCTTGAAGGTCCTGGTCTTGAGGCCCCTCAGGACCTCCGCGTTAGCGCGCTCGGCCTGACCGTTACTCCTGGGGTGGGCCACCGAAGCGTAGCAGATCTGCGTTCCAAGGTTAGCACAGTAGGTTTTGAAGAGGTTGCTAGTAAACTGTGAACCGTTATCTGTGATGATGCGGTTGGGGACCCCGGAGCGGCTCACGAGACCCTTGATGAACTTGACAGCAGAGCTGGCTGGAATGGTACGGACAGCTTCCACTTCCGCCCACTTGGTGAACTTGTTGATGGTGATGTAGAGATAGCGGTAGCCCCCTGGAGCCCGGGGAAACGGACCTAGGATGTCCAGCCCCCAGACCGCAAATGGCCATGTGAGCGGGATGGTTTGGAGGCCCTGAGCATGTTGATGGATTTGCTTGGCGTGGAATTGGCAAGCTTCACAGGACTTCACCAGCTCAGCCGCGTCGTTGAGTGCTATAGGCCAATAGAATCCACTGCGGAACACCTTGCCAACGAGGGTCCGTGACGACGAGTGATGTCCGCAGTCACCGCCGTGTATGTCAATCAGCAACTCCCTTCCTTGATCGCTAGAGATGCAGCGCGGCATGACATCACGGTCATTTCCTGTATAACTTGTCGTCTTGGATACAGTATGTCGTGGCCTGCTGGGCCACGTGCTCCGCGTCCTCTTCCTTCTCCGGCAGCGTCCCGTGCATCAGGTACTCCTTGTATTCCTTGATCCAGCACTCCTCCTGGGGCTCGAGCGCCAAGAGCAGCCGAGCTCCTGAGGTCGGGCCACAGGCTGGCGCTCCCGTGGTCGGGGGCTGCAGGAGTTCCTCCTGAGGCTGAGTCATGCTTGAAAGAGGTGGCAAAACTGATGGCTTGAAGAGCCGCTCTTCAAAGACACTGGGCTCTTGCGGTTGCCGCTTGGATGCTCTCCTGGCGATGTCATTGGCTTCCTTGTTGGTGCCCCAGGGCACGTGCTGCAGCTCCAGGCCCGAGAACTGCTTTTCCATCTTGCGCACCTCCGCGAGGTAGGCCTCCATGTGCTCGTCCTTCGGCTCGTACACCTTGTTGGAAAAGTTGACGAGGAGCTGCGAGTCGCCTTTGACGGTGAGGCGCTTCACCCCTAAAGCCGCCACAGCCCTTAGGCTAGCTATGAGGCCTTCGTATTCTGCGATGTTGTTGGAGACCTTCTCGCCATGCTGAAAACAGAGTTGCACAGCATAGTAGAGCTTGTCCTGAGTGGGCGAGATGAGCACTGCTCCAGCCCCCGCGCCCTGATGCGCAAAGGTGCCATCGAAATTCATGACCCAACCGTCTGGTGCCTCGCTTCCTGGGGAGGTGGACCGGTCTTCTCCTTCCTCAAGAGTCGGGGCATCTGTCCATTCTGCCACAAAATCGGCGAGCGCGGCTCCCTTGATGACCCTGGTAGTGCTGAACTCCAACTGGAATGCTTGCAACTCGATGTTCCACTCAGCGACCCTTCCAGCTGAGTTAGGGCTCCTGAGCACCCTCTCCAATGGGTAGGCTGAGACGACCTTGATGGGGTGCCCCTGGAAGTAGTGTCGCAGCTTGCGCGAGGCCACCAAGAGTGCGAGCAGGAGCTTTTGTGGCATGGGGTAGCGCGCCCTCGCGTCCCGTAGTACGGTGCTGACGAAGTACACCGGGTGCTCGACGACGACCGGCATGCTGTCGAGGCTCGGGTCCCGCGGAGATTGTGGCATATCCAGAGGTGGTGGGTTTCCTAAGACCTGACCTTCCTCAGGAGCTTATGCGATGTTGCCCTGTTGAGCTTGGTCTTCCGCCGCTGGTGGCTTTGCCGCGCCTTCCTGACCCCGCGCTACATCAGCTCTGGCTTGGCGTGGCACACCCTTTTCTTGGCGCTCCTCCCGAACTGTCACCAGCACCGCGCTGGCGGAGCACGGGGTGGCGGCAAGGTAGAGCACCAGAGGCTCGAGAGGCCACGGTGCCACCATCACTGGGGGGCTGGTGAGGTATTTCTTGAGGTCTTGGAAGGCCTGGTCGGCCTCCGAGGTCCACTCAAACGGGCCCTTCTTCTTCATGAGCTTAAAGAAGGGTAAGGCGTGCTTGCCCAGCTTGGAGATGAAACGCCCTAATGAGGTCACCCGCCCTGCTAGCTTTTGCATTTCCTTGAGGGTTTGCGGTGGGCTCATGTCTTCGATGGCCTTGATCTTCTCCGGGTTTGCCTCGATCCCTCTGTGGGATACGAGGAACCCCAGTAACTTGCCGGAGGGGATGCCAAACATGCACTTCTCCGGGTTAAGCCTCAAGTTCACTTGGCGCAAGCTCTCGAAGGTCTCCCCCAGGTCATGAATCAATGTCCTCGCCTCGCGAGATTTGACCACTATGTCATCGACGTAGGCCTCTGTGTTTCTGCCGAGCTGCCGCCCCAAGGCGATTTGCATCAACCGTTGAAAGGTTGCGCCCGCATTGCGCAGCCCGAAGGGCATGCAGGTGTAGCAGTACACCCCGCATGGTGTCAGGAAGGCTGTCTTCTCCACATCCTCCACCACCATCTTGATTTGGTGGTATCCTGAGAATGCATCCAAGAAACATAGAAAGTCGCACTCGGCGGTGGAGTCGACGATTTGGTCGATGCATGGAAGCGGGAACAGATCCTGGGGGCACGCTTTGTTAAGGTTGGTGAAGTCAATGCACATTCGTTCCTTTCCGCCTTTCTTCGGTACTACGACGGGGTTCGCCAGCCATTTGGGCTATCGAACTTCTCGGATGGTACCTGCCGCCTCCAGCTTGCATGTCTCTTGGACGATGAAGGCATGCTTCTCAGTGGACTGCCGTCTTGCTCGCTGCTTCACGGGGCGTACGTTGGGGCACACCCTTAGATGATGCTGGATTACCTCTCTCGGGACCCCTACCAGCTGATTGGGCTCCCACGCGAATATCTCCTTGTTCGCACGCAAAAACATCACCAAAGCTTCTTCTTGTCCCGGGTCAAGGCCGGTTCCTATGGTGAAGGTGGCTCTTGAAGACCCGTCCTCGTCGACTGGCACCTGCTTGGTCTCCGCCTTGTCTTGAGTGAATAGCTGTTTCTTCTTGGTGGGCGCGGTTTCCTTGGCCTCAGGTGTACCGACGCCGGCTGGCTGTGCTGCTACCGCGGTCTTGAAGGCGGGCCTGAGCACCGCCACGGCCTCCTTAGTGTCCCCCTTGATGGTGAGGATGCCCTTGCTCCCTGGCATCTTCATGAGGTTGTAGGCCGGGTGAGTCGCCGCCATGAACTGAGCGAGAGCCGGGTACCCGAGGATGGCATTATACGGGAGACCAATGCGGGCGATGTCAAAGTCCACCAGCTCGGTGTGATAGTTGTCTCGCGTGCCAAAGGTGACAGGGAGGCGGATCTGCCCCAGAGGGTGGGCAGCTCCACCACCCACTCCTGTGAAGGGCTTGCTAAGGCCGAGCCGTTTGAGCGGCACATGAAGAAGGCTGAAGGCTTCTATGGAGAGCAAGTTGAGGCCGGCGCCACCGTCGATGAGGGTCTTGGTGACGGCCACATTGCAGATGGTGGGCGTGCAGAGCATCGAGAGCATCCCGGAGCTGGCGGTGGAGCCGGGGTGGTCTTCCGAGCCGAAGGTGAGGTCGGCCTCCGGCGCAGCCCAACCCGGCGGAGCCCCCGGGCGCTTGCAGGCTGCCCCAATCTGATGGATGAAAGGCTTGACGTGGCGATCTGAAGGAGGTGCTTGGGAGCCACCCAGCAGTGTCGTGACTACGTGGTGCGCCGGCACCGCGTAGCATGTGGTGAAGAGGTTGCGGAGCTCCCCCCAGGATGCCACCGTAGATCTCGGGAGGTTGAGCAGCCAGGCGCGCGGATCGCCGGCGAGGGCCATGGGAAACCAGTTGGCCATGATCTTGTCGTCGCCTCTGGCCTCGAGGACATCCTCCTCGTACGCCAGCAGGAACAACGCCGGGTCTGCCGCGCCGTCGTAATGTGGTGGCATCTCTGGCCTGAACTTGGCCGGCCACTGCACTCGCCGCAGAGCGGGGGCCAGGGCTCGGTACCCAGACTCCCTGCTGGTGGTGTTGGCCGCAGAGGTTGGTGGCGGGGCACCCGCCATGGGAGCGTAGTGTGGCGGTATGGGGCGCTGGTTGGTGGAGAGCCCCGGCGCACCCCTACCTAGCGCGCCAAATGTCGGATGTGGGGTTCCGGCAAACCCTTAAGGCTCGAACACTGGGGTGCGCGTGAAGTCTTTTCCTCCCACCGATCTACGCCCTAGCTCGCTAAGATCTCGTGGACCAACTCGCAACACAGAAAGACACGAGGTTTATACTGGTTCAGGCCACCGTTGTGGTGTAATACCCTACTCCGGTGTGGTGGTGGTGGATTGCCTCTAAGGGTTGATGATGAACAGTACAAGGGAAGAACAGCCTCCTGAGGTTGAGGTGTTCTTGAGCTCGGTGAGCTTGTATGTGTGTGGATGGTCTGAATGATCCATCCCTTGCTAAGGTGGTGGCTAGTCCTATTTATATAGGCCCTGGTCCTCTTCCCAAATATCGAGCGGGAAGGGAGCCAACAATGGCGGGCTAATTCGAAGGGGGACAGCTAGTACAAGCTATCCTGACAAAAGTGGTCTTCGCCTGCCAAAAGCTCTGGTGGTGACGCCGTCTTGGGCTCCACTCTGACCTCCGTCTTATCGTCCTCCTGGTCTTGGTCTCATTGCACCAATATAGCAACCTTTGCATGATGCCTCGGTACTCTTCACATGCGCTGGTCTCCTTAGCACCAAAGAGGAAACAAGGACACTGCGCGCGCTGGCGCCCGCCTGGCGTCCGCCTGGTGCCGTGCGTCATGGATCACGTCACGAGGGCCTTGTGAGGTTTACCCCGCCTTGATATCTCCGCTCCTCGTGAGGTTTCCTGGCTAGGCTACTCCAGAGGAGATCTTGCGTCATCCGCCTCGTGAGTCTTGGACCCTCGCGAGGGTCTTGGATGCATTGTTGGTGAAGATGGGTCGTACAGCCTGCTGGCTTAGCCACGCCACGGGCCGCAGGCAGGCAAGTCTGGGGACCCCCATTCCCAGGACGCCGACAGTATTAAGATACCGACGATCGAATCTCGGGCAAGTAACTTACCGATGACAAAAGGAACAACGCATATCGTTATGCGGTTTGACCGATAAAGATCTTCGTAGAATGTGTAGGAACCAATATGAGCATCCATGTTCCGCTATTGGTTATTGACCGGAGACGTGTCTCGTTCATGTCTACATAGTTCTCGAACCCGTAGGGTCCGCACGCTTAAAGTTCTGTGACGATCGGTATTATGAGCTTATATGTTTTGATGTACCGAAGGTAGTTCGGAGTCCCAGATTTGATCACGAACATGACGAGGAGTCTCGAAATGGTCGAGGCATAAATATTGATATATTGGAACCCTACATTTGGACACCGGAAGAGTTTCGAGTGAAATCGGGATTTTACCGGAGTGCCGGAGGGGTTACCGGAAACCCCCTGGGGTTAATGGGCCTTGTTGGGCCCTAGTGGAGAGAGAGAGGGGCCGGCCAGGGCAGGCCGCGCACCCCTCCCCCTCTGGTACGAATTGGACTAGGAAGGGGGGCGGCGCCCCCCTTTCCTTCTCCTTCCCCCTTCCTTTCCCCCTCCTAGTAGGAGTAGGAAAGAGGGGAGTCCTACTCCTACTAGGAGGAGGACTCCTCCTCCTGGCGCGCCCTACACGGCCGGGCGGCCTCCCCCCTTGCTCATTTATATACGGGTGCAGGGGGCACCCTAGGACACACAACTTGATCATTGATCTCTTCCAGTCGTGTGCGGTGCCCCCCTCCACCATAATCCACCTCGGTCATACTGTAGCAGTGCTTAGGTGAAGCCCGGCGACGGTAGCTTCATCAACATCGTCACCACACCGTCGTGCTGACGAAACTCTCCCTCGAGCTCTACTGGATCATGAGTTCACGCGACCTCACCGAGTTGAGCGTGTGCTGAACGCGGAGGTGTCGTACGTTCGGTACTGAGGATCGGTCGATCGTGAAGACGTACGACTACATCAACCGCGTTGTCATAACGCTTCCGCTTAACGGTCTATGAGGGTACGTGGATGACACTCTCCCCTCTCATTGCTATGCATCACCATGATCTTGCGTGTGCGTAGGAATTTTTTTGAAATTATTATGTTCCCCAACATTCTTGTCGCCATCGGGCTTGTGCAAATTTCTTAGGCCATCATCATCCTCATCTTCATACATGTTTGTTAGTGAGCCTCTCTTTGGTGGGGACTCTTTGTCGATCAACTTCCACTTCTCGCACTTTTGGAGCAACTCCCAACAATGCTCTAGTTTGAAGAATTTGCCTTCCGAAGCTTCCATGTCCTTGTATCTATGTTGAGCAATCTTTTCCTACAAAACGTGAACAAAGTGATGCAATCATTTCCCATGATGCAAAATATGATGATGCACAACTTGGACAAAAGCAAAACAAACTCACATAGTCGGACTCCACGGTGCCACTTGGAGGTGCATTGCGTACTTGCTCCAAGCAAGCTGCCCAACGGCTGCACATTGGTTTGATATTCTCCCAATGCCCTTGAAGCGATCGAAATGTGTGTGGAGTCCTATTGGGATGCTTTGCCATAATGCGGAAGTATTGATCTTCAATCCTTTGCCAATATCTCTTGGCGGTTTTAGAAGTACTTGTGCATGCATCAAGAGACATCGCACTCCATGCTTTGATCAAAGCTTGATCTTCCAAGATCGTGTAGTTCTTCGATCTTATGCTTTTCCCAATTTTTGTTTGCGATTGCTCATACGCTTCCGCTTCGATCTCCTCCAATTCGTCCTCACAACCATGATCATCCACGCCGCCCTCTATTTCATTGTAGTCGAATGCGGCGAAAGGGGCTTGATCAATGTCAACCGCGTTCGTGTCCAACAAGTTCACGAACTCGGTAGTTGCATTGTTTGAACCACCGCTATAGTGAACAATAACAAGTCACAAGCTATCGATGATGATGGCGAAAATGAAAGGAAATCGCCATGACCGAAGACGCATACCTTCCGGCCATTTTGTCGAACTCTTCGCTTGCGGGGGGAGCCGCACCGTTGAACGGCATAGCCGGAGCACCTCCTTGCGGGGGGGTGGAGTGAGAGGATGAAGAAGGTGGCTTCTTTGTAGCCGGAATCTTCCTCCGCTTTACGCCCGCGACCTTGTCGACCTTCTCCGATGCCGGGCGCCCGAAGCGCGGGCCATCGCGGCGGGGGCAGCCGGATTCCCGCCCTGCACAGCCACGTTGCCCTGCCGTTTGTGGGCAGGCGCGTCGTTTGCTTGGGCGACGGCGACGGGGCCAACATGGCCGGCGATGAGATCCACCCAAGGGGAAGGAGCGTGCGCGACCTTGACGGTGACGGGGGACAGTATGGGGTCGTCCATGGCGGCGAGGGACGGCCGGGGAGGAAGCATCGGAGCATGCAGAGGTAGGGCAATGGTGGCGGAGGGTGGGGAAAGCGGGAAAGGGCGCGCGGAAATGTCCCTTCCGCCAAATCTCGATGCAGATAGGGGTTGAGTTCGGGTCGGCCTCCCAGCCCATGAAGATAGAGGCTGGGGGAGAAGATTTGCCGCGCCGCGCAAAAATATTTACGGGCCAAGGCGGGATGCAGGGTCTGATCGGGCAGATTTTCCCGCCCCGACCCGCAGTATGACGGTTATTTTATGGGCCGGGACGGGATGCGGGGTCTACTAGAGTTGCTCTAAGAGGTCTTTTATCATGGCAGCCGCCAGCACCATCTGAAGGTGTTCCTGTGCGTGGCCACATGCAGGTATCGTGGTCCAACTACCGCAGATGCCTACTGCTCGCAAGCATTGCTTTCATGGTCTGGGTCCTGGTCACTTGATCTTGGATTTTTTTTGCGGGCAACTTGATCTTGGAATTTTTTTTGCGGGAAAGTTAGAGAGCTTTATTTCATGAAAGCACACTCGGTGCAGTCAGCCAGAAGGCTGGTCACCAAGAAGCTAGGGGTTTCATCGAGCCAGCTTTCGGTCACATTTAGTGTGCAAGCACGCTTCGCACACAGATGCGCCGGAACGTTTGCCGCTCGAGTTACATGAAGAATATCAAAAGAAGCAAAAGAGGTACATAGCTCTCCTATTTCTAAAAGTAAAGGAGCCACAATTGAACGAGAATTGTGGTGAGATTGCCAGAACTTCACCAGCTCCAAACAGTCGACTTCCATGATCACATGCTTAAATCCACGAAGACAAGCAAAGCGGACTCCATCTCACAGTGACAAGCACTCCATCATCAGGGGGTCCGAGACTCCCGTGTATGGTTTACACCATGAGCCCAGGAGAGCCGAGGATGATCTGGCTACTCCTCCAGCACCGCCCCGACCTTCAACCAGCTCCAAAGCGCCATCCGTCGTGATCTTGACCGAACCCTCCTCAGGGGGCCGCCAACCATAACCCGGTAGGACCCAGGTTTCCTTACGTGGTAATTGGAGGAGGGAGATAGCCTCCTTATATTTCTGATAGTTGTTAAAAAATCTCTCCCCTCTTCACCATGTTTGATTCGGTTCCTGGAGTGCCAAATTGCCCACATAATAGTGGTGATCTTGGCACGATCATCGGATGTGAACTGAGGATCACTGGTGATATCTCGAGCCCACGTAACCGAGTGGATAGGAGGAAGGAGAAGACCGAGCCATGTCCATGCCTCTTCCCAGAAGCTCTGTGTATGTATATAGTGTAATAGCGCATGCTTCAGGTCCTCCTCCGTAGAGTGGCAAACATTACACTGGCGAACTTCTGCAATGTGTCGATAGTTGAGAGTAGTTTCAACTAGAAGAATGCCACATAACACTCTCCACCAGAATACTCTTACTTTTGGGATAACATTCAACTTCCACAAGGATTTTCACAACTGTTGATCATCCGATGAGGTTTCGATAGCCGTCCCTTCCTCTAGGCCAAACGCTCGTTCTGAGTCACGAGAGCACGGTACGCCGTCTTTACAGTGTAGTTACCTGATATGTCAAATGCCCAAGCAAGAAAATCATCACAACCGCCTTGCCTGATAGGAATATTAAGTATGGCCGCGGCATCTTGAGCCGTGAAATTATCCCTGATCAGCTCGAACTTCCAAGACCAACTCCGTGTGTCTATGAGATCTGACACCCTCTCAATGTTTGTAATTGTGGGTCTCTGAGTTGGAGTCATTGTGACCATACCTGGGATCCACTTGTCCTCCCAAACCGATATAGTAGAACCATCTCCCACTCTGGAGATTAAACCTGTCTTCAGGGCGTCCCTTCCCGCCACAATCGCCTTCTAAGTTGCCGAGGCTGACTTGGGAACTTGAGCGTGCATGAAATCGGTATCCGGAAAGTAACGGCCCTTGAGAACTCTCGCACAAAGCGAATTTGGGTTGGTGATGAAACGCCACCCATGCTTGCCCAGCATACCTAGGTTAAAAAGATGCGGGTCTCGAAACCCCATCCCACCCTCGCACTTGGGTTTAGATAAATCCTTCCAGGAAACCCAATGCATTGCTTTTTTATCAAGAGAGATACTCCAAAAATATTTTGCCATGGGATAAGTGAGACTCTTGCAAACTTTTTTGGTAAGAAGGAAAGTGCTCATGGGATAAGTGGGGATAGACTGAATTACAGACTTGAGCAATGTTTCCCGTCCAGCACATGCAAGCAATTTTTCCGACCACCCTTGCATCTTCCCACGAGCTCTCTCACTAATATGATCGAAGGTACCACTGGTGATACGTCCAACCGCAGTGGGGAGCCCCAAGTATCTCTCACTGAAAGCCTCGACTTGGATATTCAAGGTCGACATCAAATCTTGCCTGATGGTGTCCGGGGTATTGGTGCTGAAATAAATAGAGCTTTTGTCTCGGTTCACACACTGGCCCGAGGCATCCTCAGAATTTTGTTCAGACGCAAAACACTTGCAGCGCTTGCATTAATGAAGATTAGACTGTCGTCTGCAAACAGAAAATGAGAGACCCAGGGTGATCTATAGCTCACTCTTAGTCCCCGATCAATGTATCCATCATTGTAAAACTTCAATAATGAGGAAAAACCTTCTGCACAAAGCAGAAACAGGTATGGAGAAACTGGATCACCTTGTCGAAAACCCCAAGTTGGGGTGAAGAATGGAAGAATCTCTCCATTAACCCGAACCGAAAAATGAACCGAGGTGACACACTTCATTATCAGGCGAACGAAATTAATGCTGAAGCCCAGACGAGATAGAATCGCCTCGAGGTAGTGCCACTCCACCCGATCGTAAGCCTTCATCATGTCTAGCTTGACTGCACAAGAAAAGTTCTTTCCTTTCTTCCTTCTTCTCATCGTATGTATACTTTCATAAGAAACAAGTACATTATCCGTGATGAGACGACCAGGAACAAAAGCACTCTGCTCTTCACTAATAATATCATCCATAATGTATCGCAAGCGATTAATAATAACTTTGGCCGCAATCTTATAAAGGACCGGGCACAAAGCAATAGGACGATATTGTGAAATCGACTGTGGGTGCCGCACCTTGGGGATAAGAGTGATGGTGGTATCATTCAACCCCGATGGTAGCTGGCCCCCATTCAGAAAGTCTAGTACTGCCAAAGTCACGTCATTGCCGAGCAAGTCCCAATGCCGCTGATAAAACCCTGCAGTAAAGCCGTCAACACCAGGGGCCTTCGATGGAGCCATTTGGAACAACACCACTTTGACCTCATTTGCGGTGTATGGTTTGGTAAGATCATCATTCATGCCCTGTGTCACTTTGACGGGCACATGAGATAATAAGTCGCTAGCCTGAGTAAAACCCTGCGTTTGATACAAGTTCTGGTAGAAAGCTAGCACCTCAGCCTTGTCCTCACTTTCAGTTCCACATACTGTACCATCTACACGGCGTAAGCCATGTATCTTGTTCATTCTCTTGCGATGGGCAGCTTGTGCCTGAAAGTAGGAAGTGTTTCGATCGCCCTCGAGGAGCCATGGAACCCGTGAACGCTGGCGAAGCCACACCTCCTCTTGGTGAAGCGCTTCCTTCAGCTTCTTGACAGTACTTTTCTCCTCATCTGTTGGTCCCAGCCCCATGGTAGAACACCTGATGCGGTCTAATCTCTTTTGAAGTTTCCTGACCGTGCGTGCCAAACAACCAAATTCCTTTGAACCCCATGGCTCAAGAATAGACTGAAGGGACCCCAAGGCCGATGCAATCCCCTGGAGCCCTGGCGTGTGTTGAATTCCCCGCCAAGTATCGCGCACCAGGCGATCGTAATCCGAATGCGTCTGCCATACGTTCTCATAACGAAATTGTTTCTTAGCCCATGGCCCGTAAGATAGCATATCCTTGATTTCAGCTATGACAAAACAGTGATCAGACTCAACAGAGGGGAGATGTCTGACCCGTATATGTTGAAAAAGTTGCTGAAAATCTTCATTCCCAAAAGCTCGGTCTAGGCGTGCCTTTACATTAGCTTCACCTGCTTGCTGATTGTCCCACGTATATGGCGTACCCGACCAGCCTAAATCTTGCATGGAAACCTCATCCATAACAGTCCGAAACGCTCGCATGTGTGTTTCCGATCTTGCTATTTTGCTAAAGTGTTCGGATGCATAGAGCGTTTCATTAAAATCCCCCATACACGGCCATGTTGCATGGGGTATAGTAAAGAGAGTGCGCGGGAGCTGCCAGCTTTCACCATGATTTCAAGCTCTCGGCGCCCCGTAAAAACCAGTAAACCTCCAAACCGATGACCTCTGATTGTTACTATGAACCACCACATCAATGTGACACTTGCTGAAATTTTTCAACTCAACAGTCACATCACGTGACCAAAACAGACCAATGCCACCACTTAGGCCAACACTGTCGACTGCAAAACACCCTCCAAAACCGAGAGTGTACTTCAAAGCCTCAACTCTTTTAGCTTGAATTTTCGTTTCCATCACAATGAGAATAGTGGGTCCTTCTAGCTTCACTATACTACGAAGCTCGCGAACTTCCTCGGGGTTCCCAAGCCCCCGGCAGTTCCAGCTCAAGCATGTCATTATGTCGGGCAGGACCGCGGCGCGGTCTATGCCGAATTCTCTGGTGTGGGCTTCTTTTTCTTTGGGTCCCGTACAAAGTCATCACCTTCCACTTCATTGCTAGCAGAAGTCTCACCATCCTTGCCAACAGTTTCATCTCCGTTGGCTGTACTCGGTTCCCCATCTGTGAGCAGCAAGGTTTTCACCACCAGTCTGTATACTTGGTTCGGAGCATCTTTCCTCTTTGGTGGTGGCCTATGCTTAATCGGGGAAATCACCTCTTCCCCCGGCTCCTTATTGATGCTTGAGTTTCTAGTCGTTGGCTTGTTGCTGGCACCCTTCTTTGGATCCTTGGAAGAATTTTTCACTACTCGGTGACTTCCGAGACTCGTCAGGAACTCGTAATTTTGGGCCAAATGGGAGCTCTCCATTCTCGTACCTAGAACCAGGAGTTGGGCAATACAAGTCTGAGTGCCCTAACCTACCACAGGAGAAACAGAAGTAAGGTATATTTTCATACTGGATATCGTACATATCTACCTTCTTCCTCATGGCAGAATCTATCAGGATCCAATGCCTGATCGGCTTTGCAACATCGATGGAAATTCTCGCTCGCAGAAACCCACCATTGTGGTCAAATTTAACTGAAAGAGCGTTCTTGTCTATCTGTTGAGCTATTGGCTTCCACCATGCCTCATCATGCAAATTGTACGGCGGGTTAACAACCCTTGCCCATACTTGCAACTTATCAAACTTCACCTCATCCGGCCTCATGCAGTCATCAAATTCCGCTAGCACCACCGCATTCTTATTGATATGCCA
>NC_041390.1:561752070-561892275 GCF_002162155.2 Triticum dicoccoides | reverse complement strand
TAGATCACCGGACGAAGGCTGTTTCCACGTCCAAACCCTAATCGCCTCCAGCGTCGCTAGGGGGTTTAGGGTTAGGGGGGAAAACTCAAGCATCCCTATTGATTTCTTTACGGACATGCGTAGTAGTACTACGTCCTAGCTCACTTGATCTTGGAATTGAAGGGAGCAGTTTTACCTTTGGTCTAGGTGTGTAGGTGCGTATGATTATGTAGATGGATCGTACTGTAACAATCCTTCACGTCACGTATAGACATCCAAGCCGTCTTGCCCACGATCTCCGCCGTAGCTGTTGGGGTTTGCTGGCCGGGCGTTGGAGAAATAGCAAGTTAACAACGACTGATCATACAACGGGGAAAGGGCTATCGGTAAGTAGAGATTTTTACGGGGTCTTGACGGCCTGCTAAATTACAGACACCTTCATTCTCTCTCCTGATTCTCCCTCCTCCACCTAATAAAAAATCTTACCGTGGCATGGGTTACAGATGACTGAGTAGATGCCGTTGTACATGCCCTTATATTGTAGAATCAGCTCCTCGGTGTGTGCTATCCGGCGAGAACTGCTCTGATGACTTGAGAGCAATTCCAACGAGGCGATTCATTTTGTCTGCTGGCATTCGTTTGGGTCGGCACGGACACAAAAGCGCCCCAACGCGCCGACCCAAAGAGACGAGTGATCGCTTGGCGTCCGCATGCCGACCCATTTTTGATCCATTTTTTAGCCGGATTTACGTCGTCGCGGACACGAGATGGACGCGCGCGCGCCTATTCCTTTCCCTGGGCCCGCCAATCGGTGACAGCCACCATCATTTCCCTCCATTTTCTCCAAAACCCTCCGCCCACGCGCGCTCCCGCCCCACACCCGTCATGGACGACGACCTCGACCTCGACGCCGCTGCCGGCCTCGCCTCTCTTGCCTCATCCGGCATGATGACCACCCCCTCCGGCAAAGGTAATAATTATCAATAAGATTTTTGAGACACAGCTGCAAACATGTACACAACAAATCATGATGTGCCTTCAGTGACAAACGGGAAAATATCCTATGATACCATGTATCACATGATATCATGATACCATGTCACAAAGATCAAATTTAAACGTTTCAAAAAATCTGAATTTTCTTGTGAATGTTCACAAGACATGTCTAATCCCCAAGAAATTCAGATCCAAATACGAAATACATGAGAAATTAAAATGTATAAATTCAGCATGAATAGTGTCACGCAAATACAAAAATGATACTATTCACATGTGGATTTCTCTTTTTTTGTTTCTCCATGTATATTTCGATTTTGGATTTGAACTTTTTAGGGGTTGTAGACACATGTCTTGTAACATTCATAATTTCTTTTGAAACATAGAAATTTGAATTTGGAAACATAGTATCATGGTACAAAACTGCCTCACATACGATCAATTATCATACAATTTGTATGACAAGAGACAGGCCCGTTACCCGAGGTTTGGGCACACCACACCAGACGAGTCTTGTCATACAAAGATCGTACAGAATTTGATCGGGGAGCAACTAGTTAACGAGCGCTCCTTCGGGAGCCTCGCAACGATCAGCGCCACTTGGCGCGCTCTCAGCCATTCGCCATGTGTCGCGCTCTGGACGCTCCCTTCGGATTTTGTTTTTTTTTATTTTTCCGCACACGTTTTCGGCTTTTTAAACGGGTTTTTTCGGTTTTTTCGACGTTTTGGTTTTTCTCCTGTCTTTCTTAGCTTTTCGATCAAAAAAATTCAGGAATTTTTTTTTCACGAAACAAACGCGTTTTATTTTTATTTTCTTTCGTGAAAGTCACGGTTTTTATTTCGCGAGAGTCACGGTCGTGCCTCTCGGAAACGAAAAAACGCGCTTTCTGTTTTTTTTCTTTCGCGAGAGTCACGGTTTTGCTTTCACGAGAGGCACGGTTGTGCTTTCGCGAGAGTCACGGCCGTGCCTCTCGGAAAGGGAAAAACAAAACGCGTTTTTTGTTTTTTTTTCGTTCGTGAGAGTCACGGTTTTGCTTCCGCGAGAGGCACGGTTGTGCTTACGCGAAAGTCATGGCCGTGCCTCTCAGAAAGGGAAAAAATACGTGTTTTCTGTTTTTTTTCTCTTTCTCGAGAGGCACGGTTGTGCTTTCGCGAGAGTCAAGGTCGTGCCTCTCGGAAAACAGAAAAAAAACATGTTTTCCGTTTTTTTCCTTACACGAGAGTCACGGTTTTGCTTTCGCGAGAGGCACGGTTGTGATTTTGCGAGAGGCACGGGCGTGCCTCTTTCGGAAAGGGAAAAAACCGTGCTCCCGGTTCGGTTTTTTCGCTAGTTTTTTTCGTGAAAAAAAAGTTTGTCAATACCTATCAACATGGGATCTAGTTTGAAGATCTCGACGCGAGGAATCCAATGATGAAAACGGTTCAAGATTTGGACGCATGGTTTAAGAGATAAAACGTTTTGAATAAACAAATCTACGAAAAAAGGGAAAACTCCCGGATTGCGACAAGTGGCGTGCTGCATGTGCACCACTTGTCATGACCTAGAAAAATAAAGTGCTCTTTGCAACAAGTACTCCTTAATTAGTGATTTCAATTACTCCTTAATTAGTGATTTTGATTTGATAGTACGTATAGCAGCTCTCATCATGGTATCATGTGATATCTTCCCCAAACGGCCAACTGTGGGATGAGAAAAAATAGCACAACTAATTTCAAAGGAAGCATATGCGAAATCACGGGTGAGCTGGCATCGTGCACCGTCGTACTGCAGGTGGATCCGTTGGATAAATTGATAGTATGTTTTGGGGGAACAACCGAGAAAAGAAGAAAAAGCAGATTTCCGTGTTGACTACACGTCTACACTACACAGAAGTCATCCATCCTTACTGCCCTTGGCTTTCATGCTTGCTGCGCTGGAAAAGCCCAGCCACGGCCTGTCAGCTTCTACTAGTGTGCTCTGGGCCCTTGGAAAATGAAATTCTTCTCTCAAAGCATCTCCAGTCGTTCAGCCCCACAGGGCATTGAAAAAGAGCGCCCTGAGGTGAATCGACGCTAGATCGGCCTCTGGGGGCGACCTAGCTTCCAGCCACGCCCCAGGCGCCCCCCAACCCGCGGCAAATTCAAACATAGTCATTCCCGCTCATAAAATAAACGCCAAAAATCCAACGATCATGCGGCCACAGTTCGACGATCGAATAAAAAGTTCGGCGTTCAAAAAAAAAGGACGTGCGTGCAGCGCATCAGACGACGAGGTCGGCCTCTGGCGTCGGCGGAGTCGGCGTGCGCGGGCTTGGCGGGGTCAGAGCTTCTTCTGTGCTGGGCGGCGTCGGCGTGGCTTCTGTGCTGCGGGGAGTCGTGGAGGCATCATCGCTCGGGCTTGGCGGCATGGGCATAGGAGTTGGCGGCGCCGTTGACGGCAGCTGGTTCAGGATGAGACCACGCTCCGCCAAGTACCACGCCTTGACCGCCTCGTCGTTGCTCTGAAGCATGTCCGCCCCGCCCAACAGGAAAGCCAGGTCGGTGTTCCTCTTCTTCGTGGTGACGTTGGTCCGGAGTAGGTCGAGCTTGACGGCGCTGCTCGTCATCAATGCCGACCATCGCGCCTCGGTCTTCTCTTCATGCAGGACGGCCCGGGCCTGTGCGTCAGCGAGGCAATGCTCGATGGACTCCTGCACCCGCGTGGTAGCCGCGTCGACGTGTTTCGCCTTCTTGGCCCATTTGTTTCCGTCCGGCCGCCCCTCTGACGCGCCCGCCGTCGGCGCGTCCGGCTTGTAGGTCTCCTTGGCCTTGTCGAGGGCACGCCAGACTTCCGTCCACTTCTCGAACTTGTCAATGCGCTTGTAAACATAGAGGTACTTGAACTCTTGGTCGCGGTTGCCTAGGCGATACAAGGCGAACATGCGCACCAGCTACGCGGAGGAACAAACAGTTGGCGGGCGCGCACGGCGAATAAAAGCGGGAGACCGGCATGCCGTACCTGATCCTCGACATTGGCGCCGCTCTCCGGGCGAGCCGCGATCTCCTCGACGATCCCATGCCATTTGTTGCACGCCGCCTGGATGAGCCCCCAATGATTCGCCATGCCTTCGCCTCGCGCTGCATGTAGACGCCTTTAAAGTAGGGGTCGACGAGCTTGCGCTCGTCGAACTCGGCCTTGATGCGCTCCTGGTACGTCTCGATACTCTGGTTTGTGTCGATGGTCGGGTCGAGGCAGACGACTTTCCACGCTTCGGCGAGGCATTCATGTTCCTTGGACGTCCACTTAATGCGCGGCTCGCCGGTCCTGGCCGCCCCTTCTTCTTTTTGCGCCTCCTCGCCGGGACAGTCGCCGGCTCCTCCTCCTTGTGCTCCTCCGGCTCCTCCTCGCCGTACTCGAGCTCGCCGTCCATGCCACCGCTGAGGTCCACCATGTCGTCTTGGGTAGCGAACCCGAGGGACGCGGCGGCCACGGCCGAGCCTGTCATGATGATGTCGTCCATGTCGGCGTTAGTCTCGTCGGTGTCGCCGAGGTGCAACATGGAAGCTTATGAGAAGGGCAGCGCGCCACGGCGGAGAGGGGGCGTCGGGGAGCACGCGTAAGCCGGCGGCGAGTAGTTGTATGGAGGGTACTGCACGCCGGCGAAGGCGGGCGAGGTCGTGCGCTGGGTTGGGTGTCCATGGGGAAGGTGACGTTGGGGTTGAATCCACCGTGCGCGTCCCCGTCAACGTAGCCCGGCGACGGCGTGCATCCCCATGGTTGCGGTGATGACGAGAAGCCGGACAGAGAGCCGACGCTTTGTTGGCTCCAGGGTACGTACTGGGCATGGCCGCCTGGTGGATTCATCATCCCCAAGCGAATCGCCTCGGCCTCGGCTTGGTCCGCCGCAGCCGCAGCGGCACGCGCCGCGTTGTCACGGGCCTTCTTGGCGATTGCCCTGTTCCGCCAGTCGGCGGTGACAGCCTCCCGTCGCTGAACTTCCGCCCTCCACTCGGCGTTTGTCATGCCCGGTGGCTTGGACGGCGGCACCCTCGGCTTTCTCTGCTTCGGCTGGGCGACGGAGGCGGTCGCGGTGGTCGCAGCGCGGGGGATCACGTACTTCTTCGGCGACATGGCGGTGACTGAGAGGCGAGCGGGAGGGAGATTGGCGGGAGGAAAGGAGAGAATCAGAGGAAAGTGAGGGGCGAGGGCGGAAAGAAACGGCGAGAAGAGGCTCTCGACTCACCGACAGAGCGGCCCACGCCCCTTTTCGCTTGTGCCGGCGCCCCAGGCGCGCCGGGTTCGGCCTAGGTCCGCCGGCACCAGTTGCCGAATTTTGGACGTCGACACGGCAAAAACGTTTGGGGAGGGCTTGTTGGGGCCACGGCTGGAGATGCTATCAGTACTCTGCTTTACCAATCGTCTTAGAGGTGGGCTGAGACAAATCAATCACCTTTAGTTTGTGCACCTCATGTCATTGGACAGATTAAGCTGTTGATGTCAGAAGATAGGGAGTAGTACATATTTGTTCAGATTACAGAATATCGCTGGCGATGATGCGTTGGCCAAAGTTAGCTACAGCTTCTCACCACCGTGTGGCCAAACTCATGGCCACGCCAACTTATGGTGCTGCCGGCCTGGTGTATGAGGACGTCGTCGTATAAATGCCACTATCAGTCTGTCATCCTGCCCTGTCAAACGAGGGAGACGGGTCAAAAAGACGACGCTCAACAAGTCAAGAACCATGGTGTTTCCAGGAAACCACCCACTGATGGCCCTGCAATGAAACCCTGAGAGCAACGGACAACTGCACTCCAGTACGACACTACTCCACATATTAACCCCCCATACCCCAGCACACGAGATCCAGATGCAAAGCAAAATGCGATCTGCCTCAACACCCCTGCTCTGCCTTTGCCTCCTCGTCTTGCCATCATGTCCCCTTCTCTTGCAACGAGCGCACGCAGCAGCACGTCATGGTGGCATATCACTCATGTCCCAACAGAAGGCCCTCCTCCACTGGAAATCAACGCTCGCAAACCCAGCAGCGGAGATGAGCTCCTGGCGGGACACCAGCAGCAGCAGCAGCGGCCTGTGCAACTGGACGGGGATCATGTGCACGGCCGTTCGCCATGGCCGCAGCATGCCCTGGGCCGTGACCAGCATCTCCCTGCCAGATGCCGGCATCCATGGCAAGCTTGGTGAGCTCAACTTCACAGCTCTCCCATTCCTCACATATATCGATCTAGGCAACAATAGCCTCCGTGGTCCAATACCGCCTAATATCAGCTCGCTATCATCCCTCTCAACCCTTGACCTTAGCTTCAATCAGCTCAGAGGCCACATACCGCACGAGATCGGCGAACTGGCTAGCCTCACCATACTTGACATCTCCTTCAATAACCTAACAGGACATATCCCTGCGTCCCTAGGCAACCTGACAGTGTTGATTTACCTTGTTATCCACCAAACCATGGTCTCAGGTCCCATTCCAAACGAGTTAGAGAGGCTTGTCAGCCTGCAGGGTTTACAGCTAAGCAACAGCGCCTTAAGTGGTAACATACCCGCAACTCTTGCAAACCTGACCCAGCTAAATGTTCTGTTACTGTACGGTAACAAACTGTCGGGGCCGATACCCCATGAGCTAGGCAAGCTAGCCAAGCTGCAATTCCTTCAACTTGATGAAAATAAACTAACCGCTCAAATCCCTTTCTCCATATCCAATCTAACTATGTTAAATGAACTCTCTCTCGTCAAAAATCAAATCACAGGTTCCATCCCCGCTGAAATAGGAAGGCTAGTCATGTTAAACAAACTTGATCTCTACCAAAATCAAATAACAGGAACGATACCTCCAGAAGTAGGCAACCTCACTCAGCTGAACATACTTCGTGTCTATAAAAATCGACTAACGGGTTCTATACCCCCAGAACCAGGCATCCTGATAAATCTCTCGAATTTGGACCTATCAGCCAACCAAATCGCTGGCTCTATTCCTGCCAGCTTAGGAAACCTTACTAATTTATTAATATTGTCCCTTTTTAGAAATCAGATAACAGGCACCATCCCACAGGAAATTGGCAATTTGGTGAACCTCCGAACATTGTTCTTGGACGAGAATAAAATTTCTGGCTCAATACCCAAAACATTTGGAAACCTACAAAACATCCAACGTCTGAACATGAATGATAACAAATTAACGGGATCTCTTCCTCAGGGATTTGGAGATCTCAAGAACATAGTCGGCCTTAATCTGGCTGATAACTCCCTTTCTGGACCTTTGCCTATGAATATATGTACCGGCGGCAGTCTCAGAGCTTTTGTAATGTCTCTGAATATGTTCAATGGCTCAGTTCCATGGAGCTTAAAGACCTGTACAAGTTTGACTGGACTTCACCTTGACGGAAACCAACTGACAGGAGATATATCTCACCATTTTGGAGTTTACCCACAACTTAGGCACATATGGTTGACATCCAATAGACTCTCTGGGAGCATTGCACCAAAGTGGGGAGACTGCCCCCAAATAAAGGAATTCAAGCTAGGACAAAACATGATTACTGGTCAAATACCTCCCACCCTATCAAAATTATCCAATTTGGTAGACCTAACACTCGATTCTAACCACATAACTCGTTGGATTCCACCAGAGTTTGGAGATTTGAAAAATCTTTATATCTTGAATCTGTCACTCAATCAGTTATCAGGCCCTGTACCTTTGCAGTTGGGGAAGTTGAGAAATTTAGGACACCTTGACCTATCTGAAAACAGTTTGAGTGGATCAATACCAGAGGAATTGGGAAGCTGCATAGAACTATTGTTCTTGAAGATCAACACCAACAACTTCACTGGAAAATTGCCTGGTGCAATTGGAAATTTAGCAAGCCTACAGATGATGTTAGATGCCAGCAATAACAAACTTGAAGGTGTCTTGCCAAAAGAACTTGGAAAGTTGGAGATGCTGGAATTTCTTAATTTATCCCATAACCAGTTCAGTGGAAGCATTCCGTCCTCCTTCGCAAGCATGGTGAGCCTATCGACGCTTGATGTGTCCTACAACGACTTGGAAGGACCACTCCCAATAGGACATGCACTTCAAAATGCTTCAATAAATTGGTTTCTTCACAATAAAGCTCTGTGCGGTAACTTCTTTGGACTGCTACCTTGTTACTCAACTCCAGCATCTGGTCGCCATAAACAAAAGATACAAAGTTTCCTCCTGCCAATTGTTCTTGTTGTGGGGTTTTCCACCATTGCTGCAATTGTTATCATTGCAATTCTTATACGTAGCAAGAAAAAGAAACAACAAAGTGGTGCTACAGATGAGGGGAGGAACATGTTCTCTGTTTGGAATTTTGATGGACGACTAGCATTTGATGATATTATCAGGGCAACAGAAAATTTTGATGACAAGTACATCCTTGGAGCAGGAGGACATGGAAAAGTCTACAAGGCACAACTCGAAGACGGGCAGCTAGTTGCTGTAAAGAAATTCCATCCAACAGAAGAAGAGTTGATTGATGAGAGAGGATTTCACAGTGAAATGGAAATCTTAACACAGATTCGACAAAGAAGCATTGTCAAACTCTATGGATTTTGCTCCCATCCAACGTACAAGTTTCTTGTCTATGATTACATTCAGCGTGGAAGTCTCCACACGATTTTACAAGATGAGGAATTAGCCAAGGGATTGGATTGGCATAAGAGAACTGCCCTTATAAATGATGTTGCCCAGGCAATATCATATTTGCAGAATGACTGTAGTCCTCCTATAATTCATCGAGATATCACAAGCAACAACATCCTGCTTGATACAAATTATAAGGCTTATGTCTCAGATTTTGGTACAGCAAGGATTTTGAAGCCTGATACATCAAACTGGAGTGCACTAGCAGGGACATATGGCTACATTGCTCCTGGTACAGATATGCCTCCCTTTGACATAAAACTATTTCTATCTCTTCCCTTATCCGCTTTTATGGTTCCATAGCTTCTTGTTTACACTTTCTTGTAGCATAATAATTGTATGTATCCATTGACTTCTAATGCTGATCCTTGTCTTTGGTGCAGAGTTGTCCTACACTTCTGTTGTGACAGAGAAATGTGATGTGTACAGCTTTGGTGTGCTTGTGCTAGAGGTGTTGATAGGGAAGCATCCAAGAGATCTACTCCAACATCTTGCCTCATCAACAGAGCCATATACTCTAGTCAAAGAAATCTTGGACCAACGGCCTTTAGCACCAACAACAATAGAAGAGAAAAACATAGTTTTCCAAATCAGGGTAGTATTTTCTTGCTTGAAAGCTTCCCCTCAAGCAAGGCCAACAATGCAGGAGATCTACCAGATGCTCATCCATTATGAATCTTCCACTTCAGTGTGAAGACAACATGTTGTAGATACATTCGATGAACTATGGGATGCATAAGCATGGTAGGGATGATTACCTCTCCGTTTGTTGTAATGAATAGCAATACAGCTGATTTCCGGCAAAATCTAGCAATATAGTTGTTGGGGACACTTTCTGAGGCCAGGCATAAAAAATGCAGGTTTATCTCCAATAAATGCAATCGACACTAAGTGCATTTTTAAACCATTGTAGTATTCCAGTAGTGTTTTTGCAAGAGGTAATATGCAAGTTCCTTACTGAACAAGTGGTTGAATATCTTCCACTTGAACTTCTTTCACTGTGATTCCTGACCCTTGTGCATTCACTATGATTTTGTTGTATAACGCAGCCGATGTAGCTTACAATATCTAAGTGAGAAAATAACCATTGCTTAACTGCAAATTTACATACTGTAAAACAGGTGCATTATGCGACACAGTAAAATTATGTAAAATATTTTAGTCCTCGAGAGAAAAGGAACAAAATACATGTATTACATGATTGGCGAGACAACAAAAATAAAGTGAACAGAAACTCACCAATTGCCAATGCTGCTTATTCTCTGCCTCTCTGGTGGTGCAGATGGCATGATTAGCATGGCAACAAAATGGACTGACTTTAGCACACACAAAAATATAGGCTATGAATAGGAATCTTAATTGGCGAGCAAACTTTTTTTTATTAACACAGGCGTACAATTGTCAGTGACATTGCTATCTGTACTGCTACTTAGCCATTCCCCTAGCTAGCTTGTTGCTCCTCTCAGTTATTCCAGTTCTGTGTAATTTTCTCTCTATACAGTTTTGTTATCTCTTTGTGTACTCTGTTTTTCTTTGGAAAAATTGTTCTTCAAAGAAATTATTGTATCCCCAATTTAACACCACCCCTCTCCACCCTTCTGGTCGATATTTGATCCTATAATGAAGAGGAGGAAGTTTGCCTTGATGGGCAGAAGGATGGGCAGAAGGATGGGTACCTTGATGGGTACCTCGGAAGGACACCTTTCGATATTTGCAGTCAATGATGCAGAAGGATGATGACATCGATGAAGATGTGAGCCATTGAATCAAATTTGGATGGATGAAGTGGCATCAAGCTTCTGGCGTTCTCTATGATAAGAGAGTGCCACGAAAGTAAAAAAATGTAGGTTTTATAGGACCGCGATTCGACCTGCAATGTTGTATGACATTGAATGTTGGCCAACTAAATGACAACGTGTCCAACAGCTAGGTGTAGCAGAGATGAACATGTTGAGATGGATATGTGCCCACACAAGAAAGGATTGGGTCCATGATGATGATATACTTGATAGAATTGGGGTGACACCAATTGAAGAGAGGCTTGTCCAACATCGTCTGAGATGATTTGGGCATATACAACACAGGCCTCCAGAAGCGTCATAGCGGATGGGTAGGCGTGTTGATAATGTCAAGAGAGGTCGGGATGGACCAAACTTGACATGAAAGAAGTCCGTAAAGAGAGATCTTAAGGACAAGAATATCACTTAAGATTTAACCATGGAGAGGGGTGCGTGGAAGTTAGTTATCCTAGTGCCAGAACCATGACTTGATTTCGATAACTATGGGTTTCAACTCTAGCCTACCTCAACTTGTTCGGCACAGGCTTTGTTGTTCTTGTTGTAGTATTTTGAGTGGAAAATTCTAAATATGCTTCCATTGTATGTGTCTGATTGCATCACACTTGACCGATCACAATCAGTCAAATGCTTTTGTAGCTAAGCTGACGAACAAATAAAACATACACAAGGTCCGTCTTTTCGGAATCAATGCAGATATCTGAGGAACACTGCAAGAACAATAAAACTTCATCGAAGCAGAACGATGCAAACGAGGCAGTTGTCGGTAATCAATGTATATATGTTACTACCATATGATTTGCATATGTGTTACTACCATATGAAATACTGTAGACTGTACATCATAAAGTAAAATTGCAACTGGGATTTGTCCGAAGGCATAGATGGTGACATTATTGAAAGAGCAGTTTCCTACTACATGTTGAATTTCACATACAAAACAACATGAGCGTCTTGAGAATGAAATGTTACAATGCTCACTCACTAATGTTGCAGACTGACATGAATTTTTGAACTGCGTTGTGGTACTGAGTTCCCTGCGGAAATTGTAAAAGAGGTGGTTGGATACAGGAGGCAGCGCCGATACTAGCAAGTACTACTTCAGAGGTGGAAACTGGAACATAGGACAAAGTTAGTACCTCCCAGTAGAGTTGGTTGCAGTCAGTGCACTTCCAGAACTCCATATTTCGGTTGAAGAGGCATGAGGGGATGACCTGAAAACCTTTGGAGGCTTCTATGGCTTCCTCGAGCGTTAATGGTTTCTGAATGAAACTTCCGTTGCACTTTGTACATCTTGACATTAATCGGTCCTCAGAGATCTTTAACTGGAAGGTGTCAATCACCTGCAACAAGCAAGTTAAACAGACGAATCAGCGGGCTTCGGAATCTCTTTCCGCCCTTCCCTTATTGCACAATGCACAAATATAAATACTAGAAAAAGATTCTGTCTCAGGCTCCCCTATCACTCTCTCGCCTCCTTGGCAAAGCTAGTGGCCAAGGGTGCGTCCACTCCTCACCCTACGGTCCCTACCATCCCTTCCCCTTTCCGCTGCCTCCATGGGTAAGGGCGGCAGCGCAGAGCCCAATACATTCTTGTCAATCCATCACTGTCGCATCTGACTTCTCAGCATGGACTGCTTGGATACGTAGCTGCGGGATGCTCAGAGAACTTGTGTTCAAGTGGCAGGGTGCAACCAGAGTCCACTAACAGCTGCAGGGGTGTTGTAAGGCCAGACGAGTGCGTCGGCGGTGGGGTCTGGCTGTCAGGGCGGTTTGCAGAGTTGGAGGGCAACACGTTTTTTTAAATTCTTTTTACTGTACTCCTTGTTAATCAATGAAATAGGCAAAGCTTTTCCCTCTCTTTTTTTTTGCGAGTTTTTTTGCCTCGGTTTTAAAAGTATGTACTCCCTTCGTTCCTAAATATTTGTATTTCTAGAGATTTCAACAAGTGACTACATACGGAGCAAAATGGGTACACTCTAAAATGTGTATATACATCTGTATGTGGTAGTCCATTTGAAATCTCTAAGAAGACAAATATTTAGGAACGGAGGGAGTAGTAGATAGAGATACAAGTAAATGACTAAATCAAAAGTGACAACTGCTAGAGAAGTGACAACTGCCAGAGTATCACATGTAAACAGTGATCTTTGGTTTTATTACTTCAAGTCATTGCTTCTAGATGTTTCATGAGCATTGATCTATTTCCACATTATTTTTCAAGTCAACACTTACAATATTACATCGGTTCCTTTGTTAACTTGTCTTTTTGGACGTGGCATGGTCTCCAGTATGCTCGTTTGTGGCTTTGACCATTACTTTCTGTATTTGCATTTGCTTTTCATAGGATTTCTGTATTTACATGCTAGTAAATGTTATAAAAAATACAGTGAGACAAAAGCATTTTTATGACAAATCTAGTAGTATCATACGCAAATAACAACTTCAAACACTTTGACTAGTTTTTGAATATTAGTGGTTGAGGTTTTAAAATGTTCTTTGTGCACAAAATCTAAAAAGGAGTGGGCAAATACTAAGGAAAGAAATGTTTTCATCCATAAAGGCCAATTTACACTAATTTCCAGAAGTTCATGCAGACAGATCAACCTGAAGATGGAAAATATCAAAATAAGCACATACCTCAGCCAGTTGATCATGTTTGAGCAGGCTTTTCACTCTGTATACTTGATTAGTCGCCAAATACTCATACTTTATGAGTTTGGCATCTCGTGTTAGTAATATTCTTCCTTCCCTGTAGATTTGATCTAATAATTCCCTAAAGTTGAGTAGAAAAAAATAAAAAAAATAAATTAACAAAAAAATCCCTTAATAAGAAACTACATTAGGAGTATTGAAAGTATAGGGGAAGACCTTGGTTGAGGTTTTTTACAAGATGGAGTGGCAGCATCTAATCCAACACATCTCAAGTGCTTAGCTAGACCCTCAATCTGTTGAGTTTTGTTCACATCAAATCTAGCAGCCTTTACAAATAGAGAACAAAATGGGTACTTGACTAACATATAAGGTGGTAAAATCTGTCATACTTCGTGTTCATCTTATACAATGGTATTTTAAGAAACAAACAAAATCCACACTCTTGTCGAAGATGGTGAGATTAGGAAAACTGTTACCATCACATCACACAGAAACTTTGGGTATCCATCTCCACCAACGGAAGGATCCCATGGAGGGGGACCCATCCATTCAGTATTGTAATCAAACTTCTCTTTGCACTTGGCATCACTCGACAGCTTTTGCTTTTCTTTTCGTCTTGAGGAACGGGCTTTTGTATCTGACTCTGTCAACAAAATCCTGTCGCTGTACTTCGTGATGATGGATGTCGAATACCCATCAAAGCAAATGTCATTTCCTGACGATGAACATTCACTTGCCCTTTGTGAGCAATGTTCATCTGAAGCTTCAGCCGTTGGTGAACATTTTTCTGCAGTAGTAATAAATAATGCAAAAATTGTTAGTGGTTAAATCTTCTTGGCTCTTATTAATGATAAGCACTTAAAACTCTCATGAGAAAATAATATTTGCATACAAGAAATGCAAAGAAAAGAACACTAAATTCCCATGATCAAATCAGTTGCGTTAAGAATGACAAAGGTACCTTCAATGCTGACCTTCTGATGGAACAAATCAAATATATATAGCAAGTAGTAGGCATCTGATGCAGCATATTGTATTTGCCCTTCGCTCAAGGGTCGGCATGACCAATCGCTACATTGGAGTTCCTGGTGCAAAAAATAAGGATAACAACTGGGTAAACCCTTAAAATAATAGGGACAATTCCATTTCTGCCCCTAATTTTGAACCCACTACTCACATTTACCCCTAATTTTCAGACCTACTCAGTTTTGCCCCTATTCCGTTGTGTGGTGTTATAGAAATACCCCTGAGCGATGTTTCCTTCAGGTCTTCTCTACTTTCTAACCTTTGCAACATTCCTCTGTAGTTGCCAGTGCTTTCAGTTCTTTTGTAGCATCCCAAGCATCTCCATGTATGGCAGTTCCTATATTTTGGTGTTTATGTTTTCAGGGAGAATAATTATTTTCAGGAATGCTACAAAAGAATAGAAAGCACTGGCAGCTACAGAGGAACATTGCGAAGCATAGAAAGCAGAGAAGGCCTGACAAAAATGTTGCTCAGGGGTATTTCTATAACACCACACAACGAAATAGGGGCAAAACTGGGTAGGTCTGAAAGTTAGGGGTAAATATGAGTAGTTGGTTCGAGTTGGGGGTAGAAATGTAAATATCCCAAAATAATAATGCTAACAGATAAATGCATTGGTTTCAAGATCTTATGGGTTTCAACTTTAGCCTACCCCAACTTGTTTGGAACTAAAAGGCACTGCTGCTGTAACAGATAAATGCGAGGATTGTATTTTTTGGTAGTGAAGAAAACAAGGAAGAGAAATAAGATTGATTTGTCTGCTTGGGCTGGGCAGGAAGACCAAGAAGCTCAATTTGGTTCCATATTAAACTCGAGTTCAACTGGACCACAAGCTCGAAATCAATTTGCATGCTGATCATGTGAGCCCAGGTAAAGAACTCACATTAAGATGCATCTATGTGAGGAAAATGAAAGCTAGCAACCAAACTTGCATACGACCAGGCTTGAGCTCAACACCCCTATGACACTTTGTTATGAGCCTTTGTGCCAGACTTGCTCAAGGTTTGCTCATGTGATGTGTCTGGTCACAGGTGCTAAGAGAGGATACCACAAGTTGGTTAGCCACGTATGAATACTATAACTGGAAGTTATGAACAAGGCTTCAAGTAAACCAAAGGAGACAGGCATTTATAATCTGATATGTTGATCTGTATAGTAAGGAATACTGCTTTAAATCAAGTAAGTTAGTAATAAGCAAAACTAGTTGGATTTGACAAGGCTATTATACACCTACATTCCCGCTGGTTTATAGTTGCGTCAATCTCTACTGCCCTGCAATTCTGCAAATGTTTGCCAAACAGTTGGTTTCATATGGCAATTGAACTTGGCGATTAACGCAACCATGCCATGTTAAAATGCAAGTCCCCGACATGAAGGCAACGAACTTATGTAGACTAACCTTGGATAAAGAGACATTAAGCAGTTCCTCACATATTGAAGCCAAACTCTTGGTCTCCTTTGGAAGTCTCTTTTGCATGTCATGCCCCTTGAGGTAGTGATAAACGTTGGTGACATCCAAGAAAGGCTCCACCTTGCAAGACGAATGACGGCGGTGTTACTCACAAAATATTAATGCTTACTGCTGCCTCTCAGCTGGTTTTGGAACAACGAATTACTCCCTCCATTCGGGGTTTTAGGGCTGATTCTTGAAATCCCCCGTACCAAGGAGCAACTTTAGAAATTTCAATCTGGCTCATAATGATCCTGGGCAGATTTGTTTTGGGGAGGACTTTGACACATAATTCGTTGTTCCAAAACCAGCTGAGAGACAGCAGTGATCATGTAGCTGATAAATTAAACATCAGACAAAGTCTTCAAAGCTTCAACCCAATTCAACTTACAACAATGTTGCCTAAGAGAAAGGGATCTGGGATATTCTACCGGAACATCGTGAACAATCTTGTCAAGAAAGCAATAAAACAATTTGCACGACAGGCACTCTACCCTGTTGAATCCAGAGTCGCATCCGAGGGCAGCCGTGAAGGTGGCGGAGAGGTACACGAGGTCCTGCTTGAACCGGAACCCCAGCTTCAGCACGTCGGGCCGCTCAAACAGCTCCCTCAGCGGCGCCCACAGGTCGGCGAGCGGCACGGCGAGGAGGTCGACGACGAACACCTCGTTGCCCCCGTCTTCTCCCCGGCAGGCCATCTGGAGAACCGTAACAGTCGGCAACTGCGTCGGATTAGGGGGGGCTGGCGAGGCGTCGTCGCTGGGGGCGGAAGGAACACGCCGGCGTGGCTTCCACTCGGCGTCGAAGGCGACTATGCGGGCGGCCGCGAGGGACTGGAGGAGGTGGGATAGCGCCGGCGAGGACGCGTCGCCGGTGACCAGGTGTACCGCGAGCGGCGGCGGCGGCGGCGCCGCTGCGGGGTCCATCGGAGCGGGTGGGAGTGGGGAAGAAGGATCGAAGAAGGAAAGACTTTTTTTTAGGGGGAGAGAAGGAAAGACAAAGCACGCCTTTTTTCTTAGGGAAAAAAACGTTGTCACACCTTAGCCCACGAGGCCTGACAATCCATCTGTGGTGGACTCACATCTTTCAGCCCAGCCCAGACCAGCCCGTTTGAAAGGTTCGCACAGGCAGAATGAGGCCCACGACCGTTCACCCACGGCTGGACCACGACGCTCTAGTTTAGTTTAGTACCACCTCGCCGAGCGAAGGGAGAACGGGAAGGGGAGCCGCCTATATAAGAAGCTCTAGGTGCGTCCTTGCAGCATACTTACCTGGACGGGGTCGATGGCTGATCAAGAAGAGCCGTGGCCTAGATCAATGGCTCACATTGCATTTGGTGAGTGTGTTGGTCTACCATCTCCCCAAGTGAAAGAGTGGATGTTGTAATTTGTGATAAAGGGGTACGTGTTCGCGCGGCCCTTGTCAATTTTTAAAATTAAAATTTCATGAATTTTGTTCCTGGCCGCCCCTTTGTATGTTTACCTTTTCCTCCTTTTTTCTGAGTGTGCATTTTGCTTTCTAGTCTCTGCCAAATCCTATTTTATTCCTGGTGTTTCATCTGCGCTTCAGTTACTGCAGATGTGTTTTTCAACATCAGTTATCATTTTTGCCAGTTCTGAGAGTCAAAATCCAAACAGGTCACGTCTAGACTGTGTTTTTCCTTAATGTGCAGAATGTGATGAGACTTATCTGTGAGTAATGAAATTTGTTGGGATATCTAGGCGGGCCCTTTTAGCATCTTTCTGGGCATTGGAACTCAGAAACCCACAAAATTCACAGCAAATTAGACGAACTTTTACATAATTGAGACGAAAATGTGCGCTCGAGAAAAACGAGCGAACGAACTGGTCTCAGGCGATTCAACTGTTGGCTGGGCTCATAGGGAAGCTGAGGATTCAAACAGGATCACCCCACAGCTATCTCTTGATCCCTCGCAGGTAATGACCCCCTCAACGTAAATTTTGCCACAAGGGCACCCAGAAACTTAGTACCAGGATCACAAAAGGATAATAGGGTTCCAAAAGTTTCACTCGATGCACTTGGAACATCACCATAATGTGGCACTTAACATGATGTGGCGTTACAATTATTTTTGCAATCGAGAGGCATGGCGATGCTGCAGTGTTCTATAGATCCATCATGAATCGCACTGCGCATCACTTGGCGCTAAGAACTTCGATCTCGAATATCAGCACGGAGTTTGGTTGAATTCCCCAGGCTGGAAAGCCACCTTCACCGTAAGCGTAGTCTGGGGTGCACTGCAACACAAACACTAGAACATCAGATCCATAAGCATAATCTGCAGTGCACTGCAACTGATTCATTTGGCAAACAACTTATTAGGCATGAATATGATATGGCACTGGAAAGGCTCATTAATCCAAATTCAGCTGTTTTAGACACACTTCTGCCATGGCGAGATGCATTTAAAAAATCCAATACAATGGAAATTGACTAGTAATTAAGTGCCAGATGAATCAATGAAGAAATTGCCACACACAAGCAAGCATGCAAACACATCAAACTGATTGGACATGTCCCAAGAAACATACCGTAAGACGGGCGACTTCACCCAATTGCATGCCCATAACTCCCTCATCCCATCCTGTAAGCAAGGAAGTAGTTACTGTTACGTTAGTTCCAAAAGTTCACTTGCACAATCTAGTGTAGCATAATTTACATGTGTGGCATTATACTGGACAAGTCATCAAAATGTAGGCTCTACTTTATAAGTAAATAGTGGAAACATGACTTGGTGGTCTTATGATGTTAGCAGCATGAATCAAGACTTTATAGGAGAACTTCAACAAGAGAAAATATAACGAGGGTACGAACAGAGGTAAACAACATAGACAGATAAGGCAAACAGTGCATGTTTGCAGCTATATCATGATTTTCAGTAGATACTCCGATGGTCTCAAGTCCGCAACACAAATCAAAGAGCATTGAGCTTGTGTTTTGACGCATCAGCAGCAATCCAAACTAATTTTAAGCGAGAATATGCTATATTTAGTTGTAAAACAATGGAGACATCTCGAAATTATTCCTTTGTGGAGTCTTCTGACCGAGTAAACAGCACCCCCTTGATTATTACTGAACTAATAACGTATGAGCCAATAACATACAGGTGAAATGATTGTGCATAAACTGAATAGCACTTTGATAATGAGATCACCTTTGATCACTGAACCCAGACCAATGTTGAAAGAGAATGGCTGCTGCCCAGGGTCCTTGGTACTGAAAAAACGAACATAACACCATCAGATAAATTTCCAAAATGCAAAACTTTTTCTGCAAAGTTGCATCCGAGAGTTATGGTTTGCAAGGCATAGTAACACGATCCTTCCCGGTGAAAG
This sequence comes from Triticum dicoccoides, assembly GCF_002162155.2. Taxonomy (NCBI): domain Eukaryota; kingdom Viridiplantae; phylum Streptophyta; class Magnoliopsida; order Poales; family Poaceae; genus Triticum; species Triticum dicoccoides. The sequence goes on along the minus strand of NC_041390.1, from coordinate 561,873,374 downwards.
ATTTATACACAAAACACGGAAAGAGAAATGCTGCGTTTGTTCACAACGTTCACAGCGCTGGCGCAAAGCCATGGCCTGCGAATCACGAGAAAACAAGAAAACTAGTCATGATTTACCTCCAAAACTTCTTAGACAGATCACCATCCTTCCCTGCAGGAGCAACATGGCAAGAAACAAAAGTTAGCCAGCCCTTAAACAGCACATTACATGAAGTACAAAATCTACTAGAAATGGTAGCCGGAACTGGATAAGGTACACTGGCACCACTAACTGAATCTAGGCTGACAACTACAGAGCCAAAATTTCACATCTAGTGAAAACCAACGCCTAATCGACACCGCGGTTACTCTTTTAGGTAGATCTGGAAGCATCGAGCGCTAACCCCAAGTTCGTCTCGACGGATCCAGGGAAAAGAAAGAGGAGGGGTTCGGGGGAGGGAAGGGGCGTACCGTAGCCGGTGCAGTGGACGGTGACCTTCTGGCCCTTGACGGGCTTGGGGCCGGTGCCGGCTTTCAGGATCTCCTTCTCGAATCCCATCTTCCCGTCCTCCGCGTCTCCTCTCCACAGTTCGGCGGCGGCGCAGCGTTGCAGTGGTGGCTTCTGATCTGTGCTGGTGCGGCCTAGTACATTTCAGGGTATATTCTTATCACAAAACTTTGCAACGTGCACACGGCTTTTGCCCCAAGAGTTTCCCCTTTATTCTTTCAGTTTTGCTTTTAGTCTCGGTCGACTGATACTTTGTTCTGTCTCAATCCATGCTTTATTCCGTTGATCTTGCATAGAGATTCATAAAAATTACATTCTTTCAGTTTTTTTTCTGTCTTATATACTATGTCACTTGACCGAGATTGGTTAAATCTCAGTCGAGTAGGACCAAGTCATGCCCTTATCTTTTCTCCTTCAAGTACAATATATGCGTGTGTCCCAAAAAAGGCATTTTGCAAAAAAAAGGGTATGTGATCAAGAATTAAAATGTGATTCCCGCAAAAAAAAAACTAACATGTGATTGTATGGTTAGGAGGGTAGCTGTACCATCAACCCATCAAGGATCAAATCCAAGATTTGACGCTTTGGTGTTTTATAAAGACAGAATATTCATTCAGTGAGAGTCGATGTTTTCGTTGATAGTGAGGCGTCTATGGTGACTTTGTCAATCTCAACACTGTCGGTTTTAGTTTTTGATGTGCTTAGAGCAACTCTAGCAGACCCCGTATCCCACCGGCCCGCAAAATGCGTTTGCAGTTCACGCAAAATCGCTTTTGCGGGCTGAAGCGGGCTGGCACAGATGCAGACCCTGTATAATGGACCCGTAAAAAGCATATTCACTGAATATGTTTTTTTACGGGTCGGCTTCTGCGGGTTCTGATCTGGCGCAGCTCCTCCCGGCCCGCAAAACTTAGATTTGCAACTTAAATTGATCTAGCATAATGCTTTTCTTTGCTTTTGCAACAACATTAGATACAAAAGATATCACCAAATCTTGGCTAGAATAGCAAAATCAAAGAAAATAAGAACCACAAGTATGCATTTCAGAAGATTTCCAACTTCCATAACTGCTCCCACTAGTTGAAGCAATATCTTCTCCATGCACTCATTGTTGATCTACGGATTCTTGATCTTGCTTTCTTCATTCTGCATCTCTGGTTTCAAAGAAGTAGACGTTGCTTCCCCTCTAGTTGCACATGCCGCCGCATCATTGCCTTCGATTGTACTAAGGAGTGCACTAACATCTATTAAGTTTCTTTCTATCAACAAATCAATGTATTGGCCTTCCCAAAACCAAAATGAGCATTCATCGTCCTACACAAAACATCGAGCAAGCTCGAAGTGAGCTACCGCAATTGAACTAAAGAATGAGCTATGGAACGAGGTACCGCAAGTGCACGTACCCCGTCGTTTTCGCATTTGTAGAACACCCATCCGGAGTGCTTCGGCGTGCCCGAAGTGAGCCGCAGCACTTGGCGCGGGCAGTCGTCGCACTCTATGAGCGGCATCGGCAGGCCACAAAGACGTTGCGCGAACGCCGAGCCCGATGGACGGCCAGACAAGTCCGTGCCTGCAAACCTTCGGCGGCGGCGGGCGGACGAACCCGTGCCTGCATGCGGTGATGCGCCCTTGCCTGGGTTGCGGGAGAGGCTCCCCGACCACTCCATCGCCTGGGGCAGCAACCGGCGGCCGGAAAAAGGCAAATCCGGTGGCCCACGATGAAGTGCCGCAGATCTGCAAATCCGGCGGCCCGCCGACGCAAGGGGGGGGAGGGGAGGCCTCGTGTGTGTGGCGGCCTTCCGGCGTGCTCCTGCCGCCGAAATCTTGGGCGGCGGCGGGCGGCGGCGCGCGGGGGGAGAGGAGAGGTGGTTGGTGGGAGAAAGCGCGGGATGAAATGCCCCCCCCCCAAACGAACCGCTTCCGCTTATATGCAGGGCACCGCAGCCGCGAGGGGGAAACACGTGTTTTCCCGGGTTGGGGTCGGGATTTTGCCGCGCCCCCTAAATTTTTTTGCGGGCCGGGGCGGAATGTAGGGTCTAATCGGGCTGGTTTTTCCGCCCCGACCTGCATTTTGACGGTTATTTTGCGGGTCGGGGCAGGATGCGGGGTCTGCTAGAGTTGCTCCAAGATTTGACGCTTTGGTGTTTTATAAAGACAGAATATTCATTCAGTGAGAGTCGACATTTTCGTTGATAGCGAGGCGTCTATGGTGACTTTGTTAATCTCAACACTGTCGGTTTAGTCTTTGAGGTGCTTATAGGGATAATGTGTGTGTATTCATAAGGATGGATGTATGTACACATTTGTGTTTCTTAAAAAATATATTTATATGTAATCATCATGATTTTATATACCATTTTTGTTGGGTATGTGATTACGTACCAACAATGGATTTTAGCTGTAAATTGAATGAATGAGTAATTATTGAATACCAACTAAATTATGGTTTATTTGGTAATTCAATAAGATGTGAGCAGTTGCAACAATAGTTGATAAGAATATCTTTAAGAGATCTATTCTAGACTCTACATAGTCTGTGGATTTTGAACTATGTTGTACAATTTTAAATAGTTGCACGTTCAAAAAATGATATGCATTGGAGTAGTAGAACAGACAAAATTATACTCCCTTTGTTCCTAAATATTTGTCTTTTTATATATTTCAAATGGACTACCGCATACGGATGTATATAGACATATTTTAGAGTGTAGAATCACTCATTTTGCTTCGTATGTAGTCACTTGTTGAAATCTCTAGAAAGACAAATATTTAGAAATGGAGGGAGTAGTTTAGCGGATACAATTGTGTATAATCTACTATAATGCCAAACACAAGTTAAAACTCATTTGTGCATTGAAATTTAAATTAGCAAATGCAAGATGATTGGCGATGACAGTTGGGAATAAGAAGCCATGTCAAACATACACCTCAATTAACAAAAATCCTATAATGTTGTATGATTTTACATTTAGATCCAATGGGGCGAGATGCAGGTTGTTTGAACTATCAATCTGGTTTCTTGGGACACTTGGTTTTTCTTTTATCTTGGGACACTTGTTTTTTCCCCTTCTTTTCTTGTGATCAAATAAAGGCTCTGGAATTTGCATCCATATTGTCGGCACCAACACTGATCCGATTGCAATTGTTGAACCGTGTTGTGATGAGCTTTGTATACAAACTATTGTTGAAAGTTGGCATGAAATTTGTTATTGTGTTTGGAAAGCCAAAGTACAATATAGCTAACTGAAAAATACACAAACCAAAAACGCTAAGGGCCTCTTTGATTCGCAGGATTTTAAAACCGTGTGAATATGAAAAACACATTATTGGAAGGTCATCCTTATCTCAATCTTATAGGATTTTGGCTTGTTTGATCGCATTATAGGAAAAACAAAGATATTTTCGAAGAGGTTTGAATGGATGCTAGAAATCATGCAAAGTAGTACAAAGAAATCCTTAGAAAAAAAGCCTATTTGGATTCAATCCTATGAATCAAACAACTATTACATAGGAAAAATTCCTAGGAAAATCATTTGTTACGAAAGGAGCCCCGAGAACACCGCCTCAACTAGATACACCTATTCCATTTTATTTCTCTGTCCCAAATTATAAGACATGTTTAGTAGGCTAAGTAGCTACCAAAAACGTCTTATAATTTGAGACGGAGGTAGTATAACTGAATGCATCTTAAACTGGAATTTGCAGCCATTGAAGTGCACCAGCATGGATCAGTTCGCGTGAGTGGATGCAAATCAAGGTAAAGTATCGCGAGATGAAAGTTTCGGTGGGTCACGTACTACTATGCCGCCATTGCAGCGCCGCCGGCTGCACCGGCGCGAGTCGCCGCCCGCCGGCCACGCACCGTCCGGCTCCCGCCGAGGACGCAGCGACGGCGCCAGATCCTGCCGCGCCGCCGGCGGACACCTTCCCGCCGAGCAGCAGCAGCTCTGCCCCCATCTCGAGCGGGAACGTAGGTGGCGCGGATAAGAGGAAGGTACGGGGAGAACGAGTGGAAGCAACGAAGGAGACCGGTGCCCTGGTGGGTGGGGACTGGGGAGGAACAAGATAGCCTTGGGGACAAGCATATGCATGTGCAGTGGCCAAACCAAACCAGATCAGATAGGACAAAGCCCCGCGTACAATGTTTTGTACAAAACCATGTGCCCCATGGCACCGTGTTTTAGCTGATATACTTACAACAATGATCAATTTACAAAACAGCGTGCACGCTGTGCATTCTTATTTCCACGGACCCCAGAACCAATTTGGCAATCTCCATGCACGGAATGTACAGAGCAGTTCTTCGGCCTCATCCAACCAAGCACTAACAAACAACATGAATGATAACACAAGCCATACGGCGGTCTTGGAAGTGTGCAGTGAATTTGCACAGGAGTACGTACAACACAGTAGCAACCTCAAGAATCATGGTGTGGAACACAATAAGAAATGTCTGCTGGGTCGAGGATGGGTCAGGTGCCCTTGATCACCACGACGGGGCAGCCGACGCTGTTGATGCAGTAGTTGCTCACACTACCCAGGAACATCCTGTTCAATCAAAGGAATCGGATCAGCTTGTTTCTTTCATACACGGAAGATAATGCACTATCAAACGAGCAGGCAGGCAATTATTCTGGAAACTTCATGGTCTCAATGCATCAGCACTAGATTACTACATGGACTGACCTAGAAGGTTGCTAGATTACTGCTACATGACTGCACTAAAGAATGTGAGGATGCAGTTTTTGCTATCAGACTCACTATCAGTTTTAGCTGTAGAATTAGAGATCTTCACTGTGAGAAGCAATGCAAGTTGTTTGCAGCAACTAATATTTTCCTTTTTTTGAAACGGATTTGCAGCAACTAATAAGACATACTGAACAGTTCTATCCGCGGCATTCAGTTATATGGAAAGAAAATATGCCATGCCAAGGCACAAACAAGTGAAAGAAATGCGTTACCGATCAAGAGAAATTTGTCTATACAGTGAGTCTGCAGGAGTAGATGCAACATATACTTTACACTGTATCAGATTCATACGCAAAATGATGTTCATATAGTAGCACAATTCTCTGTAACCTAGTTTTGCCCAAATATTATAGCGCGTTGCAGTAAACACAAGGGATATCTTCAGTCGAATTTGGATTTTGGAACAATCGAATTTCACCACAGGTGTTGTACTGGCAAGAAAACTGAATTCAGAAACCACAATTCACTTTGCAGTTCGTATTTGGTCATGCAGCAAGCAAGCAAGCTTGAAAACAATCAGACATTCATCAGCTAACCAAAGCGCAGAAGACAGTGCTGGTATTTCAGTTACCTCTTGACAGGGCCAAAAGCACGGCACCCCATGACGAGCAGATCGGCCTTGAGTTCGGCCGCCACCTCGCAGATCTTCTCCTTGGGATCCCCCACCACCACCTGCGTCTTCACCTCCACCTTCAACAGACCAACAATCCGACCCAATTTAGCACCAATTAAGCATGAACAGCCAGGATAATCAGAAGAATTCAGCAATCGGCACGGATACGCCTCGATTAATCACCCCCCCTTACATTCTTATCGGAGCAAATCTTGAGCGCGTGCTCCAGGATGGCATCCGTGATCCGCCGCTGGTGCGACTCGATGGCCTGCGTGAACGCCGGCACCTCCGCCACACCTGAGCAGCCAGCGCCGCGACCCACGAAAGAATCAGTCAGCAGGCTAGCGGACAAGAGCCAGCTAGGACGCGCACGCGCAGAAGATGGGAATTGCGGGGTCGCTTACTGGGGCCGCCGAAGGGGATGGGGCCGGGGTTGAGGCCGGCGGCGATGCCGGGCGGCGGCTGGACGTGGAGCACGACGAGCGCGCCGTCGGGGCAGAGGCGCAGGCTGTCGAGCGCCCAGCGCAGCGCCTTCATGCTCTCCTCGCTGCCGTCGACCGCCACCACCACGCTGGACAGGTTGGCGGTGGCCATGGCTTGGCTGCCCCTTCGCTCGGCCTAATTGGCGACTCCTCCTCGATCGGGTCAATTGAGCAGCGTGAGGGCGAGGGGACTGGGCTGGCTAATTGCGTGCCGCCTCCTCTGCTTCTTCACGGGATTAAAGAAAGCTTCGCGGCGCGGCTGTAAGAGGACGACACTTGCCTCTTGGTAATGGTGACAGTCTGGCGGCACGCCGCATCCAGCTCCGGTTTGCGTTCGAGAGGTTTCGGCCGCGGTTCTGCAAGTTTGGAGAAGAAGTCATGTTCTTTTTAAGAGGACGGAAAACCAGATCATTCTATCCATCAAAATCTGCAATTTGATGGTTTACATTCCTCCAGCATACCAAACGCGTATTATGTCTTAATTACCCACCATGCCATTGCCTTAATTAATTACGCACCATGCCATCAGGGTAACATCTACTACCCCTGTATCAGAAAAGAGAGGGGGCTAATCCTACCCACTGCCTCGAAAAACAAAAACCGCTCCGCACGCCACGCCCGCACCACACCCGCACCACGACCTTGTAGGGTTTCGTAGTAATTTCAAAAAAAATTCCTACGCACACGCAAGATCAAGGTGATGCATAGCAACGAGAGGGGGAGAGTGTGATCTACGTACCCTTGCAGATCGACAACGGAAGCGTTAACTTGGTTGATGTAGTCGTACGTCTTCACGGCCCGACCGATCAAGCACCGAAACTACGGCGCCTCCGAGTTCTAGCACACGTTCAGCTCGATGACGATCCCCGGACTCCGATCCAGCAAAGTGACGGGGAAGAGTTCCGTCAGCACGACGACGTGGTGACGATCTTGATGTACTACTGTCGCAGGGCTTCGCCTATGCACCGCTACAATATTATCGAGGACTATGGTGGAAGGGGGCACCGCACACGGCTAAGAATATGATCACGTGGATCAACTTGTGTGTCTAGGGGTGCCCCTTGCCTCCGTATATAAAGGATCCAAGGGGGGGTGCGGTCGGTCCTAGTAGGAGGCGCGCAGGAGGAGTCCTACTCCTACCGGGAGTAGGACTCCCCTCCCTTTCCTTGTCCAAGTAGGAGAGGGGGAAGGAGAGAAGAAAAAGGGGGGGCGCCGCCCCTCCCTCCTTGTCCAATTCGGACTAGGGGGAGAAGGGGCGCGCGGCCTGCCCTGGCAGCCCCTCCTCTTCTCCACTTTAGGCCCATGAGGCCCATTAACCTCCCGGGGGGTTCCGGTAACCCCCTCGGTGCTCCGGTTTTATCCGAAACTTCTCCGGAACACTTTCGGTGTCCGAATATAGCCGTCTAATATATCAATCTTTATGTCTCGACCATTTCGAGACTCCTCGTCATGTCCGTGATCACATTCGGGACTCCGAACTAACTTCGGTACATCAAAACTCATAAACTCATAATATAACTGTCATCGAAACCTTAAGCGTGCGGACCCTACGGGTTCGAGAACAATGTAGACATGACCGAGACACGTCTCCGGTCAATAACCAATAGCGGAACCTGGATGCTCATATTGGCTCCCACATATTCTACGAAGATCTTTTATCGGTCAGACCGCATAACAACATGCGTTGTTCCCTTTGTCATCGGTATGTTATTTGCCCGAAATTCGATCGTCGGTATCCCATACCTAGTTCAATCTCGTTACCGGCAAGTCTCTTTACTCGTTCCGTAATACATCATCTCATAACTAACTCATTAGTTGCAATGCTTGCAAGGCTTATGTGATGTGTATTACCGAGAGGGCCCAAAGATACCTCTCCGACAATCGGAGTGACAAATCCCAATCTCGAAATACACCAACCCAACATGTACCTTTGGAGACACCTGTAGAGCACCTTTATAATCACCCTTTTACGTTGTGACGTTTGGTAGCACACAAAGTGTTCCTCCGGCAAACGGGAGTTGCATAATCTCATAGTCATAGGAACATGTATAAGTCATGAAGAAAGCGGTAGCAACATACTAAACGATCGGGTGCTAAGCTAATGGAATGGGTCATGTCAATCAGATCATTCACCTAATGATGTGATCCCGTTGATCAAATAACAACTCTTTGTTTATGGTTAGGAAACATAACCATCTTTAATTAACGAGCTAGTTAAGTAGAGGCATACTAGTGACACTCTGTTTGTCTATGTATTCACACATGTATTATATTTTCGGTTAATACAATTCTAGCATGAATAATAAACATTTATCATGATATAAGGAAATAAATAATAACTTTATTATTGCCTCTAGGGCATATTTTCTTCAGTCTCCCACTTGCACTAGAGTCAATAATCTAGATTACACAGTAATGAATCTAACACCCATGGAGTCTTGGCACTGATCATGTTTTGCTCGTGGAAGAGGCTTAGTCAATGGGTCTGCAACATTCAGATCCGTATGTATCTTGCATATCTCTATGTCTCCCACCTGGACTAGATCCCGGATGGAATTGAAGCGTCTCTTGATGTGCTTGGTTCTCTTGTGAAATATGGATTCCTTTGCCAAGGCAATTGCACCAGTATTGTCACAAAAGATTTTCATTGGACCCGATGCACTAGGTATGACACCTAGATCGGATATGAACTCCTTCATCCAGACTCTTTCATTTGCTGCTTCCGAAGTAGCTATGTACCCTGCTTCACATGTAGATCCCGCTACAACACTTTGTTTAGAACTGCACCAACTGACAGCCCCACCGTTTAATGTAAACACGTATCCGGTTTGCGATTTAGAATCGTCCGGATCAGTGTCAAAGCTTGCATCAACGTAACCTTTTACGATGAGCTCTTTGTCACCTCCATATATGAGAAACATATCCTTAGTCCTTTTCAGGTATTTCAGGATGTACTTGACCGCTGTCCAGTGATCCACTCCTGGATCACTTTGGTACCTCCCTGCTAGACTTATAGCAAGGCACACATCAAGTCTGGTACACAGCATTGCATACATGATAGAGCCTATGGCTGAACCATAGGGAACATCTTTCATTTTCTCTCTATCTTCTGCAGTGGTCGGGCATTGAGTTTTACTCAACTTCACACCTTGTAACACAGGCAAGAACCCTTTCTTTGCTTGATCCATTTTGAACTTCTTCAAAACTTTGTCAAGGTATGTGCTTTGTGAAAGTCCAATTAAGCGTCTTGACCTATCTCTATAGATCTTAATGCCTAATATGTAAGCAGCTTCACCGAGGTCTTTCATTGAAAAACTCTCATTCAAGTATCCCTTTATGCTATCCGGAAATTCTATATCATTTCCAATCAGTAATATGTCATCCACATATAATATCAGAAATGCTACAGAGCTCCCACTCACTTTATTGTAAATACAGGCTTCTCCAAAACTCTGTAAAAAACCAAATGCTTTGATCACACTATCAAAGCGTTATTCCAACTCCGAGAGGCTTGCACCAGTTCATAAATGAATCGCTGGAGCTTGCACACTTTGTTAGCTCCCTTTGGATCGACAAAACCTTCTGGTTGCATCATATACAACTCTTCTTCCAGAAATCCATTCAGGAATGAAGTTTTGACATCCATCTGCCAAATTTCATAATCATAAAATGCGGCAATTGCTAACACGATTCGGACAGACTTAAGCATCGCTACGGGTGAGAAGGTCTCATCGTAGTCAATCCCTTGAACTTGCCGAAAACCTTTTGCGACAAGTCGAGCTTTGTAGACAGTAATATTACCGTCAGCGTCAGTCTTCTTCTTGAAGATCCATTTATTCTCAATTGCTTGCCGATCATCGGGCAAGTCAACCAAAGTTCATACTTTGTTCTCATGCATGGATCCCATCTCAGATTTCATGGCTTCAAGCCATTTTGTGGAATCTGGGCTCACCATCGCTTCTTCATAGTTCGTAGGTTCATCATGATCTAGTAGCATGACTTCCAGAACAGAATTACCGTACCACTCTGGCGCGGATCTCACTCTGGTTGATCTACGAGGTTCAGTAGTATCTTGTTCTGAAGTTTCATGATCATCATCTTTAGCTTCCTCACTAACTGATGTAGGTGTCACTGAAACAGTTTTCTGTGATGCACTACTTTCCAATAAGGGAGCAGGTACAGTTACCTCGTCAAGTTCTACTTTCCTCCCACTCACTTCTTTCGAGAGAAACTCCTTCTCCAGAAAGTTTCTGAATTTAGCAACAAAAGTCTTGCCTTCGGATCTGTGATAGAAGGTGTATCCAATAGTTTCCTTTGGATATCCTATGAAGACACATTTCTCCGATTTGGGTTCGAGCTTATCAGGTTGAAGCTTTTTCACATAAGCATCGCAGCCCCAAACTTTCAGAAACGACAACTTTGGTTTCTTGCCAAACCACAGTTCATAAGGCATCGTCTCAACGGATTTTGATGGTGCCCTATTTAACGTGAATGCGGCCGTCTCTAGAGCGTATCCCCAAAACGATAGCAGTAAATCAGTAAGAGACATCATAGATCGCACCATATCTAGTAAAGTACGATTATGACATTCGGACACACCATTACGCTGTGGTGTTCCGGGTGGCGTGAGTTGCGAAACTATTCCACAATTTTTCAAATGTACACCAAACTCGTAACTCAAATATTCTCCTCCACGATCAGATCATAGAAATTTAATTTTCTTGTTACGATGATTTTCTACTTCACTCTGAAATTCTTTGAACTTTTCAAATGTTTCATACTTGTGTTTCATTAAGTAGATATACCCATATCTGCTTAAGTCATCTGTGAAGGTGAGAAAATAACGATATCCGTCATGAGCCTCAATATTCATCGGACCACATACATCTGTATGTATGATTTCCAACAAATCTGTTGCTCTCTTCATAGTACCGAAGAACGGTGTTTTGGTCATCTTGCCCATGAGGCATGGTTCGCAATTACCAAGTGATTCATAATCAAGTGGTTCCAAAAGTCCATCAGTATGGAGTTTTTTCATGCGCTTTACACCGATATGACCTAAACGGCAGTGCCACAAATAAGTTGCACTATCATTATCAACTCTGCATCTTTTGGCTTCAACACTATGAATATGTGTGTCACTACTATCGAGATTCAATAAAAATAGATCACTTTTTAAGGGTGCATGACCATAAAAGATATTACTCATATAAATAGAACAACCATTATTCTCAGATTTAAATGAATAACCGTCTCGCATCAAACAAGATCCAGATATAATGTTCATGCTTAACGCTGGCACCAAATAACAATTATTTAGGTCTAATATTAATCCCAAAGATAGATGTAGAGGTAGCGTGCCGACTGCGATCACATCGACTTTGGAACCGTTTCCCACGCGCATCGTCACCTCGTCCTTAGCCAATCTTCGCTTAATCCGTAGTCCCTGTTTTGAGTTGCAAATATTAGCAACAGAACCAGTATCAAATACCCAGGTGCTACTGCGAGTATTAGTAAGGTACACATCAATAACATGTATATCACATATACCTTTGTTCACCTTGCCATCCTTCTTATCTGCCAAATACTTGGGGCAGTTCCGCTTCCAGTGACCAGTCTGCTTGCAGTAGAAGCACTCAGTTTCAGGCTTAGGTCCAGGTTTGGGTTTCTTCTCTTGAGTAGCAACTTGCTTGCTGTTCTTTTTGAAGTTCCCCTTCTTCTTCCCTTTGCCCTTTTTCTTGAAACTAGTGGTTTTGTTGACCATCAACACTTGATGCTCCTTCTTGATTCCTACCTCCGCAGCTTTCAGTATTGCGAAGAGCTCGGGAATAGTCTTATTCATCCCTTGCATATTATAGTTCATCACGAAGCTCTTGTAGCTTGGTGGCAGTGATTGGAGAATTCTATCAATGACGCAGCCATCTGGAAGATTAACTCCCAATTGAATCAAGTGATTATTATACCCAGACATTTTGAGTATATGCTCACTGACAGAACTGTTCTCCTCCATCTTGCATCTATAGAACTTATTGGAGACTTCATACCTCTCAACCCGGCATTTGCTTGAAATATTAACTTCAATTCTTGGAACATCTCATATGCTCCATGACGTTCAAAACGTCGTTCAAGTCCCGATTCTAAGCCGTAAAGCATGGCACACTGAACTATCGAGTAGTCATCAGCTTTGCTCTGCCAGACGTTCATAACATCTGGTGTTGCTCCAGCAGCAGGCCTGGCACCCAGCGGTGCTTCCAGGACGTAATTCTTCTGTGCAGCAATGAGGATAATCCTCAAGTTACGGACCCAGTCCGTGTAATTGCTACCATCATTTTTCAACTTTGCGTTCTCAAGGAACGCATTGAAATTCAACGGAACAACAGCACGAGCCATCTATCTACAATCAAGCAAAAACAAGCAAGATACTATCAGGTACTAAGTTTCATGATAAATTTAGGTTCAATTAATTTACTTAAAGAACTACCACTTAGATAGACATCCCTCTAATCCTCTAAGTGATTACGTGATCCAAATCAACTAAACCATGTCCGATCATCACGTGAGATGGAGTAGTTTCATTGGTGAACATCACTATGTTAATCATATCTACTATATTATTCACGCTCGACCTTTCGGTCTCCGTGTTCCGAGGCCATATCTGTATATGCTTGGCTCGTCAAGTATAACCTGAGTATTCCGTGTGTGCAACTGTTTTGCACCCGTTGTATTTGAACGTAGAGCCTATCACACTCGATCATCACGTGGTGTCTCAGCACGAAGAACTTTCGCAACGGTGCATACTCAGGGAGAACACTTCTTGATAATTAGTGAGAGATCATCTTATAATGCTACCGTCAATCAAAGCAAGATAAGACGCATAAAAGATAAACATCACATGCAATCAATATAAGTGATATGATATGGCCATCATCATCTTGTGCTTGTGATCTCCATCTTTTAAGCACTGTCGTGATCACCATCGTCACCGGCGTGACACCTTGATCTCCATCGTAGCATCGTTGTCGTCTCGCCAATCTCATGCTTCCACGACTATCGCTACCGCTTAGTGATAAAGTAAAGTATTACAGCGCGATTGCATTGGATACAATAAAGCGACAACCATATGGCTCCTGCCAGTTGCCGATAACTCGGTTACAAAACATGATCATCTCATACAATAAAATTTAGCATCATGTCTTGACCATATCACATCACAACGTGCCCTGCAAAAACAAGTTAGACGTCCTCTACTTTGTTGTTGCAAGTTTTACGTGGCTGCTACAGGCTTAAGCAAGAACTAATCTTACCTACGCATCAAAACCACAACGATAGTTTGTCAAGTTGGTGCTATTTTAACCTTCGCAAGGACCGGGCGTAGCCACACTCGGTTCAACTAAAGTTGGAGAAACTGTCACCCGCAAGCCACCTATGTGCAAAGCACGTCGGGAGAACCGGTCTCGCGTAAGCGTACGCGTAATGTCGGTCCGGGCCGCTTCATCCAACAATACCGCCGAACCAAAGTATGACATGCTGGTAAGCAGTATGACTTATATCGCCCACAACTCACTTGTGTTCTACTCGTGCATATAACATCAACATATATAATCTAGGCTCGGATGCCACTGTAGGGTTTCGTAGTAATTTCAAAAAAAATTCCTACGCACACGCAAGATCAAGGTGATGCATAGCAACGAGAGGGGGAGAGTGTGATCTACGTACCCTTGTAGATCGACAACGGAAGCGTTAACTTGGTTGATGTAGTCGTACGTCTTCACGGCCCGACCGATCAAGCACCGAAACTACGACACCTCCGAGTTCTAGCACACGTTCAGCTCGATGACGATCCCCGGACTCTGATCCAGCAAAGTGTCGGGGAAGAGTTCCGTCAGCACGACGGCGTGGTGACAATCTTGATGTACTACTGTCGCAGGGCTTCGCCTAAGCACCGCTACAATATTATCGAGGACTATGGTGGAAGGGGGCACCGCACACGGCTAAGAATATGATCACGTGGATCAACTTGTGTGTCTAGGGGTGCCCCTTGCCTCCGTATATAAAGGATCCAAGGGGGGTGCGGCCGGCCCTAGTAGGAGGCGCGTAGGAGGAGTCCTACTCCTACCGGGAGTAGGACTCCCCTCCCTTTCCTTGTCCAAGTAGGAGAGGGGGAAGGAGAGAAGAAAAAGGGGGGGCGCCGCCCCTCCCTCCTTTTCCAATTCGGACTAGGGGAGAGGGGGCGCGCGGCCTGCCCTGGCAGCCCCTCCTCTTCTCCACTTTAGGCCCATGAGGCCCATTAACCCCCCGGGGGGTTCCGGTAACCCCCCGGTGCTCCGGTTTTATCCGAAACTTCCCCGGAACACTTTCGGTGTCCGAATATAGCCGTCCAATATATCAATCTTTATGTCTCAACCATTTCGAGACTCCTCGTCATGTCCGTGATCACATCCGGGACTCCGAACTAACTTCGGTACATCAAAACTCATAAACTCATAATATAACTGTCACCGAAATCTTAAGCGTGCGGACCCTACGGGTTCGAGAACAATGTAGACATGACCGAGACACGTCTCCGGTCAATAACCAATAGCGGAACCTGGATGCTCATATTGGCTCCCACATATTCTACGAAGATCTTTTATCGGTCAGACCGCATAACAACATATGTTGTTCCCTTTGTCATCGGTATGTTACTTGCCCGAGATTCGATCGTCGGTATCCCATACCTAGTTCAATCTCGTTACCGGCAAGTCTCTTTACTCGTTCCGTAATACATCATCTCACAACTAACTCATTAGTTGCAATGCTTGCAAGGCTTATGTGATGTGTATTACCGAGAGGGCCCAGAGATACCTCTCCGACAATCGGAGTGACAAATCCCAATCTCGAAATACACCAACCTAACATGTACCTTTGGAGACACCTGTAGAGCACCTTTATAATCACCCTTTTACGTTGTGACGTTTGGTAGCACACAAAGTGTTCCTCCGGCAAACGGGAGTTGCATAATCTCATAGTCATAGGAACATGTATAAGTCATGAAGAAAGCAATAGCAACATACTAAACGATCGGGTGCTAAGCTAATGGAATGGGTCATGTCAATCAGATCATTCACCTAATGATGTGATCCCGTTGATCAAATAACAACTCTTTGTTTATGGTTAGGAAACATAACCATCTTTGATTAACGAGCTAGTCAAGTAGAGGCATACTAGTGACACTCTGTTTGTCTATGTATTCACACATGTATTATGTTTCCGGTTAATACAATTCTAGCATGAATAATAAACATTTATCATGATATAAGGAAATAAATAATAACTTTATTATTGCCTCTAGGGCATATTTCCTTCAGACCTCGCCCGCTCCACCTCCCAGCGGACGCCGATCCTCCCCCGTCGTCCGCCCCGTCCGCCGCCCGCCGATCCACTCGGCCTCCGCTGCCGCCCGCCGCCCTAAATCCTCACCCTCCTTCGCCACCGCCGCTCAGCTTGGCCTCCTCCGCCGCGCACGAGGAGGTGGAGGGTGAGCGCGGTGTCCTGGAAGGTGGCGAGGCGGAGGCGGGGGAGTAACGAGATGGCCGCCAGGTCGTGCTTCCTTGCAATGCGGAGGGTCGAGGTGGAGGTCGGGTTCTGCTTCCTTACGGTGCGCGCGGTCGAGGTGGAGGCGGAGACGGAAGGCGGCGAGGAGGGTTGAGGTGGCCGCCGGGTTCTGCTTCCTTGCGGCGCGCACGGTGACGCCAGCTGCTGCCCACCCCAAATCGCACTCCACAAACGCACGCCTCTCCCAACTCAGGCCATCCCCAAACAGCGACCACGAAGCCCCACCGCTGCCCCCTTCGCGACCACACTCCCCATGATGCCTGCCGGTTCTCCGCCGCCTCGCCTAGGCCGTCTTGGAACCACCGCAGTCGCAGCTACAGTCAGGTTACCACCACTTCCTGTTCTTGGTTCTGATCTCTGTATGTCCTTAGCAGTATATATATAGTTGTGGTATACTTCAATGAACTGGGAGTTGCCCGTCTGTAGCTTCATAGGTGTTGACATCTGTTGCAATTCGTATCACATTGAACCAGTTTTATATTAGTGATCTAAATGCTCTTGTATTAGTTTACAGAGGGAGTACCAGCTACCGATCTGTCGCATCATGCTTGCTCTCTATGTTATCTTCTGTTTTTGAATGAATTACATTTTGCTTGCTGCAATAGCAGTAGACTGATCTGTCCTCAGTTTTGAGGTTAGGCTAATTTGAGCGAAATGCAGTTAAAAGCAAGAAGCAGTTTTAACCAGTGAAACTGAATATTATTCTCTGAAGAGACATGCCTTCTTGATTGACGAACAGGTTATCCATGTTCAGGTAAATGTCATTCGTCTTTTCTCAACATTGTGGTCGTGCTCCACAATTCAGATACTATTGTGAGTTATTGGAGTGATATAGTGTTCATCTACTACTACCCTTATAAAAGCATGAACTTTAGATCTTTCTGTTGTGCTGAAATTCATGCATATCTCTGTATACTGGATTATTTGATAAGCTGTGCTATTTATGTTGAAATAATATGAAATTATATGCAAAGCTCTGCAACTGCCTTGAGTAGGTGATAGTTAAGAAGAACATAGTATGTGATGGTCCAATGAGGAAGAAATATAAGTCGATAATGCTGCTGATGGGTGGCACTGATAGTCCCAATGCCTTTGCTCTTGGATCACTATTCAAGCTTATTTTTTTCCTACAACAAGAAAGAGGATGCTGAAGGAGGTATTGCAACTAGAAAGGTATCTTGTTTACAACTTGATTCTGAACTTTGTTCAAACATGCATGATTGTTTTATCCTCTGAAGACAATATAAAAGCTTTTGCCATGTTATTACTGTTTAAAGTTCCATAAACTGAATAATCTTTAGAATGCACGTAAGTATTTCTTCATTCCCAAATTAATTCTGTCCAGCAAAAGGTTGTAGAAGTACTCTACTTTATTGGTACCCATAGGAGGCAGCAGCCTTGGAGGATAGAGCTGAAGACTCGGCTAGCTTGATCTCTACAACATGAAGGTATGTAGATTTTTGCTAAAAGATTCGATGTCCGTTCTATATGTTGTGTTCCAATAAGTACTAAAAAAGGTTGTTTTGACATATTTAGTGCTTCATATTAAATCCTTGCACCAAGCCATATGAGTTGCCTTAAGTTTAGAATGGATAGCGTGTCTGTTTGGGCATCAAGAAAGTTTGCATCTGTATTATATAGTTGGGTATGGATTCTGCAGGTTGGCAACATATATACCTGCTATTTTTCTTCCTGCAGGTCCTCCATGATTGTTGCATGTTGGGTTATTTTTTCCTTAGGAAGTTAGGAGTATGCTACTCATAATAGGTGTGTGATTTAATTCATTTAAACCCTGTTTTTTTTTCTGCACCATGAAAATAGTTGCTGTTAAAATCCTTCTCTTCATTTCATTATCAAATCAAATGTAATGTTTTACTAAGGATTTTTTTTGGCTTGAAGATGTTATGCAACTATGTATTACCAGATAGTGTATGTCTGAACCATAGTTGTACTCCAAGAGAAGCTGTTGTGTGAAACAGGGAATAGGGCAAAATTGTCCGAACTACCCGTGGACTCTTCCAGCTCGCTAGCAGTGCCCTCTGTTATTCCATGGACAACCTCTCGGTCATTGCTGAGCCTAAACTTCTGAAGATAACAAGCATCCCAAACCCAAGAGGGGACGGATTCAGATCTTCCAACGACCGTTATTTCTCTCTCTTTGTTCCAAGTTTGTATCTCTTACATGTTCACTTGGACAATGCTTATGTTTATCATAAGTCATATCAAATTCATAAAGACATTCTGAAATATTCATGACATATTTAATTCCATTTTTGTTATGCACTAGGTTAAATATAATTGTCCTGGATGTGTGACACATATTGTATGATTGTGATTTGTAAATGGTATGCTCGAACTTCACATGCCATCCCCAAATAGGCAAATCGTGGGACAACAAACTGAAACTGATTATTGACTGCCATAAACTGTATGATTGTGATTTCTTCTTGGACTGCATATCTTCTATTTTCCAAAGTAAAAATGGAATGCAAATTCAAAATTAATACTCATGTGTTTAGTAGAGACGTGCGTTGCACGTGCACGCTTACTAGTGGATGGAAGAAGTATTGGTGGTTTTGTTTGGTCCCTACGGTTTCATTTGAAATTGCTACCGTGCCAACTTTGTTTTTATGGTCATAATTCTGGCACATAGCACATGAGTTTAGCCATTTAAATGATCAAAGACCCACAAAGAAGATCTAGATTCTAGAAATGCAAGTAAGGCGAATCAAGCTAGATGGCAGGATCCACCAGCTTAGGTCATTTCTAACAGTTCCCCTAAAAACATAGAGATCCGGCCGAGTAAACCTAGTTTGCGTAAATTCAACTTAGTTTCAACTGAAATTTGCATAAATTTAAACATAAGTTCAACATAGTCTTGACAACCGAACATTAAACATAAAGTAATGAAGCAGTTGGTGAATAGTCTTTATGGTTTATTTTCGCTGGGTTTTTTCGTCTCTCCTGCTACCACCCTCTCCCATCCTGGTCTACGGTTTATTTTTCTCTCCACTCTTTATTATAACTAGAACTTTCCTAACGTATAACAAATCACGGATCTAAATTTCTTAAATTATGCAAATCAATCGATTCCTTTTATTGGTTCAATTTGTCTTAGGAAACAAATAACAGATTTTCAGGAAACAAATAATATATTTTAATCTAACTTTCCTAACTTATCTACTCCTTACTTCCATCTATATAGGGCCTAATGCGTTTTTCAAGGCTAATTTTGACCAAATATTAGAACAATAATATATGACATGCAACTTACACAAAGCACATTATCAAATTCATATGTGAAAGGAGTTTTCAATGATGTAATTTTCACACTATGCATGTCATATACTATTAATCTTGTCAATAGTCAAAGGCGGTCTTAAAAAACGCATTAGGCCCTATATAGATGGAAGGAGGGAGTAAATCAATCGATAGGTAATAGACACGTCACAAACTTTCCTCTCAATAAATAGTTTTTTAACATTTGCAAACTTTCCTAATCAGACACGTCACAAACGGGCAGGTACTGATATCACATTACCAAACAATAAAACCCCATTTGGATAGAAATCAGTTCAAAATCCTAACTTTCCTAAATTTTTACCTTTCCTTAATAACAACCAATATTTCCTATGTTTTCCACCTATAGAAGGAAATCACCCCTCCATCGATATTAGCATTTTTTGGAATGAGATCTCCAGGTTATGATTTTTTGCGATTCTTTCTAATTGTGACATCTCCTTTCGCTCCGGCTCCTTCTCGCATAAACACCTCCACCACAGCCAGCTGACGCCACCTCAGACCTCCTGCCTCTCCACACCTTCTCCGCCACCTCCTCCTCGTACTCCATTGACAATCCCTTCGCCATGTTTGTTCACGGCAGTGTCGAGGACATGACGCAGCAGCGTACCAGCGGTAGAGCAGCGCATACTGGGCCGCTTACTGGCTTGGGAATTGCGGGGTCGCTTACTAGGGCCGCCGAAGGGGATGGGGCCGGGGTTGAGGCTGGCGGCGATGCCGGGCGGCGGCTGGACGTGGAGCACGACGAGCGCGTCGTTGGGGCGGAGGCGCAGGCTGTCGAGCGCCCAGCGCAGCACCTTCATGCTCTCCTCGCTGCCGTCGACCGCCACCACCACGCTGGACAGGTTGGCGGTGGCCATGGCTTGGCTGCCCCTTCACTCGGCCTGCTTGGCGACTCCTCCTCGATCGGGTCAATTGAGCAGCGTGAGGGCGAGGGGACTGGGCTGGCTAATTGCGTGCCGCCTCCTCTGTTTCTTCACGGGATTAAAGAAGCCTTCGCGGCGCGGCTGAGGGCGACACTTGCCTCTTGGTAATGGCGACAGTCTGGCGGCACGCCACATCCAGCTCCGGTTTGCGTTGGAGAGGTTTCGGCCGCGGTTCTGCAAGTTTGGAGAAGAAGTCATGTTCTTTTTAATGGATGGACGACGTACTCGTGGTTTTGTTTGGTCCCTACGATTTCATTTGAAATTGCTAACGTGCCAACTTTTTTTATGGTCATAATTCTGGCACATAGCACATAAACTTAGCCATTTAAATGATCAAAGACCCACAAAGAAGATCTAGATTCTAGAAATGCAAGTAAGGCGAATCAACCTAGATGGCAGGATCCACCAGCTTAGGTCATTTCTAACCGTTCCCCTAAAAACATAGAGATCCGTCCGAGTAAACCTAGTTTGCGTAAATTCAACTTAGTTTCAACTGAAATTTGCATAAATTTAAACATAAGTTCAGGATAGTCTTGACAACCGAACATTAAACATAAATTCACACTTAAACTACATTAGCCTACTCATCTTTTCATCGCCCATAGTGGAGGTCGAGCCAATCTTTTCTCGACATGCCCCCGCCAGTGAGACATGGATCCGGGCCAGTATTGTCGTCGTCGCAGCTAGGGAAGATGCGCCGCCACTCCTCGACGTCGAACTCCTCCTCCTCGCCGCCTTGCGCCTCGTCGCCCGCTCCGCCTCCACGACCTTGGAGTGCTGGCCACAGAGGTCCTCCATGTACGCCTCGGCGACGACCTTCGTCTCGAGGCGCTCCCTCGCCTCTCTGTCCTCCCGAGCCATCCCCGCACTCACCACACCCGGCGCCGGCGGGACAAGGTGGACCGGCGCCGTCCCAAACGGGAAGTTCAGCCTCGTGGCAGAGCCGTGGAACATGAGTTGCCACCGGTCGAATTCCATCGCCGCGAGCTCCACCGTGTGGAATGAACCGACCCACTTCTTCTTGTGGGTCTCCCGATCGGTGATCTCCTCCACCCATGTCCCCCACGCGCGCTGCCGGACGCGAGGTATGTCCTTTGCGGCGACCGCGACGGAGGGAGGTTCGGGAAGTCGGTGAACCGGGCGAGGGGCGGGGCGGATCGGGCATGTGGCGGCGGCTGAAGATGCGCCGCTAGACGACGAACCGTGGGCATGGCGGCGCAGACCTCCCGCCAAAGTGCCCGACCATTGGGAGAAGAGAGGGCGGCAGGGAATGGTGGGGGACGCGTCGGCGATGGGGCGAGGGGGTGAGGGGAGGCAGAGGAGAGGAAGATAAGGTGATTTTTTTTACTCAGCCGTCGGGCGATGAAGTAAATATAGGAAGAACCGCGACGGCTGACGACCTTATCCTCCTCTAAGACCGACTATGGATTGGCTAGGTCCTAGTTACAGGAGTAAACCAGTAACCATGCTAGTTAACACCGAAGCGACAATAGAGTTGAGATCAAAACGACCAAATAAGCACAGAGATGGTGATTTAACCTGAAGTCCATGCCCTATAATGGACACTGATCTCCGTTGGAGGGGGTGTGCATAACACTGAGTATCTGCAAATACACAAAGTCTCGTGTTCTTCTCCTCGAGCCTCGTCCAACCAAGTATGAGCTTCATGTGTTCAAAGCACATATATCACTTTTGGAGTTTCTATGTCAATATCATATTATCTTATGCATCACCAAATGATTTTCTGGACTGACTTACTAACAAATTGCCACTGTGTGGAATTACATGTTTTTATGTCTGTGATTAATTACACGAACCATCCTGATCTCAGAAAATTGC
Source organism: Triticum dicoccoides (assembly GCF_002162155.2). Lineage (NCBI taxonomy): Eukaryota > Viridiplantae > Streptophyta > Magnoliopsida > Poales > Poaceae > Triticum > Triticum dicoccoides. Next base: position 561,851,385 of record NC_041390.1, on the reverse strand, counting down.
CCAAAACTGCAGGAACCCACTTTATTGAAGAGAGCCAGACATAAGGTGGGACCCCTGGGGCCACTGAAAGTGCATATTATACCCACATTGCTTTTTGGTGATTAATGAGAATGCAGCTGGGGGGACAAATATTTTACCAACCTTATTTCAACAATATAATATCATGGTGAAGCAGGTAGGCTTGCACTCAACTTTGTTTTACATGTCTAAATGGCTTTGCTACTCAACATTTGCAAATAACATTTAGACATGAGCATGTACATATCTAGAAAAAATCAAACTATTTAAATATTTACAAAAAAATCGGCGAAAAGAAGTTCTCTAAGAGTGAATGCATTAGTGGCATTGGTATTACCAAAGAAAGAAAATAAAAATAGTAAAATAATAAAAAATAATGATAAAAAATGCACACAATTTCATAGAAAATTCGTTTTTTTATAATATGTAAGAATAAGCACATGATGGTGCCTTTTTCACAAAAGAAGTTTCCTAAGAAGGGATGAATTAGTGGCGGTGGTATTACCCTCAAACAAGAAAAAAAACTAAAACGAAAAGTCAAAATGATGAAGTTTTCTGAGGAAGATTGAATTAGTCACATTGGTAGAAAGAAAAAATGACAACATTTGCACACAATTTACAAAGAATTTGTGCTTTTTTTATAAAATCCAAAAGTACACATATAACAGTGGAATTTTCATAGAGTGAGTTTCCTAAGAAGGAATGAAAGTTGCCATTGGTATTACCCTTGAAAAAGAAAGAAATAAAAAAACTAAGAACAAATATTGAAGTTTTATAAGGAAGAATGAGTTATTGGCATTGGTATTACCCTTTAAAAATAAAAGAAAATAAAAATAAGCAAAACAAAAAAAAGACAAAAGGTGCAAACAAATAACTATGTTTTTTTATAATATGTCAAACTAGTCACATAATAGTGTTTTTTCGCAAAAAAAGAAGTTCCTAAAGAATGAATGAATTAGTGAAATTGATATTATCTTTTAAGAAGAAAGAAAATGAAATACAAAAACTAAAACAAAGCAAAATAATGAACTTTCCTAAGGAATACTGGATTAGTGACATTAGTCCACCCTTAAAAATAAGACAAAATAATTTGCACACAAATAATTGTGCTTTTTTATAAAAAGCAAGAATAAACAAATACTAATAGAAATTTCGTGAAAAGGAAGTATCCTAATAATGGATGAATTAGTGGAATGGGTATTACCCTTAAAGAGGAAACAAAATGAGATGAAAACTTAAACAAAATGGTAATAACGAACTTTTCTAAGAAAGAATGAGTTAGTGGCACTGGTATTACCCTTTAAGAAGAAAGAAAATGAAAAAATATAAAAACTTGCACACAACTTTGTACTAAATCACATTATTGCAATATACAAAAAATAAGCACATAATAATGTATGTTTACTCTCTGCTACTCCCTTCGTCCTACTAAAGTTTTACTACATCAAATACACTTATTTTAGGACGGAGGGAATATAATTTAAACATTTATTGTATACTACTCCCTCCGTTTCCAAATATAAGTCTTTCTAGAGATTCTAACAAGTGACTACATACATAGCAAAATGAGTGAATCTACACTCTAAAATATGTCTATATACATCTGTATATTGTTGTCTATTTAAATGTCTAAAAAGAATTATATTTAGGAACGGAGGGAGTACTTGCATAGTTGCATGTGTACATTTAAACTCACCCAATATCCCGAAATACCCATATACTCCCTCCGTCCGGAAATATTTGTCATCAAAATGAACAAAAGGGATGTATCTAAACGTATTTTAGTTTTAGATACAACTCTTTTTATCCATTTTGATGACAAGTATTTTCAGACTAAGGGAGTAGAAAATAAAAAGAAAAACAAAAGCAAAACACATACAAATAGGACAAAAACGGGCAACGTGTAATGGGCTGTAGGCCCAATAGAAAATCGTCTGACCCCCAAACAAAGACAATTAAAAGAATTCATCCCAAGAAGCCGTGAAAAAACACAACGCAGAAAAATGAATTTTGACATCAACAAAATAATTGTTAGAAAATTGACTTACCCAAATTTAAATACTATTTGGGTACAAATCCAACATCAGATTCTTTAGCATGGTGAATCGAACATATTTTTATTGCAAATTAAGTTGTCACGAAGATGACAATTTTCTTTAGGAGGCAGGATCTGCCGTGCTTGCTAAAGAAAATTGGCATCATCAAAACAACATAATGTATCATCGAAAACACCTATTCTGCCATGGTTAAAAATCCGGCATCAGATTTTAACATTCCCATTTGAAATTCATGTACCTTAGTGTAGCTAAAGTGGGTAAAAAAAAGTTTATAGACCGTGCAAACGAATCAGTACACGCTGTACTGTACGCTTAGGCAGTGGCGATGCAAAATCTGGACAGCCCGATTTATCCCCCACCTCGACGAACTGACAGGGTTTGGATGCCCTCGCAAAAAAAGAGGACAGGGGTTTGGATGTGCATGCATGAACTGCAGCCCTATCAAGTGTTGGTAAAAAAAAATGCTTATAGACCGTGCAAACAAATCAAGTACGTACGTGTTGTACGTGGTGATGCAAAAACTGAACTGCTGTTCGACTTGCGCAGCAGCAGTTCACTTCAGCGACACCCTGACGCCTGGCCCAAGCGAGTACTGTGCGGGCCAGATGAATGAACCAACGAGCGAAGCCAGGACTGGGCTGCCCCTTCCGCCCCCGGGATGCGTTTGATCATGATCGGTTCGCCACCGGTCTCCATGAGAATGTACTCCCTCCATTCCAAATTACTCATAGTAGAAATGAATGTATCTAAAACTAAAATGCATCTAGATACATCTATACTTGCGACAAGTAATTTGGAACGGAGAGAGTAATAAACTAATACTTTCTCCATCCAAAAAGTCTTATCCCTTAAATGAATGAACCTAGCATTAAGTTAATGCTAGATACTACATCCATTTGAGAAATAAGTTTGAGATAAGCTTTTTCGAACGGAGAAAGTATAAAAGCATTTAAATCATTAAATTAGTGATCTAAACGCATTTATATTAGTTTAGAATGAAATATTATTTGTTCTTGAGAAATGTCTCCAGCAGAAACATGGATAAGACTCGTATCACTGGCGATCGCTCTCTAGATTAGCATGTCAATGGCGTGTGAGCCTCTACGTTATCGCCAGGCAGAGCCAGCGGCAACCCTTTTGGACTTCTTCCTCGAGCATCATCGTAATCTCATACCTCGCAAAAAGAAAAGAGCACTGCTTCACACACGACGGTTACTACACGAAACACAAACGACATGCATATCCAACCATTCAAGCCCAAGCCTAAGCAGCCCCTGCCCGTTGGATTAACCATCGTCTTGGCATCGTCCATCAAAGTGTCGTCTATGAAGCAGTTTCGAAAAGAAAAAGGAAAAAACACTGTAGCCTCATGGACCTGATGACGCAGATTGTGGGCCAGAAAACGCCCCCAACGTCACTACACCTGCGACTCCTTCATACGAGAGCAACTAGTTAACAGTGCTTTTTCGGGAGCCTCGCAACGATCATCATCACTTGGCACGCTCTCAGCCATTCGTCACGTGTCGCGCTCTCAGCCATTCGCTACGTGTCGCGCTCTAGACGTTCCCTTTAAATTTTATTTTTTTTATTTTTCCACATGCGTTTTTGGTTTTTTAAATGGTTTTTCCCCGGTTTTTTATGACGTTTTGGTTTTTCACCGTTCTTCCTTAGCTTTTTGATAAAAAATAAATAATTCTTTTTGCACGAAAAAACGCGTTTTTTAAATCTTTCGCGAGATTCATGGTTTTTTGCTTCCCCGAGAGGCATGGTTTTGCTTCCGTGAGAGTCATGGCCGTGCCTCTCGAAAATGAAAAATAACGCGTTTTCTGTTTTTTCCTTTCACGAGAGTTACGGTTTTGCTTTCGCGAGAGGCATGGTTGTGCTTTCGCGAGAGTCACGGCTGTGCCTCTCGGAAACAAAAAAAACCGTGTTTACTTTTTTTTTTCTTTCGTGAGAGTTACGGTTTTGCATCCGCGAGAAGCATGGTTGTGCTTTCGCGAGAGTCACGGTCATGCCTCCTCGGAAATGAAAAAAAAACACATTTTCTTTTTTTTTCCTTCCGCAAGAGTCATGGTTTTGCTTTCACGAGAGTCACGGTTGTGATTTCAAGGCACGGGCGTGCCTCTTTTAGAAAGGGAAAAAACTCGTGCTTTTGATTCGGTTTTTTCGTCCGTTTTTTTCATGAAAAAAAAGTTCGTCAAAATCTATTAAGATGGGATCTAATTTTGAAGATCTCGACGCGAAGAATCGAACGGTAAAAGCGGTTTAACATTTGGACGAACGGTTTAAAAGATAAAATATTTTGAATAAACGGATCTACGGACAAAGCAATAAGGGGAGTTGGGGTGTTTATTGCAACGAATACTTTTTAACTGATTTCGCCGTCATGCTACCGAGCTCCAGCGATGACCGAATGCTCTCCTGAAAAGATCTGCGCGGCCGTCCGGTTCCGCAAAAGCCATCACGTCTTTTTTAAACTCGAAAAGAAAGCCTGGAGTACCCCGAAACAGGACGCAAATAGCGGTGCCCAAAAGCCATCCCACCATGTCATTTCCGGTCCAAAGAGAAAGAAAAGGGTTCTGCGCGGGTGCGCTGCCCCTGGCTCTCCCGGCCACGCATCTCGCCACCGCCAGGTACACACACGTACTAGTACTGTACTACGAGGGGGTCTCGCACCCGTGGGGTGGCCTCTGCATCGCGTACGCGAGGACTGGACGGGACGCCTCCGCAGCTTTCCACCACGACGCTCGGCCATCATCGGCGGGCGGTACCCGGGGTGCATCCATCCAGAGAGATCTCCGCGTATCCGTGTCCCGGATCGCCGTAGGCTTTCAGCGCGGCCAGGCCTAGCCGCTTCCGCTTGTGGGTTTGCGGCCGACGGTGCGTAGGCTTTCGTGGCGCCCAGCCCTAGCGTTTCCGTTCCGGGATGGCGTGCGCCTCGGCGCGCTCCAACACGCGTGTACGAACCCCCACCATTGGGACGGCCTCGTTGCCGAAACCAGGGGTGGAGTACACCAAGCGTACTGCTACTGCTTTGATGATTCCCCTGCCGCTGGCGCTGCGTCGTCAGGGCCGACCGTAGGGCCTCACCAGTCACCACGTCCGAAAGCAAAGCAGCCAACACAACGCAAAGGCTGCCGTCGCGTACGCCGCGACACGACTGGACGCACTGTTCCGGCTTTGACCGCCCGCGACCGGTAAAAATGAGCGAGGCACGACGCGCCGTGGAAAGCGACTCCAGCTTGCGTGTTATGTTCGCGTGAGAGGGATTACAGTAAGATATACTGTACTACCACTAGTGTATTTAGTATCATGCTGTTGCTATAGAAAGTAACGGTTCCTTTTACCATTTCCAGCTGGTGCAGCCGGGGCCCGGTGGGAGGTCGTGGTCCTTTCCGGTAAACTAATGCAAATTCCAGAAAATGTAAACTAATGCCGAAAGCTTCGCTACTAGATTGATAGTAGCAGTACTAGCATCTTTGAGCTAATGATCGTGTGCGTACGTACGCTGGGTTAAACTAACGTTGCAAAAGCCGGGAGAGACGAGATTAAATATGTCGGCCCAGCCGATTTGGACCTTTGTGTTGTACTACATCAACCATAGCGACTGCTTGCCAGTTGCCACCGGTTTACTAGTACTTTGGAACGATTCGCATCCCGTTTTCAGTCCCACTTGATTCGATCTGCAGGACATCGCATTACCCTCTTTGCAGGCTTATCGATCGTTGTATGTTTCGGCTAGCCGTTTTTAATTGGACATTGCCCACTTTCTATTTATTGAAAACACATACAATTTTCTTCATTCGGAATAATAGTTATATCGTCCATGAGAAAGGGTACAATCACACTCAAGGGCTTCTCATACCAATCAAGAGTCGAAGGAAATCTAGCCAAACTAATAAGTTCATGAGCAAATTTATTAGCTTATCTATTACAATGTTTGAAACTAAGCATAGAAAAGTCACATAAAATATAATAACAATCGTGAAAAACTACCACCGTCACTCCTATAGATCGCCCTCCATTCTTCTTGGTTTCAATGATATTCGAATTATCAGAGTTAATAACGAGGCGATTGCAACTTGTCTATTGTGCAAGGCAATGACCGAATCTTGTCGAGGCTTCAACTCCAGAACGCCCACACAACAATATATCCTCTAATTTTTCCACAACAATTAATTTATCTTTATCGTCCCTCGGGACGCTCCAGATGTGCGCCCAAACAATTCTTGATCAAAATATGCATCCATATTAATTTAAAAAAAACACGGGCAAATCCCACCCCTATTTTCTGTTAGGAAATGTTGCATGGAAAACAAAAAAAAATCTACGCACACGCAAGATCTATCCATAGAGATGCATATTAACGAGGGCGAAGTGTGTCTACGTACCCTCGTAGACCGTAAGCGGAAGCGTTCAGTAACGCGGTTGACGAAGTCGAACTTCTTCGCGGTCCAACCGAACGAGTACCGAACATACGACACCTCCGCGTTCAGCACATGTTTAGCTCGGTGACGCCCTCACCTTCTCGATCCAGCAAGACGGCGAAGGAGTGGACGAGTTCCGGCAACACGATGGCGTGGTGACGGTGATGGTGAAGCTATCTCCGCAGGGCTTCGCCTAAGCACTACGAAAATAAGACCGAGGAACTAAACTGTGGAAGGGGGCGCCACACACGGCTAAGCAATTGTCGTGGTTCTGTGTGGCGCCCCCTTCCCACATATATATAGGTGGGGGAGGGAGGAGCAGCCAAGGAGGAGCCCCAAGTAGGCCGAATCCGACTTGGGGTCATTCCCTAGTGGCGCCCCCTTACCATATTTGCCGGAGGGGAAAGGAAAGGGGGAGAGGAAAGGAAGGGGGAGGCGGACTCCCCCCTTTTCCTTCTCTCCCAAGGGTTGCGGCCTAGGAGGGGCGCGCCAGCCCCTTGTGGTTTAGTGTGTTCCCCCCTTTGTCCCATATGGCCCATTAACCTCCCGGGGTGTCCGGAAGCCCTTCCGATGACCCGATTTCTACTTGATACATCTCGAAACTCTTCCGGTGTCCAAATATCATCGTCCTATATATCAATCTTTACCTCCGAGCCATTCCAGAGCTCCTCGTCATGTCTGTGATCTCATCCGAAACTCCGAACAACATTCAGTCACCAAATCATATAACTCATATAACACTATATCGTCAACGAACATTAAGCGTGCGGACCCTACGGGTTCGAGAACTATGTAGACATGACCAGGACATCTCTCTGATCAATAACCAATAGCGGAACCTGGATGCCCATGTTGTCTCCTACATTCTATGAAGATCTTTATCGGTCGAACCTTATGAGAACATACGTAATTCCCTTTGTACATCTATATGTTACTTGCACGTGATTCGATCGTCGGTATCTTCATACCTAGTTCAATATCATCACCGGCAAGTCTCTTTACTCGTTCTGTAATACATCATCTTGCAACTAACTCCTTAGTCACTTTTCTTGCAAGGCTTCTTAAGATGTGTATTACCGAGAGGGCCCAGAGATACCTCTCCGATACTCGGTGTGACAAATCCTAATCTCGATCTATGCCAACTCAACAAATACCTTCGGCGATACCTGTAGAACATCTTTATGATCACCCAGTTATGTTGTGACGTTTGATAGCACACAAGGTATTCCTCCGGTATTCGGGAGTTGCATAATCTCATAGTCAAAGAAATATGTATTTGACATTAAGAAAGCAATAACAATAAACTGAACGACCAATATGCTAAGCTAATGAATGGATCTTGTCCATCACATCATTCTCCTAATGACGTGATCCCGTTATCAAGTGACAACACATGTCTATGGTTAGGAAACCTTAACCATCTTTGATCAACGAGCTAGTCTAGTAGAGGCTTACTAGGGACACGATATTCCTTTATGTATCCACACATGTATTTCAGTTTCCAATCGATACAATTCTAGCATGAATAATAAACTTTATCATGAATAAGGAAATATAATAATAACCATTTTATTATTTCCTCTAGGACATATTTCCATCAGTCTCCCACTTGCACTAGAGTCAATAATCTAGTTCACACTGCCATGCGATTAACACCCATAGTTCGCATCAGCATGTGACTAACACCCAAAGAGTACTAAGGTGTGATCATGTTTTGCTTGTGAGAGAGGTTTAGTCAACGGGTCTGCCACATTCAGATTCGTATGTATTTTGCAAATTTCTATGTCTACAATGCTTTGCATGGAGCTACTCTAACTAATTGCTCCCACGTTCAATACATATCCAGATTGAGACTCAGAGTCATCCAGATTGGTGTGAAAGCTTGCAGACGTAACCCTTTATGATGAACTCTTTATCACCTCCATAACTGAGAAATATTTCCTTAGTCCTCCTAAGGATAATTTTGACCGATGTCCAAGAAGGAAATATGCCCTAGATGCAATAATAAAGTTGTTATTTATGTTTCCTTAAATCATGGTAAGTGTTTATTATTAATGCTAGAATTGTATTAACCGAAAACTTAGTACATGTGTGAATACATAGACAAATAGAGTGTCCCTAGTTTGCCTCTACTTGACTAGCTCGTTAATCAAAGATGGTTAAGTTTCCTAGCCATGGACATGTGTTGTAATTTGATGAACGGGATCGCATCATTAGAGAATGATGTGATGGACTAGACCCATCCGTTAGCTTAGCACTATGATCGTTTAGTTTATTGTTATTGCTTTCTTCATGACTTATACATGTTCCTATGACTATGAGATTATGCAACTCCCGAATACCGGAGGAACACTCAGTGTGCTATCAAATGTCACAACGTAACTGGGTAATTATAAAGATGCTCTACAGGTGTCTCTGATGGTGTTTGTTGAGTTGTCATAGATCGAGATTAGGATTTGCCACTCCGATTGCCGGAGAGGTATCTCTGGGCCCTCTCGGTAATGCACATCACTATAAGCCTTGCAAGCAATGTGACTAATGAGTTAGTTGTGGGATGATGCATTACAGAACGAGTAAAGAGACTTGACGGTGACGAGATTGAACTAGGTATGATGATACCGATGATCGAATCTCGGGCAAGTAACATACCGATGACAAAGGGAACAGCGCATGTTGTTGTGCGGGTTAACCGATAAAGATCTTCGTAGAATATGTAGGAACCAATATGAGCATCCAGGTTCCGCTATTGGTTATTGACCGGAGATGTGTCTCGGTCATGTCTACATAGTTCTCGAACCCGTAGGGTCCGCACGCTTAACGTTTGATGACAATATGTATTATGAGTTATGTGATTTGATATACCGAAAGTTGTTCGGAGTCCCGGATGAGGTTACGAACATGACGAGGAGTCTCGAAATGGTTGAGACATAAAGACTCATATATTGGAAGGCTACATTCGGACACCGGAATAGTTCGGGTCGTTTCAAAGTACTGGGGGTTGCCGGAACCCCCTGGGAAGTTATTGGGCCTCATGGGCCTAAAGGTGGAAGAGAGGAGGCAGGCCAAGGTGTGGCGCGCGCCCCCTTAGCCCAAACCGAATTGGACTAGGGCTAGGGGGGCCGGCCCCCCTTTCCTTCTCTTCTTCCTCTCCTTCCTTCTTCTCCTACTAGGACTAGGAAAGGGGGAACCTACTCCTACTAGCAGTAGGATTCCCCCCCGTGGGCGCGCCCCTTGTGTCCGGCCCTCCTCCTCCTCCCCTCCTTTATATACGGGGGAGGGGGGCACCCCATAGACACACAAGTTAATCTTTAGCCATGTGCGGTGGCCCCTGCACTACAAAAAAAAGACACTTCCGTGATGATACGTGTTTGTGACAGTAGGTCACGTTTTCTGTCATGCATGTACATCCATGACAATCATATGACAGAATCAAGATAGTCATACATGTGCTATCATAGAAGTGTTCCATGACATTACCAAAATTATCATCACGGAAGTGTCCACTTCCATGACGATAAATCACGCGTCAAAGAAGTGCTTTCGTCAAGGGTGATCGACACATGGCATCCACCGTAACGGGTCGCCGTTAAGCTATCATGTCTGGTTTTGGATCCGATAACCCGTTAACAGCCCGGACCGATGGAAAATTTCCATTTTTATAGTTTTCTTTTATAAACTAAACTAGTGATAAAACAAGAAACTAAAAGACTCGATTGCAAGATCTAAAGATATACCTTCAAGCACTCACCTCCCCGGCAACGACGCCAGAAAAGAGCTTGATGTCTACCACACAACCTTCTTCTTGTAGACGTTGTTGGGCCTCTAAGTGCAGAGGTTTGTAGGACAGTAGCAAATTTCCCTCAAGTGGATGACCTAAGGTTTATCAATTCATAGGAGGCGTAGGATGAAGATGGTCTCTCTCAAGCAACCCTGCAACCAAATAATAAAGAGTCTCTTGTGTCCCCAACACACCCAATACAATGGTAAATTGTATAGGTGCACTAGTTCGGCGAAGAGATGGTGATACAAGTGCAATATGGATAGTAGATAAAGGTTTTTGTAATCTGAAATTATAAAAACAGCAAGGTAACTAATGGTAAAAGTGAGCGTAAACGGTATTGCAATGCTAGGAAATAAGGCCTAGGGTTCATACTTTCGCTAGTGTAAGTCCTCTCAACAATACTAACATAATTGGTTCATAAAACTATCCCTCAACATGCAACAAAGAGTCACTCCAAAGTCACTAATAGCAGAGAACGAACGAAGAGATTATGGTAGGGTACAAAACCACCTCAAAGTTATTCTTTCCAATCAATTCGATGGGCTATTCCTATAAGTGTCACAAACAACCCTAGAGTTCGTACTAGAATAACACCTTAAGATACAAATCAACCAAAACCCTAATGTCACCTAGATACTCCAATGTCACCTCAAGTATCCGTGGGCATGATTATACGATATGCATCACACAATCTCAGATTCATCTATTCAACCAACACAAAAGACCTCAAAGAGTGCCCCAAAGTTCTACCGGAGAATCACGACAAAAACGTGTGCCAACCCCTATGCATAGGTTCATGGACGGAACCCGCGAGTTGATCACCAAAACATACATCAAGTGAATCACGTGATATCCCATTGTCACCACAAATATCCACGGCAAGACATACATCAAGTGTTCTCAAATCTTTAAAGACTCAATCTGATAAGATAACTTCAAAGGGGAAACTCAATTCATTACAAGAGAGTAGAGGGGGGAAGAAACATCATAGGATCCAAATATAATAGCAAAGCTCGCGATACATCAAGATTGTATCACCTCAAGAACACGAGAGAGAGAGAGAGATCAAACACATAGCTGCTGGTACATACCCTCAGCCCCGAGGGAGAACTACTCCCTCTCGTCATGGAGAGCACCAGGATGATGAAGATGGCCACCGGAGAAGGATTGCCCCCTCCGGCAGGGTGCCGGAACCGGTATATATTGGTTTTCGGTGGTTACGGAGGCTTCTGGCGGCGGAACTCCCGATCTAATCTCCGTTCTGGAAGTTTTAGGGTACGATGATATATATGGGTGCAGGAAGTACGTCGGAGGAGCCACGGGGGCCCCACGAGGCAAGGGGCGCACCCTGGGGAGGGGGCGCCCCCACCCTCATGAGCACCTCCCGTATCTCCTGACGTGGAGTCCAAGTCTATCCGGTGGCTTTCGTTCCAAAAATAACTTCTCGAGTTGATTTCATTCCGTTTCGACTCCGTTTGATATTTCTTTTCTTCGAAACACTGAAATAGGCATAAAATAGCAAATCTGGGCTGGGCCTCCAGTTAATAGGTTAGTCCCAAAAATAATATAAAAGTGGAAAATAAAGCCCAATATTGCCCAAAACAGTAGATAATATAGCATTGAGCAATCAAGAATTATAGATACGTTGGAGACGTATCAAGCATCCCCAAGCTTAATTCCTGCTCGTCCTCAAGTAGGTAACTAATAAAAAGATAATTTTTGATGTGGAATGCTAGTTGGCATAATTTCAATGTAATTCTTCTTACTTGTGATATGAATATTCAGATCCATAATATTTCAAGCATACTAACTAAGCAATCATGTCTTCTCAAAATAACATGGCCAAATAAAGTTATCCCTACAAAATCATATAGTCTGGCTATGCTCTATCTTCACCACACAAAATATTTAAATCATGCACAACCCCGATGACAAGCCAAGCAATTGTTTCATACTTTTGATGTTCTCAAACTTTTTCAATCTTCACGCAATACATGAGCGTGAGCCATGGACATAGCATTATAGGTGGAATAGAATGGTGGTTGTGGAGAGGACAAAAAGGGAGAAGATAGTCTCACATTGACTAGGCGTATCAACGGGCTATGGAGATGCCCATCAATAGATATCAATGTGAGTGAGTAGGGATTGCCATGCAACGGATGCACTAGAGCTATAAGTATATGAAAGCTCAACAAAAGAAACTAGTGGGTGTGCATCCAACTCGCTTGCTCACGAAGACCTAGGGCATTTTGAGGAAGCCCATCATTGGAATATACACGACAAGTTCTATAATGAAAGATTCCCACTAGTATATGAAAGTGATAACACAAGAGACTCTCTATCATAAAGATCATGGTGCTACTTTGAAGCACAAGTGTGGAAAAAGGATAGTAGCATTGTCCCCCTTTTTTTATTTGGCCTTTACTTTTTTTGGCCTTTTTTATGGCCTTTCTCCTTTTTTGGGACAATGCTCTATTGAATGATGATCATCACACTTCTATTTATTTACAACTCAATGATACAACTCGATACTAGAACAAAGTATGACTCTATATGAATGCCTCCGGCGGTGTACCGAGATATGCAATGAATCAAGAGTGACAAGTATGAAAGAATCATGAACAGTGGCTTTGACACAAATACTGTGTCAACTACATGATCATGCTAAGCAATATGACAATGATGAATGTGTCATGATGAACGGAATGGTGGAAAGTTGCATGGCAATATATCTCGGAATGGCTATGGAAATGCCATAATAGGTAGGTATGGTGGCTGTTTTGAGGAAGGTAAATGGTGGGTTTATGGTACCGGCGAAAGGTGCACGGTACTAGAGAGGCTAGCAAGGGTGGAAGGGTGAGAGTGCGTATAATCCATGGACTCAACATTAGTCATAAAGAACTCATATACTTATTGCAAAAATCTACAAGTTATCAAAGCAAATTTTTACGCGCATGCTCCTAGGGGGATAGATTGGTACGAAAAGACCATCGCTCGTCCCCGACCGCCACTCATAAGGAAGACAATCAATAAATAAATCATGCTCCGACTTCATCACATAATGGTTCACCATACGTGCATGCTACGGGAATTACAAACTTCAACACAAGTATTTCTCAAATTCATAACCACTCAACTAGCATGACTCTAATATCACCATCTCCATATCTCAAAACAATTATCAAGTATCAAACTTCTCATAGTATTCAACACACTCATAAGAGAATTTTATTATTCTTGAATACCTAGCATATTAGGATTCTAAGCAAATTACTATGCTATTTAAGACTCTCAAAATGATATAAGTGAAGCATGAGAGTTCATCTATTTCTATAAAATAAAACTACCACCATGCTCTAAAAAGATATAAGTGAAGCACTAGAGCAAATGACAAACTACTCCAAAAGATATAAGTGAAGATCAATGAGTAGTCGAATAATTATGCAACTATGTGAAGACTCTCTAACATTTAATAATTTCAGACCTTGGTATTTTATTCAAACATCAAGCAAAACTAAATAAAATAAAATGATGCTCCAAGCAAAACACATATCATGTGGCGAATAAAAATATAGCTCCAAGTAAAGTTACCGATGAACGAAGACGAAAGAGGGGATGCCTTCTGGGGCATCCCCAAGCTTAGGCTCTTGGCTATCCTTGAATATTACCTTGGGGTGCCTTGGTCATCCCCAAGCTTAGGCTCTTGCCACTCCTTATTCCATAGTCCATCGAATCCTTACCCAAAACTTGAAAACTTCACAACACAAAACTTAACAGAAAACTCGTAAGCTCCGTTAGTATAAGAAAATAAATCACCACTTCAAGGTACTGTAATTAACTCATTCTTTATTTATATTGGTGTTAAACCTACTGTATTCCAACTTCTCTATGGTTTATAAACTATTTTACTAGCCATAGATTCATCAAAATAAGTAAACAACACATGAAAAATAGAATCTGTCAAAAACAGAACAGTCTGTAGTAATCTGGATAAAACGTATACTTATGGAACTCATAAAATTCTCAAATAAATTTCTGGACCTGAGGAATTTATATATTAATCATCTGCAAAAATAATTAACTAAATAGCACTCTCCAATAAAATATGGCAGCAATTCTCGTGAGTGCTAAAGTTTCTGTTTTTTACAGCATCATAAACAAGACTTTTCCCAAGTCTTCCCAAAGGTTCTACTTGGCACAAACACTAATTAAAAGCATAAAACCACATATAAACAGAGGATAGATGAATTATTTATTACTAAATAGGAACAAAAATCAAGGAGCTAAAATAAAATTGGGTTGCCTCCCAACAAGCGCTATCGTTTAACGCCCCTAGCTAGGCATGATGATTTCAATGATGCTCACACAAAGGATAGGAATTGAAACATAAAGAGAGCATCATGAAGAATATTACTAGCATATTTAAGTCTAACCCACTTCCTATGCATAGGGATTTTGTGAGCAAACAACTTGTGGGAACAAGAATCAACTTGCATAGGAGGGTAAAACAAGCATAATTTCAAAATTTTAAGCACATAGAGAGGAAACTTGGTATTATTGTAATTCCTACAAGCATATATTCCTCCCTCATAATAATTTTCAGTAGCAGCATGAATGAATTCAACAATATAACCAGCACCTAAATCATTCTTTTCATGATCTACAGGCATAGAAATTTTACTACTCTCCACATAAGCAAAATTCTTCTCATTCGAAATAGTGGGAGTATCATAAGAGACTTGAATACTATAAATTGTTTCCACGTTAAAGGAGTGATGTTCAGAGAAAGGGTACTTATAATAATGACAAGTTTTATAAATATAATCATCACTACTCTTTATAGCATAAGTATCATCACAATAATCATCATAGGTAGGAGGCATGCTATCATCATTATAAATTTGCATATCAAAACTTGGGAGACTAAAAATAAAATCTTAATTAAATGTAGCATCCCCAAGCTTGGGACAAACATTAATTGTAGCAAATATATTCTCAAAAACATCATCTTCATCAAACATAGCATCCCCAAGCTTGGGCATTTTCATATCATAAGCATAATCACTCTCATAATTAATAGTATGGATAGCACCAATAGTATAGCAATTATCATATTCTTCCAAGCAAGTGCCAAAAAGATTTTCAAGATTATAAGAAGTATCATTATCTTCCACAATTATATTTTCATGAGGCACAATAGTAATAGGAGCAACATTATTTGGGGGAGATATCTTTTTACCTCTCTTCCTTTTTCTTCTCTTCTTATTCACCACATCATGTGTGGGTTCAATCCTCTTTTTGGAGCTCCTTATTAATGAGATTGGTTGAATAGGAGGCTCCTCCTTGTTACCTGATTCATCATAAGAAATAATAGCAGGATATTGGGAAGTCTCTTCCCTTTCGTTAGTATTCTCTTCATCTTCTATTTGTTTTCTTTTCTTTATGTAATTGGCAATATAAGGATTTTCAATACAATTCACCGCACAATACATATAAATTTTCTCTAGATCAAAATAAAGAAATCTATCAAGATTAAACTTTGGAATACCCTTAGTTATACGTTTCATTTCCGCATACCCCAAAAGAAGACTAAGCTCTTTATGATGCTCAAGGGTAATCAAATTATCACAACTTTTGGATACGATTCGGTCGTGAAACAATTTGCATTGGAGATTTAAATGACCATGTTCATTGCAAAGTTCACAAGCGGCGCGAAAAATATTGAATCTTTCAGCACAATCATCAAGACTTTCTTGCAACAATTTAGTTTCTAAGTACTTATGCCTCTTGCAATATCTATCTTCCCTAGTTGGTGTGTACTTACAAACCCAATGCACTACACAAAAATTGACATGTTTATCAGAGACATTTTCATCATAACTAGTGCAATCATCATTAGTATCATGGATATTCAAAGAATTCGTACTAACAACATTGCAATCATGCTCATCATTCACATATTTAGTGCCAAACATTTTATAGATTTCTTCTTCTAGCACTTGAGCACAATTTTCCTTTCCATCATACTTACGAAAGATATTAAAAAGGTGAAGCGTATGAGACAAACTCAATTCCATTTTTTATAGTTTTCTTTTATAAACTAAACTAGTGATAAAACAAGAAACTAAAAGACTCAATTGCAAGATCTAAAGATATACCTTCAAGCACTCACCTCCCCGACAACGGCGCCAGAAAAGAGCTTGATGTCTACTACACAACCTTCTTCTTGTAGACGTTGTTGGGCCTCCAAGTGCAGAGGTTTGTAGGACAGTAGCAAATTTCCCTCAAGTGGATGACCTAAGGTTTATCAATTCGTAGGAGGCGTAGGATGAAGATGGTCTCTCTCAAGCAACCCCGCAACCAAATAACAAAGAGTCTCTTGTGTCCCCAACACACCCAATACAATGGTAAATTGTATAGGTGCACTAGCTCGGCGAAGAGATGGTGATACAAGTGCAATATGGATATTAGATAAAGGTTTTTGTAATCTGAAATTATAAAAACAGCAAGGTAACTAATGGTAAAAGTGAGCGTAAACGGTATTGCAATGCTAGGAAATAAGGCCTAGGGTTCATACTTTCGCTAGTGTAAGTCCTCTCAACAATACTAACATAATTGGATCATAAAACTATCCCTCAACATGCAAAAAAGAGTCACTCCAAAGTCACTAATAGTGGAGAACGAACAAAGAGATTATGGTAGGGTACGAAACCACCTCAAAGTTATTATTTCCAATCAATCCGTTGGGCTATTCCTATAAGTGTCACAAACAGCCCTAGAGTTCGTACTAGAATAACACCTTAAGATACAAATCAACCAAAACCCTAATGTCACCTAGATACTCCAATGTCACCTCAATTATCCGTGGGCATGATTATACGATATGCATCACACAATCTCAGATTCATCTATTCAACCAACACAAAGGACCTCAAAGAGTGCCCCAAAGTTCTACCGGAGAATCACGACGAAAACGTGTGACAACCCCTATGCATAGGTTCATGGGCGGAACCCGCAAGTTGATCACCAAAACATACATCAAGTGAATCACGTGATATCCCATTGTCACCACAGATATCCACGGCAAGACATACATCAAGTGTTCTCAAATCTTTAAAGACTCAATCCGATAAGATAACTTCAAAGGGGAAACTCAATTCATTACAAGAGAGTAGAGGGGGGAAGAAACATCATAGGATCCAAATATAATAGCAAAGCTCGCGATACATCAAGATTGTATCACCTCAAGAACACGAGAGAGAGAGATCAAACACATAGCTACTGGTACATACCCTCAGCCCCGAGGGAGAACTACTCCCTCCTCGTCATGGAGAGCACCAGGATGATGAAGATGGCCACCGGAGAAGGATTGCCCCCTCCGGCAGGGTGCCGGAACGGGTCTAGATTGGTTTTTGGTGGCTACGGAGGCTTCTAGCGGTGGAACTCCCGATCTAATCTCCGTTCTGGAAGTTTTAGGCTACGACGATATATATGGGTGCAGGAAGTATGTCGGAGGAGCCACGGGGGCCCCACGAGGCAGGGGGGCGCGCCCTAGGGGTGGGCGCCCCCACCCTCGTGAGCACCTCCTGCATCTCCTGACATGGAGTCCAAGTCTATCCGATGGCTTTCGTTCCAAAAATAACTTCTCCAGTTGATTTTGTTCCGTTTCGACTCCGTTTGATATTCCTTTTCTTCGAAACACTGAAATAGGCATAAAACAACAAATCTGGGCTGGGCCTCCAGTTAATAGGTTAGTCCCAAAAATAATATAAAAGTGGAAATAAAGCCCAATATTGCCCAAAACAGTAAATAATATAGCATGGAGCAATCAAAAATTATAGATACGTTGGAGACGTATCAAGGATCTTTTATTCCTCGTCTATACTCTGGGACTCTGATCTCTCTTCTATTCGGATGAAAATGGTTTTACTAAATCTAACTTTAGGTTCTCGTTAATACTTTCTCTCGGAGAGCCCCTCATTCCAGATGATCGCCTGCTGCACCAGAAGATTCTAAAGATACTCTATAATGTTCTCTCGAGACTTGTGCCATCGCTTTTGCAAATCCCTTTCATTGATAAACCCTTGTGGATAACTACTTACACTTGTCGTTCATATCTTCATCCCCAGTTGCCCTTGAAATTACTTGATACCCTGAAAAATTCTCCGAAAGTCTGAGAATCCCTTGTGCCTACCACCTTGCATTTCTTTACCACCTGAATACCCCTACAGATAATTTCTCGTACTTATCAAGTATCCGCTCATCCCTAGTGGATACATGTATTTCACGAAAGTCTTCGAAATACCATTCGATCTCCGAAAATCCTCAACAGCCTATTGCTCTTGAAATTCTTGCTTGCTTGCATTATGATTAACCTCATAAGTCCGGTAATCTTATTGGCATCCTTAGTCATTATCAGTTTGAGTCTCTTGAATCGATATGTTGCGAATGCTCGCATTCCTTAATCAGATCCTTTGTTTTGTCCTTCTGGCTCAGACGTCATTTTAAACATGAGCTGGATCTCGACCAATTAAATTTTGCCGTTGATTGTACCCCTAAGGCTATTCAACTTATCCATCCCTAACCAGAGCATTGCTTCTGATCTCTTGTCTTGGAATTGATAATTTCTTTGCATTTGAACTTTGAGTTAGTCAGTTGTTTCTATAAACTGATCTCCTTGCATTCCTTCTTCCTCTGGTTGAGTACCGATGCTCACATCAGATCCCTTATGGACCACCAGATCCTTTGTTGGATTTTATCCAACACCGTCCTTCATATTATATAAGCTTGTGAGCTTTTCCTCGGATACATAATGCCTTTGGTAAATTGTATCCTCTGCTTTCTCCAGCATGCTCTACTATCGAGCTTGTGATATTTATTCCTGAAATTGTGGTATATGCTCCTAAGATGCCCCGATGGGTTGAACCAACGCCTTCCCTAATCAGTGTGAATCCAAAAGTTTTCACGGGTCATACTTATCTGGTATTGCACCAGGTAAAACTTTCAACAACTAATGTCATTTTTGAAAAGCGAGTGGTGAATGGAAGGTTATACATTGAAGAAGTGGGAGTCGACCTTGAACTTTGTGTTCATGCCCATGGACACGATGTAGATCCTATCAGGAAAGCTGCTTGTAATAATAACTATTTCCTTGATTTAATATCCTTTGGTATCGGTGAATTGATCCTTTGCAATCATGGTTCTGACCATATGTTCTTCTTCGATTCCATTTCTCGGGCAAAGTTTAAGCACTTGTCTTATGTGGATCAATACACCTATCCAACCTTTACTTTGGTCTGTCATCGAGTATTACCCCCCTAGTATCTCAAGATTGTCATGGAACTGCATAACTTCTTATGAGTTCTTCGTCAAGTACTACATTCCCACCAATTCCAAATTTTTCACGGGCTCTGAGTTATTAAACCCTCAAGGAAACCGATAACTGAATCGAGTCCACATCGCGATTAAACAACTCTTAGTAATCTTCTTTACTTGCGAGTTTGTACCCGATCATGCCATTCCTAACATGTTTGGCTATATCATTATCATACTAAATTTTTACTGTGCTACATGGTCCTTCGCAGAGCACAATTTCCGATAATGAGCTAACCCTACGTCGATCTTCCTCATCATATCATTTCGCTTTGAGCAACAAACTTGATTTTGAGTAAGTGTCCTATCCTTGGTTCCAATAACATTTCGCTTCATCATTCCTTTGACTTGATGTCATCGCTGATTGATTACATCTTCATGAGATCTCTCGACAAATGTGTTGTGATCATCATCAACATTTTGAGCTCTTCCAGGATATCACTTGAATTCATGATGAGAAATGCCATCCTTATCCCCTCGATGATCTTATTAACATCGACAACATTCTTGCATTCACTCAGACCCAAAACTTGTTCATGTTTTGTGTTGCACCTAGAGTTCCTTCCTATCCAACTTATATTAGGACTCTATCTTGGAGTATTACCATCTTTTATGTCAAGGATGTTGAGAGAATTGCTCCAGCTATTAATTCTTGCTATAGTGATACTTCTCACCATCATCATTCTTCCTTGCTCCCCATGTTATTTCTAACCGGATAACCGACAATTGAACTATGACGCGCGACTTCAAAACTTCTAGCAACCCTATTGCCTTGAAGTTAATGGTCGATATTTCACTCTTAGACTATTGATTATTGAATCCCCATACTAACCTTGATCATGCTCCCTAAGCCCATATTTCGGTTGCACCTTTCAACCGATGTTTAACTATGGATGCTTTCTTCGAGCATACCTTATTATATCATTCGATCTGACACATGTTATCTCCTTGTTCACATAAGTGTGGAAATCCATCTTTGAAAATCTCAATGAATTGTCGTTGAGTTCATCAGCCACCTCCTCGTCCTCTCCTTGGTTAAATGATGAACTCTTGTTTTGGAACTCACTTCCATAGTACATTTCCCGAGAATCTTACAATGTCGTCTCGTCAATTGTGTTGCACCTTTTCTTCTTAGGCATCCTGAGTCTGAGGCATCCTGGCACCAATCAGATCTGAATCTCGGTCAGCTATGATGGTTGGAACATATGTCCAAGAGTTATAACACTGATCTTTATATGCCCGGTAAGGTGATGTCATGCCTAGCACACCTGGCCGTAGGCCCTATTGTTATAGTTTCCTTTTTAGCAAGGTTATCCATGCTTCCATGAGGAAATTGTAAGACTTATTCTATAAGTTATTCCTGATGGATCATTTGTGTTTCCAAAGTCTAATCTTCACCTGATGACCATGTCAATGCTATCCAAAAGTATGACTGTGTTACTCCGAACATCATTAAGAACATTGGAGGCGCAATGCTAAATGTTTATTGATCAATTGTCCAAAACCGCTATATGGGTAAACATCATGATTCTCCTTGCCTCGTTAATTTAATGGATAAGTACTTGATGTCCTGTCATGTATATCATGCTCTGTTTGTTCTTGGGAAGCATATACTCTAATACTTTTGTATAAGCACCTTTTTCCTTTCCATTGTTTTGTTTAACCTTTCTTGTGATCTATATGATCTAAGCAGTAATAGTTCCCTGCTTATGTAAACACCATGGTGTACAACTCGGTCAGAAGACCCTGTTACTATTGTTGATGATATTCCGGTAACCACCGATGGATGAGAACCTTGCCTATTGGTCCGCCTCGTTTAAACGAGCGGGAAAATGGTTCTCTTCGTCCCTCGCCCTTGGTACCGACGTTGTTGCCGACATAACTGACAGGCCACCCTATGACATACCTTGGTATAAAAACCGTGAAAGATGTCACCACTCCTTCTACTTTTAACCCACATGGTGGGCCCATAACCCACAGGTCCCAGGATCGAAACCTGACTCTTCTGTACACCCATGTTTCCAAAGATATTCCACCCGCTTGGCTTCATATGTAATTCACGGGCCACCTTCCTAGTGATCTATTCTGGTACCAGACGCAATACTTTCCCATTGCTCTGAACCCCTGTCACACTCCGTTTCAGGCAACGAATGATTGCATGCCCGCTCGAAACTTGTCATGCTACCTTCATACATGCTCTCAATATTTTATTAAGTTTCAATTCAAGAGTTACTTTCCGCCACCTTCCCCGATGTTATCGACTAGATAGTCAACCTTGCAGAGGTCTGTTCTCCTGGAATACCCGCCCTTTATTCTTTCGTAAGTACGTTGGAGTTCCTGAAGAAAGGATGCCGACTTCATCATGATGACCCGAAGTAGAGAAATGAAGACATCAACATAATGGATTGACCTCTTCGAGAAGAGCAACCAAGACCGAGAAGACTCGTTAGAATTTCGTAACCAGAACTTTCCCCCTACCCAACCTCTTAAATCTCGGGATGAGATTTCTTGTAGTGGAGGAGAATTGTGACGCCCGGATAGTCATGCTACAGTGACCTCACACTAATGGTGCCATGTCATCAAGTTTAACTAAGCCAAATTACCCACAGATAAAATCAAAGTCGAATGAAAATTTAAATTGCAAGTGAAATAATTATTTCTTTGAACGGTATAACTAAAATGTTCGAATAATTCTACAAATTCTCCTGATCATTGTCTTGTTGAAACCAACTTCACTTGACTCACAAATAAATTCCTAAGAAAATAATAAATGATCCAACTGTAAATAAAATGCCCTTTTCAAAATAAATAATTAATTAAACTTTTTTGGTTGACCCCAAACCTTGTGTGCACCCTTAATATATGGCCTAGTATTTATGTGACAAAAAAACTTTTTAGAAGAAAAGTCATTTACTATAAAAAATAGCAAACGTTGAAAGAAAAGCAAAACAGAAAAAGTATAAAAGAAGGAGAAAGCCCCTGTGAACTTGGTGTTGGAAATATGCCCTAGAGGCAATAATAAATTGGTTATTATTATATTTCCTTGTTCATGATAATTGTTTATTATCCATGCTATAATTGTATTGATAGGAAACTCAGATACATGTGTGGATACATAGACAACACCATGTCCCTAGTAAGCCTCTAGTTGACTAGATCGTTGATCAATAGATGGTTACGGTTTCCTGACCATGGACATTGGATGTCGTTGATAACGGGATCACATCATTAGGAGAATAATGTGATGGACAAGACCCAATCCTAAGCCTAGCACAAGATCATGTAGTTCGTATGCTAAAGCTTTTCTAATGTCAAGTATCATTTCCTTATACCATGAGATTGTGCAACTCCCGGATACCGTAGGAATGCTTTGGGTGTGCCAAACGTCGCAACGTAACTGGGTGGCTATAAAGGTACACTACGGGTATCTTCAAAAGTGTCTGTTGGGTTGGCACGAATCGAGACTGGGATTTGTCACTCCGTGTGACGGAGAGGTATCTCTGGGCCCACTCGGTAGGACATCATCATAATGTGCACAATGTGATCAAGGAGTTGATCACGGGATGATGTGTTACAGAACGAGTAAAGAGACTTTCCGGTAACGAGATTGAACAAGGTATCGGGATACCGACGATCGAATCTCGGGCAAGTGTCGTACCGATAGACAAAGGGAATTGTATACGGGATTGATTAAGTCCTTGACATCATGGTTCATCCGATGAGATCATCATGGAACATGTGGGAGCCAACATGGGTATCCAGATCCCGCTATTGGTTATTGACCGGAGAGTCATCTCGGTCATGTCTGCATGTCTCCCGAACCCATAGGGTCTGCACACTTAAGGTTCGGTGACGCTAGGATTATAGAGATATTAGTATGCGGTAACCCGAAAGTTGTTCGGAGTCCCGGATGAGATCCTGGACGTCACGAGGAGTTCCGGAATGGTCCGGAGGTAAAGAATTATATATAGGAAGTGCTATTTCGGCCATCGGGACAAGTTTCGGGGTCACCGGTATTGTACCGGGACCACCGGAAGGGTCCCGGGGGTCCACCGGGTGGGGCCACCTGCCCCGGGGGCCACATGGGCTGTAGGGGGTGCGCCTTGGCCTATATGGTCCAAGGGCACCAGCCCCTAGAGGCCCATGCGCCAAAGGGACAAGAGGAGGGGAGAGTCCTAAAGGGGGAAGGCACCTTCGAGGTGCCTTGGGGAGGATGGACTCCTCCCCCCCTTGGCCGCACCCTTCCTTGGAGGAAGGGGCAAGGCTGCGCCCTCCCCCTCTCCCTTGGCCCTATATATAGTGGGGGGAAGGGAGGGCAATGATACCTAAGCCCCAGCACCTCCCTCTCCCTCCCATGACACATCTCCCTCCTCCCGCAGCGCTTGGCGAAGCCCTGTTGGAATCCCGCTACTTCCACCACCACGCCGTCGTGCTGCTGGATCTCCATCAACCCCTCTCCCCCCTTGCTGGATCAAGAAGGAGGAGACGTCGCTGCTCCGTACGTGTGTTGAACGCGGAGGTGCCGTCCGTTCGGCGCTAGGATCATCGGTGATTTGGATCACGACGAGTACGACTCCATCAACCCCGTTCTCTTGAACGCTTCCGCGCGCAAAATACAAGGGTATGTAGATCCACTCCTCCCTCGTTGCTAGATGACTCCATAGATAGATCTTGGTGACACGTAGGAAAATTTTGAATTTATGCTACGTTCCCCAACAGTGGCATCATGAGCTAGGTCTATGCGTAGTTTCTATGCACGAGTAGAACACAAAGTAGTTGTGGGCGTTGATTTTGTTCAATATGCTTACCGTTACTAGTCCAATCTTGATTCGGCGGCATCGTGGGATGAAGCGGCCTGGACCGACCTTACACGTACTCTTACGTGAGACTGGTTCCACCGACTGACATGCACTAGTTGCATAAGGTGGCTAGCGGGTGTCTGTCTCTCCCACTTTAGTCGGATTGGATTCGATGAAAAGGGTCCTTATGAAGGGTAAATAGCAATTGGCATATCACGTTGTGGTTCTTGCGTAGGTAAGAAAGGTTCTTGCTAGAAACCCATAGCAGCCACGTAAAACATGCAAACAACAATTAGAGGACGTCTAACTTGTTTTTGCAGGGTATGCTATGTGATGTGATATGGCCAAAAGGATGTGATGAATGATATATGTGATGTATGAGATTGATCATGTTCTTGTAATAGGAATCACGACTTGCATGTCGATGAGTATGACAACCGGCAGGAGCCATAGGAGTTGTCTTAATTTATTTATGACCCGCGTGTCTACATAAACGTCATGTAATTACTTTACTTTATTGCTAACCGTTAGCTATAGTAGTAGAAGTAATAGTTGACGAGACAACTTCATGAAGACACGATGATAGAGATCATGATGATGGGGATCATGGTGTCATGCCGGTGACAGGATGATCATGGAGCCCCAAGATGGAGATCAAAGGAGCTATATGATATTGGCCATATCATGTCACTATTATTTGATTGCATGTGATGTTTATCATGTTTATACATCTTGTTTACTTAGAACGACGGTAGTAAATAAGATGATCCCTCACTAAAATTTCAAGAAGGTGTTCCCCCTAACTGTGCACCGTTGTGAAAGTTCGTCGTTTCGTAGCACCACGTGATGATCGGGTGTGATAGATTCTTACGTTCACATACAACGGGTGTAAGACAGATTTACACACGCGAAACACTTAGGTTGACTTGACGAGCCTAGCATGTGTACATACATGGCCTCGGAACACAAGAGACCGAAAGGTCGAGCATGAGTCGTATGGTAGATACGATCAACATGAAGATGTTCACCGATGTTGACTAGTCCGTCTCACGTGATGATCGGACACGACCTAGTTGACTTGGATCATGTAATCACTTAGATGACTGGAGGGATGTCTATCTGAGTGGGAGTTCATAAGATGAACTTGTTTATCCTGAACATAGTCAAAAAGGATTTTGCAAACTATGTCGTAGCTCGCGCTTCAGTTCTACTGTTTAGTTATGTTCCTAGAGAAAATTTAGTTGAAAGTTGATAGTAGTAATTATGCGGACTAGGTCCGTAAACTGAGGTTTGTCCTCATTGCTTCATAGAAGGCTTATGTCCTTAATGCACCGCTCAGTGTGCTGAACCTCGAACGTTGTCTATGGATGTTGCGAACATCTGACATACACATTTTGATAACTACGTGATAGTTCATTTAAACGGCTTAGAGTTGAGGCACCGAAAACATTTTGAAACATCGCGAAACATATGAGATGTTTCGAGGGCTGAAATTGGGATTTCAGGCTCGTGCCCACGTCAAGAGGTATAATACCTCCGACGATTTTTAGCCTGCAAACCAAGGGAGAAAAGCTCAATTGTTGAGCTTGTGCTCAGATTGTCTGAGTACGACAATCATTTGAATCGAGTGGGAGTTGATCTTCCAGATGAGATAGTGATGTTTCTATGAAGTCATTACCACCAAGCTGCTAGAGCTTCGTGATGAACTATAATGTATCGGGGACATATATGATGATCCTTGAGATATTCGCGATGTTTGACACCACAAAAGTAGAAATCAAGAAGGAGCATCAATTGTTGATGGTTGGTGAAACCATTAGTTTCAATAAGGGCAAGGGCAAGAAGGGATACTTCATGAAACGGCAAATCAGCTGCTGCTCTAGTGAAGAAACCCAAAGTTGAACCCAAACCCGAGACTAAGTTCTTCTGTAATAAGGGGAACAACCACTGGAGCAGAATTACCCTAGATACTTGGTAGATGAGAAGGCTGGCAAAGTCGATAGAAGTATATTGGATCTACATTATGTTAATGTGTACTTTACTAGTACTCCTAGTAGCACCAGGGTATTATATACCGGTTCGGTTGCTAAGTGTTAGTAACTCGAAATAAAAGCTATGGAATAAACGGAGACTAGCTAAAGGTGAGCTGACGATATGTGTTGGAAGTGTTTCCAAGGTTGATATGATCAAGCATCACACGCTCCCTCTACCATCGAGATTGGTATTAAAACCTAAATAATTGTTATTTGGTGTTTGAGTTGAGCATAGACATGATTGGATTATGTCTATCGCAATATGGTTATTCATTTAAGGAGAATAATGGTTACTCTGTTTATTTGAATAATACCTTCAATGGTCTTATGCCTAAAATGAATCTCGATCGTAGTGATACACATGTTCATGCCAAAAGATATAAGATGGTAATGATAGTACCACCTACTTGTGGCACTGCCACTTAAGTCATATCGGTATAAAACGCATGAAGAGGCTCCATGTTGATGGATCTTTGGACTCACTCATTTTTGAAAAGTTTGAGACATGCGAACCATGTCTATTGGTGTATATGCATGAAGAAACTCCATGCAAATGGACCGTTTGGACTCACTTGATTTTGAATCACTTGAGACATGCAAATCATACCACATGGGCAAGATGACTGAAAGCCTCGTTTTCAGTAAAATGGAACTAGAAAGCAACTTGTTGGAAGTAATACATTTTGATGTGTGCAATCCAATGAGTGCTGAGGCATGTAGTGGATATCGTTATGTTCTTACTTCATAGATGATTTGAGTAGATGTTGAGTATATTTACTTGATGAATCACGAGTCTGAATTATTGAAAGGTTCAAGTAATTTCAGGGTGAAGTTGAAAGATCGTCGTGACAAGAGGATAAAATATCTATGATATGATCATAGAGATGAATATCTGAATTACGAGTTTGGCCCATAATTAAGACATTGTGGAACTTGTTTCACAACTAATACAGCCTGGAACACCGTAGCGAGATGGTGTATCCGAACATCATAACTGCACCCTATGGGATATGATGCATACCATGATGTCTCTTATCGAATTACCACAATAGTTTATGGGTTAGGCATTAGAGACAACCACATTCACTTTAAAAGGGGCACCACGTAATTCCGATGAGATGACACCGTATGAACTATGGTTTAGAGAAACCTAAGCTGTCATTTCTTAAAAGTTTGGGGCTGCGACGCTTATGCGAAAAAGTTTCAGGCTGATAAGCTCGAACCCAAAGCGGATAAATGCATCTTCATAGGACACCCAAAACAGTTGGGTATACCTCCTGTCTCAGAACCGAAAGCAATAAGGGATTGTTTCTAGAATCGGGTCCTTTCTCGAGGAAAAGTTTCTCTCGAAAGAATTGAGTGGGAGGATGGTGGAGACTTGATGAGGTTATTGAATCGTCTCTTCAACTAGTGTGTGGCAGGGCACAGGAAGTTGTTTCTGTGGCACCTACACCAATTGAAGTGGAAGTTTATGATAGTGATCATGAAACTTCAGATCAAGTCACTACCAAACCTCGTGGGATGACAAGGATGCATACTACTTCAGAGTGGTATGTAATCCTGTCTTGGAAGTCATGTTGCTAGACAACAATGAACCTACGAGCTATGGAGAAGCGATGGTGGGCCCGGATTCCGATAAATGGCTTGAGGCCATAAAATCCGAGAGAGGATCCATGTATGAAAACAAAGTGTAGACTTTGGCAGAACGACTTGATGGTCGTAAGGCTGTTAGGTACATATGGATTTTAAAAGGAAGACGGACAATGATGGTAAGTATCACCATTAAGAAAGCTCGACTTGTCGTTAAGATGTTTTCCGACAAGTTCAAGGAGTTGACTATGATGAGACTTTCTCACTCGTAGTGATGCTAAGAGTCTGTTGGAATTATATTAGCGATTACTGCATTATTTATGAAATCTTGCAGATAGGATGTCAAAACATTGTTTCCTCGATGTTTTTGAGGAAACGTTTTGTCAATCCTGAAAGATGATAATAAGTATGCAAAGCTCCAGCAATCCTTCTAGGGACTGGAGTAAGCATCTCAGAGTTGGAATGTATGCTTTGATGATGATCAAAGATTTTGGGTTTATACAAAGTTTATGAGAAACTTGTATTTCCAAAGAAGTGAGTGGGAGCACTATAGAATTTCTGATGAGTATATGTTGTTGACATATTATGGATCAGAAATGACGTAGAATTTCTGGGAAGCATATAGGGTTATTTGGAAAGTGTTTTTCAATGGAAAGCCTGGATCAAGCTACTTGAACATTGAGCATCAAGATCTATAAGGATAGATCAAAACGCTTAATGGTACTTACAAATGAGCACATACCTTGACATGATCTTGAAGGTGTTCAAGATGGATCAGTCAAAGAAGGAGTTCTTGCCTGAGTTGTAAGGTATGAAGTTAAGACTTAAAGCTCGACCACGGCAGAAGAAAGAGGAAGGACGAAGGTCGTCCCCTATGCTTTTATCATAGGCTCTCTACAGTATGCTATGCTGTGTACCGCACCTGAAGTGTGCCTTGCCATGAGTTAGTCAAGGGGTACAAGAGTGATCCAAGAATGGATCACAGACAACAGTCAAAGTTATCCTTAGTAACTAGTGGACTAAGGAATTTTCTCAATTATGGAGGTGGTAAAAGAGTTCGTCATAAAGGGTTACGCCGATGCAAGCTTAACACCTATCCGGATAGCTCTGATTAGAGATACCGGATACGTATAATGGAGCAACAATTTAGAATAGCTCCAAGTAGAACAGTTATTTGAAATGGCTCCAAATATAGCGTAGTAGCTGCATCTGCAAGATGACATAGAGATTTGCGAAGTACACACGGATCTGAAAGATTCAGACCCGTTGACTATAACATCTCTCACAAGCATAACATGTTCAAACCCAGAACTCATCGAGTGTTAATCACATGGTAATGTGAACTAGATTATTGACTCTAGTAAACTCTTGGGTGTTAGTCACATGGGGATGTGACCTTGAGTGTTAATCACATATCGATGTGAACTGGATTATTGACTCTAGTGCAAGTGGGAGACTATTGGAAATATGCCCTAGAGGCAATAATAAATTGGTTATTATTATATTTCCTTGTTCGTGATAATCGTTTATTATCCATGCTAAAATTGTATTGATAGGAAACTCAGATACATGTGTGGATACATAGACAACACTATGTCCCTAGTAAGCCTCTAGTTGACTAGCTCGTTGATCAATAGATGGTTACGGTTTCCTGACCATGGACATTTGATGTCGTTGATAACAGGATCACATCATTAGGAGAATTATGTGATGGACAAGACCCAATCCTAAGCCTAGCACAAGATCATGTAGTTCGTATGCTAGAGATTTTCTAATGTCAAGTATCATTTCCTTAGACCATGAGATTGTGCAACTCCTGGATACCGTAGGAGTGCTTTGGGTGTGCCAAATGTCACAACGTAACTGGGTGGCTATAAAGGTACACTACGGGTATCTCCGAAAGTGTTTGTTGGGTTGGCACGAATCGAGACTGGGATTTGTCACTCCGTGTGACGGAGAGGTATCTCTGGGCCCACTCGGTAGGACATCATCATAATGTGCACAATGTGATCAAGGAGTTGATCACGGGATGATGTGTTACGGAACGAGTAAAGAGACTTGCCGGTCACGAGATTGAACAAGGTATCGGGATACCGACGATCGAATCTCGGGCAAGTGTCGTACCGATAGACAAAGGGAATTGTATACGGGATTGATTAAGTCCTTGACATCGTGGTTCATCCGATGAGATCATCGTGGAACATGTGGGATCCAACATGGGTATCCAGATCCCGCTGTTGGTTATTGACCGGAGAGTTATCTCGGTCATGTCTGCATGTCTCCCGAACCCGTAGGGTCTACACACTTAAGGTTCGGTGACGCTAGGGTTATAGAGATATTAGTATGCGGTAACCCGAAAGTTGTTCGGAGTCCCGGATGAGATCCCGGACGTCACGAGGAGTTCCGGAATGGTCTGGAGGTAAAGAATTATATATAGGAAGTGCTATTTCGGCCATCGGGACAAGTTTCGGGGTCACCGGTATTGTACCGGGACCACCGGAAGGGTCCCGGGGGTCCACCGGGTGGGGCCACCTGCCCCGGGGGCCACATGGGCTGTAGGGGGTGCGCCTTGGCCTATATGGTCCAAGGGCACCAGCCCCTAGAGGCCCATGCGCCAAAGGGACAAGAGGAGGGGAGAGTCCTAAAGGGGGAAGGCACCTCCGAGGTGCCTTGGGGAGGATGGACTCCTCCCCCCCTTGGCCGCACCCTTCCTTGGAGGAAGGGGCAAGGATGCGCCCTCCCCCTCTCCCTTGGCCCTATATATAGTGGGGGGGAAGGGAGGGCAATGATACCTAAGCCCTGGTGCCTCCCTCTCCCTCCCATGACACATCTCCCTCCTCCCGCAGCGCTTGGCGAAGCCCTGTTGGAATCCCGCTACTTCCACCACCACGCCGTCGTGCTGCTGGATATCCATCAACCTCTCCTCCCCCCTTGCTGGATCAAGAAGGAGGAGACGTCGCTGCTCCGTACGTGTGTTGAACGCGGAGGTGCCGTCCGTTCGGCGCTAGGATCATCGGTGATTTGGATCACGACGAGTACGACTCCATCAACCCCGTTCTCTTGAACGCTTCCGCGCGCGAAATACAAGGGTATGTAGATCCACTCCTCCCTCGTTGCTAGATGACTCCATAGATAGATCTTGGTGACACGTAGGAAAATTTTGAATTTATGCTACGTTCCCCAACACTTGGCCCATCAACTCCACTGTACCAGGCCCAGCCTAGCTAGCCGGCCTTTTCCCCTACCTCTCGCAGGGGAGAGGCAGAGCCGTGCGTGCCGGCCATCCATGGCTCTAGGGCCACGTGGTGGCCATCCACACCCTCCCTCGTGTCAGGACCGAAGCGCGTGCGGTATTTCTTTAGTTAACTGTATCAGTTGGGTTCAGAAGAAGAACGGCTGGGATCGCGCCTCACTTAAATATGCTCGTCGCTAGCCGTTAGATCGTAACTATTCCGTTTCAGGCCGTTACCGTTACTTTTCGTGTTGTTGCCGTGAGCAATTTACACATATAAAGGGAGCCGGGTTGTGGCCGTCCTCATCATCGAATCTTCTCTTGAATTGCCGTGCTGGCTAAGCAAAACTACAGCTAATACAAAGGCCCTCAGATCTGGGCGAACTTTTCCCCTTTTCCTTCCTTCAGAACCCTAGTTCATACTCCGAAATATAGTGGGTCCTGACAAATTGGCATCGGTAGTGGGTGATTCCTTGGCAGAGGCGTTTCCTGGCCGGCGGAAAATCTTCCCCTCCAAGTATTCCCACCCAATTCCCACCCTCTTCTCTGGTGTCGATGGCAGCGCGGTGGCGGTGATCGACGGTGTTGGTGGCGATGAATTGCTCGGGTATAGATCAGTCGAGCCGGAGCGGTTGATTGAGCACACTGCTCAATTGGTAAAATTCCGCGTCTGAGCACTGATCTGTGTACCTTGGTGGCGAGGATCGAGGCGGCGGCAGGATGTGGAGTTGGGCAAGGTTGCGGGCTCACCCGTGGTAAAATCCCTTCCCTCTTCTTTAGATCAAGGTGATGGGTCGGGCCAAGACGATCGACGAGACAGATCTGCAAGAACTGTTGTCCTTAAGAGATGATGTTGGAATTATGCAAAAGGACCAGGCTCAGATGCAGGCTGATATGGCAAAGCTGCATGATGATGTTCACTCTATCAGTTCCAAGCAAGGAGAAATTGCGACACAAGTGGGTAATGTGGAACAAGTAGTTCTGTATCTAGGCAAACAACTCTCTACAATCAACTCTGTGTTACAAGCATTGGTAAAAGCCCCAACACATGGAAATACTACTGATATACCCTCCAGCTCTCAACAGAGACCTAAATCACCAACAATGTCGCAAGAACAGCTGCAACAGCAAGCAATCAGAACAGAGCAACTAAGGAAGCAACTGGAAGAAGAGAAAGAGAAAACAAGGCAATTGGAAGAGTTGCAACTCCACAACCTACCTCCAATCAAAATTACCAAACCAGCAGTTCCTCCTCGATATGCACAATAGGGCAGAACAGAGCAGGCAAGCCCCCTGGGTACCCCAGCCACTGCTAGACAACACCCTTGTACTCCTGTTTTCCAGCAGTACAACCGACAAAACAGAAATCAGCAGCTGTGGCAAGGATATGCAAAAACATATGAACAGGACATGAAGTGTCAGTTCATGAAGTCTATAACTAAAGGACCCAAAATGGATTTTCCTAGGTTTGAGGGAGAAGATCCAGTAGGGTGGATGTTGGAAATATGCCCTGGAGGCAATAATAAAATGGTTATTATTATACTTCCTTGCTCATGATAATTGTCTATTGTTCATGCTATAATTGTGTTATCCGGAAATCGTAATACATGTGTGAATACATAGAACACAACACGTCCCTAGTGAGCCTCTAGTTGACTAGCTCGTTGATCAAAAGATAGTCATGGTTTCCTGACTATGGACATTGGATGTCATTGATAACGGGATCACATCATTATTAGAATGATGTGATGGACAAGACCCAATCCTAAGCATGGCTCAAAGATCGTGTAGTTCATTTGCTAGAGCTTTTCCGAATGTCAAGTATCATTTCCTTAGACCATGAGATTGTGCAACTCCCGGATACCGTAGGAGTACTTTGGGTGTGCCAAACGTCACAACGTAACTGGGTGACTATAAAGGTGCACTACGGGTATCTCTAAAAGTGTCTGTTGGGTTGGCACGAATCGAGACTGGGATTTGTCACTCCGTATGACAGAGAGGTATCTCTGGTCCCACTCGGTAATGCATCATCATAATGAGCTCAATGTGACCAAGTGGTTGATCACGGGATCATGCATTACGGTACGAGTAAAGTGACTTGCCGGTAACGAGATTGAACGAGGTATTGGGATACCGACGATCGAGTCTCGGGCAAGTAACGTACCAATTGACAAAGGGAATTGTATACGGGATTGATTGAATCCTCGACATTGTGGTTCATCCGATGAGATCATCGAAGAGCATGCGGGAGCCAACATGGGTATCCAGATCCCGCTATTGGTTATTGACCGGAGAGTCGTCCCGGTCATGTCTGCATGTCTCCCGAACCCGTAGGGTCTACACACTTAAGGTTCAGTGACGCTAGGGTTGTTGAGATATTAGTATACGGTAACCCGAAAGTTGTTCGGAGTCCCGGATGAGATCCCGAACACCACGAGGAGTTCTGGAATGGTCCGGAGGTGAAGAATTATATATAGGAAGTCCAGTTTCGGCCATCAAGAAAGTTTCGGGGGTCACCGGTATTGTACCGGGACCACCGGAAGGGTCCCGGGGGTCCACCGGATGTGGCCACCTATCCTGGAGGGCCCCATGGGCTGAAGTGGGAGGGGAACCAGACCCTGGTGGGCTGGTGCTGTCGGGGAACGTAGTAATTTCAAAAAAATTCCTACGCACACGCAAGATCATGGTGATGCATAGCAATGAGAGGGGAGAGTGTTGTCCACGTACCCTCGTAGACCGAAAGCGGAAGCGTTATGACAACGCGGTTGATGTAGTCATACGTCTTCGCGACCCGACCGATCAAGCACCGAAACCACGACACCTCCGAGTTCTAGCACACGTTCAGCTCGATGACGACCCCCGAACTCCGACCCAGCAAAGTGTTAGGGAAGAGTTCCGTCAGCACGGCGGCGTGGTGATGATCTTGATGTTCTACCATCGCAGGGCTTCGCCTAAGCACCGCTACAATATTATCGAGGAGTATGGTGGAGGGGGGCACCGCACACGGCTAAGAGAACGATCACGAAGATCAACTTGTGTGTCTAGAGGTGCCCCCTGCCCCCGTATATAAAGGATCAAGGGGGAGGGGCGGCCAGCCAGGAGGAGGCGCGCCAGGGAGGAGTCCTACTCCTACCGGGAGTAGGACTCCCTCCTTTTCCTTGTCCAACTAGGAGAGGGGGAAGGAAGGGAGAGAGGAGAGGAAGGAAAGGGGGGGCGCCGCCCCCTTCCTTGTCCAATTTGGACTAGAGGGGGAGGGGGCGCGCGGCCTTCCCTGGCCGCCCCTCCTCTTCTCCACTTTGGGCCCATGAGGCCCATTAACCCTCGGGGGGGTTCCGGTAACCCCCCGGTACTTCGGTTTTATCTGAAACTTCTCCGGAACACTTCCGGTGTCCGAATATAGCCGTCCAATATATCAATCTTTATGTCTCGACCATTTCGAGACTCCTCGTCATGTCCGTGATCATATCCGGGACTCCGAACAAACTTAGGTACATCAAAATATATAAACTCATAATGAAACTGTCATCGTAACATTAAGCGTGCGGACCCTACGGGTTCGAGAACAATGTAGACATGACCGAGACACGTCTCCGGTCAATAACCAATAGCGGAACCTGGATGCTCATATTGGCTCCTACATATTCTACGAAGATCTTTATCAGTCAGACCGCATAACAACATATGTTGTTCCCTTTGTCATCGGTATGTTACTTGCCCGAGATTCGATCGTCGGTATCTCAATACCTAATTCAATCTTGTTACCGGCAAGTCTCTTTACTCGTTCCGTAATACATCATCTCGCAACTAACTCATTAGTTGCAATGCTTGCAAGGCTTATGTGATGTGCATTACCGAGAGGGCCCAGAGATACCTCTCCGACAATCGGAGTGACAAATCCTAATCTCGAAATACGCCAACCCAACATGTACCTTTGGAGACACCTGTAGAGCTCCTTTATAATCACCCAGTTACGTTGTGACGTTTGGTAGCACACAAAGTGTTCCTCCGGTAAACGAGAGTTGCATAATCTCATAGTCATAGGAACATGTATAAGTCATGAAGAAAGCAATAGCAACATACTAAACGATCAAGTGCTAAGCTAACGGAATGGGTCAAGTCAATCACATCATTCTCCTAATGATGTGATCCTGTTAATCAAATAACAACTCTTTGTCTATGGTTAGGAAACATAACCATCTTTGATTAACGAGCTAGTCAAGTAGAGGCATACTAGTGACACTCTGTTTGTCTATGTATTCACACATGTATTATGTTTCCGGTTAATACATTTCTAGCATGAATAATAAACATTTATCATGAAATAAGGAAATAAATAATAACTTTATTATTGCCTCTAGGGCATATTTCCTTCAGTCTCCCACTTGCACTAGAGTCAATAATCTAGTTCACATTGCCATGTGATTTAACACCAATAGTTCACATCATTATGTGACCAACACTCAAAGGGTTTACTAGAGTCAATAATCTAGTTCACATTGCTATGTGATTAACACCCAAAGAGTACTAAGGTGTGATCATGTTTTGCCTATGAGAGAAGTTTAGTCAACGGGTCTGCCGTATTCAGATCGGTATGTATTTTGCAAATTTCTATGTCAACAATGCTCTGTACGGAGCTTCTATAGCTAATTGCTCCCACTTTCAATATGTATCCAGATTGAGACTTAGAGTCATCTAGATCAGTGTTAAAATTTGCATCTACGTAACCCTTTATGACGAACCTTTTTGTCATGTCCATAATCGAGAAACATATCCTTATTCCACTAAGGATAATTTTGACCGTTGTCCAGTGATCTACTCCTAGATCACTATTGTACTCCCTTGCCAAAATCAGTGTAAGGTATACAATAGATTTGGTACACAGCATGGCATACTTTATAGAACATATGGCTGAGGCATAGGGAATGGCTTTCATTCTCTTTCTATCTTTTGCCGTGGTCGGGTTTTGAGTCTTGCTCAACTTCACACCTTGTAACACAGGCAAGAATCCTTTCTTTGCTTGATGCATTTTGAACTTCTTCAAAACTTTGTCAAGGTATGTGCTTTGTGAAAGTCCAATTAAGCGTCTTGATCTATCTCTATAGATCTTAATGCCCAAGTGTAAGCAGCTTCACCGAGGTCTTTCATTGAAAAACTCTTATTCAAGTATCCCTTTATGCTATCCAGAAATTCTATATCATTTCCGATTAGTAATATGTCATCCACATATAATATCAGAAATGCTACAGAGCTCCCACTCACTTTCTTGTAAATACAGGCTTCTCCAAAAGTCTGTACAAACCCAAATTCTTTGATCACACTATCAAAGCGTTTATTCCAACTCCGAGAGGCTTGCACCAGTCCATAAATGGATCGCTGGAGCTTGCACACTTTGTTAGCTCCTTTTGGATCGACAAAACCTTCCGGCTGCATCATATACAACTCTTCTTCCAGAAATCCATTCAGGAATGCAATTTTGACATCCATCTGCCAAATTTCATAATCATAAAATGCAGCAATTGCTAACATGATTCGGACAGACTTAAGCATCGCTACGGGTTAGAAGGTCTCATTGTAGTCAATCCCTTGAACTTGTCAAAAACCTTTTGCGACAAGTCGAGCTTTGTAGACAGTAACATTACCGTCAGCGTCAGTCTTCTTCTTGAAGATCCATTTATTCTCAATTGCTTGCCGATCATTGGGCAAGTCAACCAAAGTCCACACTTTGTTCTCATACATGGATCCCATCTCAGATTTCATGGCTTCAAGCCATTTTGCGGAATCTGGGCTCACCATCGCTTCTTCATAGTTCGTAGGTTCATCATGATCTAGTAGCATGACTTCCAGAACAGGATTACCGTACCACTCTGGTGCGGATCTTACTCTGGTTGATCTACGAGGTTCAGTAGTAACTTGTTCTGAAGTTTCATGATCATCGTCATTAGCTTCCTCACTAATTGGTGTAGGTGTCACATAAACTGGTTTCTGTGATGTACTACTTTCCAATAAGGGAGTAGGTACAGTTACCTCATCAAGTTCTACTTTCCTCCCACTCACTTCTTTCGAGAGAAACTCCTTCTCTAGAAAGGATCCATTCTTAGCAACGAATGTCTTGCCTTCGGATATGTGATAGAAGGTGTACCCAACTGTCTTCTTTGGGTATCCTATGAAGACACATTTCTCCGATTTGGGTTTGAGCTTATCAGGATGAATTTTTTTCTTATAAGCATTACAACCCCAAACTTTAAGAAACGACAACTTTGGTTTCTTGCCAAACCACAGTTCATACAGTGTCGTCTCAACGGATTTAGATGGTGCCCTTTTTTTCGTGAATGCAGCTGTCTCTAATGCATAACCCCAAAACTATAGTGGTAAATCGGTAAGAAACATCATAGATTGCACTATATCCAATAAAGTACGGTTATGATGTTCCAACACACCATTATGCTATGGTGTTCCAGGTGGCATGAATTTGTGAAACTATTCCACATAGTTTTAATTGAAGACCAAACTCGTAACTCAAATATTTGTTTCCGCGATCAGATCGTAGAAACCTTATTTTTCTTGTTATGATGATTTTCCACTTCACTCTGAAATTCTTTGAACTTTTCAAATGTTTCAGACTTATGTTTCATCAAGCAGATATACCCATATCTGCTCAAATCATATGTGAAGGTCAGAAAATAACGATACCCACCACGAGCTTCAACACTCATCGGATCGCATACATCAGTATGTATTATTTCCAATAAGTCAGTTGCTCGCTCCATTGTTCCGGAGAATGGAGTCTTTAGTCATCTTGCCCATAAGGCATGGTTCGCAAGCACCAAGTGATTCATAATCAAGTGATTCCAAAATCCCATCAGCATGGAGTTTCTTCATGCGCTTTACACCAACATGACCTAAACGGCAGTGCCACAAATAAGTTGCACTATCATTATTAACTTCGCATCTTTTGGTTTCAATATTATGAATATGTGTATCACTATGATCGAGATCCAATGAACTATTTTCATTGGGTGTGTAACCATATAAGGTTTTATTCATGTAAACAGAACAACAATTTATTCTCTTACTTAAATGAATAACCGTATTACAATAAACATGATCAAATCATATTCATGCTCAACGCAAACACCAAATAACACTTATTTAGGTTCAACACTAATCCCGAAAGTATAGGGAGTGTGCGATGATGATCATATCAGTCTTGGAACCACTTCCAACACACATAGTCACTTCACCCTTAACTAGTCTCTGTTTATTCTGCAACTACCGTTTCGAGTTACTAATCTTAGCAACTGAACTAGTATCAAATACTGAGGGGTTGCTATAAACACTAGTAAAGTACACATCAATAACATGTATATGAAATATACTTATGTTCACTTTGCCATCCTTCTTATCCGCCAATCACTTGGGGTAGTTTCGCTTCCAGTGACCAGTCCCTTTGCAGTAGAAGCACTTAGTCTTAGGCTTAGGACAGACTTGGGCTTCTTCACTTGAGCAGCAACTTGCTTGTTGTTCTTCTTGAAGTTCCCCCTTTTCCCTTTGCCCTTTTCTTGAAACTAGTGGTCTTGTCTACCATCAACACTTGATGTTTTTCTCGATTTCTACCTTCGTCAATTTCAGCATTACGAAGAGCTTGGGAATCATTTCCGTTATCCCTTGCATATCATAGTTCATCACGAAGTTCTACTAACTTGGTGATGGTTACTAGAGAATTCTGTCAATCACTATTTTATTTGGAAGATTAACTCCCACTTGATTCAAGCGATTGTAGTACCCAGACAATCTAAGCACATGCTCACTAGTTGAGCGATTCTCCTCCATCTTTTAGCTATAGAACTTGTTCGAGACTTCATATCTCTCAACTCGGGTATTTGCTTGAAATATTAACTTCAACTCCTGGAACATCTCATATGGTCCATGACGTTCAAAACGTCTTTGAAGTCCCGATTCTAAGCCGTTAAGCATGGTGCACTAAACTATCAAGTAGTCATCATATTGAGCTAGCCAAACGTTCATAACGTCTGCATCTGCTCCTGCAATAGGTTTGTCACCTAGCGGTGCATCAAGGACATAATTCTTCTGTGTAGCAATGAGGGTAAATCTCAGATCACGGATCCAATCCGCATCATTGCTACTAATATCTTTCAACACAGTTTTCTCTAGGAACATATCAAAATAAACATATGAAAGCAACAATGCGAGCTATTGATCTACAACATAATTTGCAAAATACTACCAGGACTAAGTTCATAATAAATTTAAGTTCAATTAATCATATTACTTAAGAACTCCCACTTAGATAGACATCCCTCTAATCATCTAAGTGATCACGTGATCCAAATCAACTAAACCATGTCCGATCATCACGTGAGATGGAGTAGTTTTCAATGGTGAACATCACTATGTTGATCATATCTACTATATGATTCACGCTTGACCTTTCGGTCTCCAGTGTTCCGAGGCCATATCTGTATATGCTAGG
Source organism: Triticum dicoccoides (assembly GCF_002162155.2). Taxonomy (NCBI): domain Eukaryota; kingdom Viridiplantae; phylum Streptophyta; class Magnoliopsida; order Poales; family Poaceae; genus Triticum; species Triticum dicoccoides. Next base: position 561,811,585 of record NC_041390.1, on the reverse strand, counting down.
CTCATCAAGTTTAACCTGAATATTCCGCGCGTGCAACTGTTTTGCACCCGTTGTAGTTGAACATAGAGCCTATCACACCCGATCATCACGTGGTGTCTCAGCATGAAGAACTTTCGCAATGGTGCATACTCAGGGAGAACACTTATACCTTGAAATTTAGTGAGAGATCATCTTATAAAGCTACTGTTGAACTAAGCAAAATAAGACGTATAAAAGATAAACATCATATGCAATCAAAATATGTGACATGATATGGCCATGATCATCTTGCGCCTTTGATCTCCATCTCCAAAGTATTGTCATGATCTCTATCGTCACCGCCATGACACCATGATCTCCATCATCTTGATCTATATCAATGTTTCATTACATGGTCGTCTCGCCAACAATTGCTCTTGCAACTATTGCTATCGCATAGCGATAAAGTAAAGCAATTATTTGGCGCTTGCATCTTATGCAATAGAGAGATAACCATAAGGATTTTGCCAGTTGCTGATAACTTCAACAAAACATGATCATCTCATACAACAACTTATGTCTCATCACGTCTTGACCATATCACATCACAACATGCCCTACAAAAACAAGTTAGACGTCCTCTACTTTGTTGTTGCAAGTTTTACATGGCTGCTACGGGCTTAGCAAGAACCAATCTTACCTATGCATCAAAACCACAACGATAGTTTGTCAAGTTGGTGCTGTTTTAACCTTTGCAAGGACCGGGCGTAGCCACACTCGGTTCAACTAAAGTTGGAGAAACTGACACCCGCCAGCCACCTGTGTGCAAAGCACGTTGGTAGAACCAGTCTCGCGTAAGCGTACGCGTAATGTCGGTCCGGGCCGCTTCATCCAACAATACCGCCGAACGAAAGTATGACATGCTGGTAAGCAATATGACTTATATCGCCCACAACTCACTTGTGTTCAACTCGTGCATATAACATCAACACATAAAACCTAGGCTCTGATGCCACTGTCGGGGAACGTAATAATTTCAAAAAAATTCCTACGCACACGCAAGATCATGGTGATGCATAGCAACGAGAGGGGAGAGTGTTGTCCACATACCCTCATAGACCGAAAGCGGAAGCGTTATGACAACGCGGTTGATGTAGTCGTACGTCTTCACGACCCGACCGATCAAGCACCAAAACCACGACACCTCCGAGTTCTAGCACACGTTCAGCTCGATGATGACCGCCGGACTCCGATCCAGCAAAGTGTCGGGGAAGAGTTCTGTCAGCACGACGGCGTGGTGATGATCTTGATGTTCTACCGTCGCAAGGCTTCCCCTAAGCACCGCTACAATATTATCGAGGAGTATGGTGGAGGGGGGCACCGCACACGGCTAAGAGAACGATCATGAAGATCAACTTGTGTGTCTAGAGGTGCCCCTGCCCCCGTATATAAAGGATCAAAGGGGAGGGCCGGCCGACCAGGAGGAGGCGCGCCAGGGAGGAGTCCTACTCCTACCGGGAGTAGGACTCCCTCCTTTTCCTTGTCCAACTAGGAGAGGGGGAAGGAAGGAAGAGAGGAGAGGAAGGAAAGGGGGGGGCGCCGCCCCCTCATGTCCAATTCGGACTAGAGGGGGAGGGGGCACGCGGCCTTCCCTGGCCGCCCCTCCTCTTCTCCACTTTGGGCCCATGAGGCCCATTAACCCCCGGGGGGTTCCGGTAACCCCCCGGTACTTCGGTTTTATCCGAAACTTCTCCGGAACACTTCCGGTGTCCGAATATAGCCGTCCAATATATCAATCTTTATGTCTCGACCATTTCGAGAGTCCTCGTCATGTCCGTGATCATATCAGGGACTCCGAACAAACTTCAGTACATCAAAATATATAAACTTATAATGAAACTGTCATCGTAACGTTAAGCGTGCGGACCCTACGGGTTCGAGAACAATGTAGACATGACCGAGACACGTCTCCAGTCAATAACCAATAGCGGAACCTGGATGCTCATATTGGCTCCTACATATTCTACGAAGATCTTTATCGGTCAGACCGCATAACAACATACGTTGTTCCCTTTGTCATCGGTATGTTACTTGCCCGAGATTCGATCGTCGGTATCTCAATACCTAGTTCAATCTCGTTACCGGCAAGTCTCTTTACTCATTCCGTAATACATCATCTCGCAACTAACTCATTAGTTGCAATGCTTGCAAGGCTTATGTGATGTGCATTACCAAGAGGGCCCAGAGATACCTCTCCGACAATCGGAGTGACAAATCCTAATCTCGAAATACGCCAACCCAACATGTACCTTTGGAGACACCTGTAGAGCTCCTTTATAATCACCCAGTTACGTTGTGACGTTTGGTAGCACACAAAGTGTTCCTCCGGTAAACGGGAGTTTCATAATCTCATAGTCATAGGAACATGTATAAGTCATGAAGAAAGCAATAGCAACATACTAAACGATCAAGTGCTAAGCTAACGGAATGGGTCAAGTCAATCACATCATTCTCCTAATGATGTGATCCTGTTAATCAAATAACAACTCTTTGTCTATGGTTAGGAAACATAGCCATCTTTGATTAGCGAACTAGTCAAGTAGAGGCATACTAGTGACACTCTGTTTGTCTATGTATTCACACATGTATTATGTTTCCGGTTAATACATTTCTAGCATGAATAATAAACATTTATCATGAAATAAGGAAATAAATAATAACTTTATTATTGCCCCTAGGGCATATTTCCTTCAGGTGCACCCCCATGGGCCTCCCCCTGCGCCTAGGGTTGGAAACCCTAGGGGTGGGGGGCGCCCCACTTGGCTTGAGGGGCAAGGCACCCCCTTGGTCGCCGCCCCCCTTGGAAATCCCATCTCCTAGGGCTGGCGCCCCCCTAGGGGTCCTATATATAGTGGGGGGAAGGGAGGGCAGCCGTACCCTAGCCCCTGGCGCCTCCCTCTCCCTCCCGTGATACCTCTCCCTCTCGCTGAGCTTGGCGAAGCCCTGCCGAGTTCACCGTTGCTTCCACCACCACGCCGTCGTGCTCCTGGATCTCCATCAACCTCTGCTTCCCCCTTGCTGGATCAAGAAGGAGGATACGTCTTCCCAACTGTACGTGTGTTGAACGCGGAGGTGCCGTCCGTTGGCGCTAGGTCATCGGTGATTTGGATCACGACGAGTAGGACTCCATCAACCCCGTTCTCTTGAACGCTTCCGCTCCCGATCTACAAGGGTATGTAGATGCACTCCCCTTTCCCTCGTTGCTAGATAACTCCATAGATTGATCTTGGTGATGCGTAGAAAATTTTAAATTCTGCTACGTTCCCCAACAGTGGCATCATGAGCTAGGTCTATGCGTAGTTTCTATGCACGAGTAGAACACAAAGCAGTTGTGGGCATCGATATTGTCAATTTACTTGCTGTTACTAGTCTTATCTTGATTCGGTGGCATCGTGGGATGAAGCGGCCCGGACCGACCTTACACGTATGCTTAGGTGAGACTGGTTCCACTGACTGACATGCACTAGTTGCATAAGGTGGCTAGCGGGTGTCTGTCTCTCCCACTTTAGTCGGATCGAATTTGATGAAAAGGGTCCTTATGAAGGGTAAATAGAAATTGGCATATCACGTTGTGGTTTTGGCGTAGGTAAGAAACGTTCTTGCTAGAAACCTATAGCAGCCACGTAAAAACTTGCAACAACAATTAGAGGACGTCTAACTTGTTTTTGCAGCATGTGCCGTGTGATGTGATATGGCCAAAAGGATGTGATGAATGATATATGTGATGTATGAGATTGATCATGTTCTTGTAATAGGAATCACGACTTGCATGTCGATGAGTATGACAACCGGCAGGAGCCATAGGAGTTGTCTTAATTTATTTACGACCTACATGTCAACATAAACGTCATGTAATTACTTTACTTTATTGCTAAAGCGTTAGCCATAGTAGTAGAAGTAATAGATGACGAGACAACTTCAAGAAGACACGATGATGGAGATCATGATGATCGAGATCATGGTGTCATGCCGGTGACAACGATGATCATGGAGCTCCAAAGATGGAGATCAAAAGGAGCAAATGATATTGGCCATATCATGTCACTATTTGATTGCATGTGATGTTTATCATGTTTTACATCTTATTTGCTCAGAACGACGGTAGCTTAAATAAGATGATCCCTCGTAATAATTTCAAGAAAGTGTTCCCCCTAACTGTGCACCGTTGCGAAGGTTCGTTGTTTCGAAGCACCACGTGATGATCTGGTGTGATGGATTCTAACGTTCGAATACAACGAGTGTAAGCCAGATTTACACACGCAATACAGTTAGGTTGACTTGACAAGCCTAGCATGTACAGACATGGCCTCAGAACACAGAAGACCGAAAGGTCGAGCATGAGTCATATAGAAGATACGATCAACATGAAGATGTTCACCGATGTTGACTAGTCCGTCTCACGTGATGATCGGACACGGCCTAGTTGACTCGGATCATGTTTCACTTAGATGACTAGAGGGATGTCTATCTGAGTGAGAGTTCATTGAATAATTTGATTAGATGAACTTAATTATCATGAACTTAGTCTAAAATCTTTACATTATGTCTTGTAGATCAAATGGCCCACGCTAATGTTGCCCTCAACTTCAACACGTTCCTAGAGAAACCCAAGCTGAAAGATGATGGAAGCAACTATACGGACTGGGTCCGGAACCTGAGGATCATCCTCATAGCTGCCAAGAAAGATTATGTCCTAGAAGCACCACTAGGTGACGCACCCATCCCAGAGAACCAAGACGTTATGAATGCTTGGCAGTCACATGCTGATGATTACTCCCTCGTTCAGTGCGGCATGCTTTACAGCTTAGAACCGGGGCTCCAAAAGCGTTTTGAGCAACACGGAGCATATGAGATGTTTGAAGAGCTGAAAATGGTTTTCCAAGCTCATGCCCGGGTCGAGAGATATGAAGTCTCCGACAAGTTCTTCAGTTGTAAGATGGAGGAAAATAGTTCTGTCAGTGAGCACATACTCAAAATGTCTGGGTTGCATAACCGCTTGACTCAGCTGGGAGTTAATCTCCCGGATGACGCGGTCATTGACAGAATCCTTCAGTCGCTTCCACCGAGCTACAAGAGCTTTGTGATGAACTTCAATATGTAGGGGATGGAAAAGACCATTCCTGAGGTATATTCAATGCTGAAATCAGCGGAGGTGGAAATCAAAAAGGAACATCAAGTGTTGATGGTGAATAAAACCACTAAGTTCAAGAAAGACAAGGGTAAAAAGAACTTCAAGAAGGACGGCAAGGGAGTTGCCGCACCCAGTAAGCAAGCTGCTGGGAAGAAGCCAAAGAATGGACCCAAGCCCGAGACTGAGTGTTTTTATTGCAAGGGAAGTGGTCATTGGAAGCGGAACTGCCCCAAATACTTAGCGAACAAGAAGGCTAGCAACACTAAAGGTATATGTGATATACATGTAATTGATGTGTACCTTACCAGTACTCGTAGTAGCTCCTGGGTATTTGATACCGGTGCGGTTGCTTACATTTGTAACTCAAAGCAGGAGCTGCGGAATAAGCGGAGACTGGCAAAGGACGAGGTGACGATGCGCGTTGGGAATGGTTCCAAGGTCGATGTGATCGCCGTCGGCACGCTAGCTCTACATTTACCTACGAGATTAGTTTTAAACCTCAATAATTTGATATTTAGTGCCAGCTTTGAGCATGAACATTGTATCAGGATCTCGTTTAATTCGAGATGGCTACTCATTTAAATCCGAGAATAATGGTTGTTCTATTTATATGAGAGATATGTTTTATGGTCATGCTCCGCTGGTGAATGGTTTATTCTTAATGAATCTCGAGCGTAATGTTACACATATTCATAGTGTGAATACCAAAAGATGTAAGGTTGATAATGATAGTCCCACATACTTGTGGCACTGCCGCCTTGGTCACATAGGTGTCAAACGCATGAAGAAGCTCCATGCAGATGGACTTTTGGAGTCTCTTGATTACGAATCATTTGACACATGCGAACCATGCCTCATGGGTAAAATGACCAATACTCCGTTCTCAGGAACAATGGAGCGAGCAACCAACTTATTGGAAATCATACATACTGATGTGTGCGGTCCAATGAGTGTTGAGGCTCGCGGTGGCTATCGTTATGTTCTCACCCTCACTGATGACTTGAGTAGATATGGGTATGTCTACTTAATGAAACACAAGTCCGAGACCTTTGAAAAGTTCAAGGAATTTCAGAGTGAGGTTGAGAATCAACGCGACAGAAAAATCAAGTTCTTGCGATCAGATTGTGGGGGAGAATACTTGAGTCACGAATTTGGCACGCACTTAAGGAAATGTGGAATAGTTTCACAACTCATGCTGCCTGGAACACCTTAGCATAATGGTGTGTCCGAACGTCGTAATCGCACTCTATTGGATATGGTGCGATCTATGATGTCTCTTACCGATCTACCGCTGTCATTTTCGGGCTATGCTTTAGAGACTGCCGCATTCACTTTAAATAGGGTTCCGTCGAAATCCGTTGAGACGACACCGTATGAATTATGGTTTGGGAAGCAACCTAAGCTGTTGTTTCCAAAAGTTTGGGGATGCGATGCTTATGTCAAGAAACTTCAACCGAAAAAGCTCGAACCCAAATCGGAAAAATGCGTCTTCATAGGATACCCTAAAGAAACTATTGGGTATACCTTCTACCTCAGATCCGAAGGCAAGATCTTTGTTGCCAAGAATGGATCCTTTCTAGAGAAAGAGTTTCTCTCAAAAGAAGTAAGTGGGAGGAAAGTAGAACTAGATGAAGTGTTGCCTCTTGAACCAGAAAGTGGCGCAACTCAGGAAAATGTTCCTAAGGTGCCTGCACCGACTAGAGAGGAAGTTAATGATGATGATCATGAAACTTCAGATCAAGTTGCTACTGAACTTCGTAGGTCCAGAAGGACACGTTCCGCACCAGAGTGGTACGGCAACCCTGTCTTGGAAATCATGTTGTTAGACAACGGTGAACCTTCGAACTATGAAGAAGCGATGGCGGACCTAGATTCTGACAAATGGATGGGAGCCATGAAATCCGAGATAGGATCTATGTATGAAAACGAAGTATGGACTTTGACTGACTTGCCCGATGATCGGTGAGACATAGAAAATAAATGGATCTTTAAGAAGAAGACAGACGCAGATGGTAATGTAACCATCTATAAAGCTCGGCTTGTCGCTAAGGGTTATCGACAAGTTCAAGGGGTTGACTTCGATGAGACTTTCTCACCCGTAGCGAAGCTGAAATCCGTCCGAATCATGTTAGCAATTGCCGCATTCTATGATTATGAGATATGGCAAATGGATGTCAAAACGACATTCCTTAATGGTTTCCTTAAGGAAGAATTGTATATGATGCAGCTGGAAGGTTTTGTCGATCCTAAGAATGCTGACAAGGTGTGCAAGATCCAACGGTCGATCTATGGGCTGGTGCAAGCATCTCGGAGTTGGAACATTCGTTTTGATGAGATGATCAAAGCGTTTGGGTTTACGGAGACTTATGGAGAAGCCTGCATTTACAAGAAAGTGAGTGGGAGCTCTGTAGCATTTCTCATATTGTATGTGGATGACATATTGTTGATGGGAAATGATATAGAATTCTTGGAAAGCATAAAGGCCTACTTGAACAAGTGTTTTTCAATGAAGGATCTTGGAGAAGCTGCTTACGTATTAGGCATCAAGATCTATAGAGATAGATCGAGACGCCTCATTGGTTTTTCACAGAGTACGTACCTTGACAAGATATTGAAGAAGTTCAATATGGATCAGTCAAATAAGGGGTTCTTGCCTGTATTGCAAGGCACGAGATTAGCATGGCTCAATGCCCGACCATGGCAGAAGATAGAGAAAAGATGAGTGTCGTCCCCTATGCCTCAGCCATAGGGTCTATCATTGTAACACCCCGGATGTAATTTACCTTATCTATGTGGTAAAATTGCCAGATCTGTTTCATCAAATAGATATTTGTCATTTTTGCCATTATTAATGTGTGCATGATATGCTCCTGAGCTCTACATGAGTTTTGTTATATGCCATGCCATGTTTACAGAGGTGCTTACCATGTATTTTTGTGATATGTGTGGTGACTAGCACAAGCTTGCAAAGTAGTGTAATCGGTAATTGTGATTTCAGGGACTTAGAATTTCACTAAGTCCTTGTTCTGTTTTTGTCAATATGCCATATGTTCATGTTGTTTCCTAGTGATTCATGCCTCTTTTGAGGATGATCAGTAAGGATGATTTGTTAATATTGTGGTGCTCTGTCCATCCATGTCTTTTTTTGCATTTATGGAGCAACCTAGCTTGAGTCAATCGAGCTCTACTTTTGCTATTTCGTGAATCCTGACAGATTGTTGACTTGTTAGCGCTTTTGCCGAGGATGTTGCTATTGATCCATGCATGCTATGTTGTTGTTCTTGCCATGTCTAGCTTCTATGCCATGTATTTTTGATGGGTGTATGCTTAGTTTGTCATGCCATGCTCTGTACTGAGTGCATCGAGCTCGTGAACATGCCTACTCGTTAACTGATTTGCATGCTCCAGTTTTTCACAAAGTCTGAGATCTGTTTATGTTTTTGCCATGTTCACATGCCTGCGATTGTATTTTCTGATCCCTTTTGGCTGAAGGTCACTAAGGGACTTTTGTTAAGTGCTTTGAGTAGCTTCATTCCATGCCTTGCTTTGCCATGTTAAGTTCCTGTAGCTTGTACTTTTCATGCTCTAAAGTGTGCTTCCTGATGATAAATTCCAGACTTGTGTTAATTTCACCAAGTCTGAAACCTGTTATCATTTGCACTTTTGCCATGCTTGTTTGAAGCTGTTGATGGATGAATTAGTCGTAGCTCAGTGTTCATCTTTTGTCAAGCATTATGAGTGGATCGCTGCCATGTATTTTGTTGTTATGTTTGAGTGCTGTATCATATCTATCTTGATGCATTTAGATGGCTACTTGCTGATTATCGCAGACCGGTGCCATATTTGTTTTGCTTGCCATTTCTAAACCGTGCATCCGATTCCGGTGATCTTTATATCGATTTCAACCGAAATCACCTCACATTTCCAGTGGCACTCTTGGATTTCCAAGTTGAGGCCAGGTTCAATCATTCCTTGTCAAATCTTGCATATGCATCACATATCGCATCCCGCATAGCATACCATGTTTGCATCATGTTGTTTGAGCATTGCACGTGGTTGATTGTGTTCCTTTTGCTTGTTTGTCTTGTTTGGGTAGAGCCGGGAGACGAGTTCGCTAACGAGGAGCCCGTTGAGTTCGCTTACGAGGATCAAGTCAACTCTGATAACTTTGCAGGCAAGATGATCATACCCTCGAAATCACTTCTATCTTTGCTTGCTAGATGCTCGCTCTTTTGCTATGCCTATGCTACGATACCTACCACTTGCTTATCATGCCTCCCAAATTGCCATGTCAAACCTCTAACCCACCATGTCCTAGCAAACCATTGATTGGCTATGTTACCGCTTTGCTCAGCCCCTCTTATAGCGTTGCTAGTTGCAGGTGAAGATTGGAGATCGTTCCTTGTTGGAACATTGTTTATTATTGGGTTATTGCCATATTATCTTGTTTATCTTAATGCACCTATATACTTGGTAAAGGGTGGAAGGCTCGGCCTTTTTCCTAGTGTTTTGTTCCACTCTTGCCGCCCTAGTTTTCCGTCATATCGGTGTTATGTTCCCGGATTTTGCGCTCCTTACGCGGTTGGGTTATAATGGGAACCCCTTGACAGTTCGCCTTGAATAAAACTCCTCCAGCAATGCCGAACCTTGGTTTTACCATTTGCCACCTAGCCTCTTTTTCCCTTGGTGTTCCGGAGCCCAAGGGTCATCTTATTTAACCCCCCCGGGCTAGTGCTCCTCTGAGTGTTGGTCCAAACTAGAGCCATGTGCAGCGCCCCCTCGGGGAAACTCGAGGTTTGGTTTTAGTTGTATGGAGTGCTCATCTGAGTGTGCCCTGAGAACGAGATATGTGCAGCTCCTATCGGGATTTGTCTGCACATTCGGGCGGTGTTGCTGGACTTGTTTTACCATTGTCGAGGATGTCTTGTAACCGGGATGCCGAGTCTGATTGGGTCTTCCCGCTAGAAGGAATATCCTTCGTTGACCGTGAGAGCTTGTGATGGGCTAAGTTGGGACTCCCTTGCAGGGATTTGAACTTTCGAAAGCCGTGCCCGCGGTTATGGGTAGATGGGAATTTTTTAATGTCCGGTTGTAGATAACATGAAACTTAACTTAATTAAAATGAATCAACCGCGTGTGTAACCGTGATGGTCTCTTCTCGACGGAGTCCGGGAAGTGAACACGGTGTTGGAGTAATGCTTGACGTAGGTTGTTCTAGGATCACTTCTTGATCATAGTTGTTCGATCGTGCTTTGCCTTCTCTTCTCTCTCTCTTTTGCGAACAGGATAGCCACCATATATGCTAGTCGCTTGCTGCAGCTCCACATATTACCTTGCCTTTACCTATAAGCTTAAATAGTCTTGATCGCGAGGGTGCGAGATTGCTGAGTCCCCGTGACTCACAGTTTACTTGCAAACCAGATGCAGGGACCAATGATACCGTTCCAGACGATGCGCTTGAGCTCAAGTGGGAGTTCGATGAAGACTCTCGCCGTTACTATGTGTCTTTCCCAGATGATTAGTAGTGGTGCCCAGTTGGGGCGATCAGGGACTTTGTCGCATGTGGGGGTTGATCTTTATTTTGGTACCGTAGTCGGACCCTGAGTGTATTGGATGATTGTAATGTTATTCATGTATTCGTGTGTCGTGGCGACTATAAGCCAACTATGTATCCTTTTCCCCTTTTATTTATTTACATGGGTTGTTGTGAAGATTACCTTACTTGCGACATTGCTTTCAATGCGGTTATGCCTCTAAGTCGTGCTTCGACACGTAGGAGATATAGCCGCATCGAGGGCATTACAAGTTGGTAATCAGAGCCTTCCCCGACCTTAGGAGCCCCCTGCTTGATCGAATCGTTGGCGTTGTTGAGTCTAGAAAAATGTTTTGAGTCATTTAGGATTATTTATATCGGAGAGTTTAGGAATTCTTTTTACTCCCCAGTCCCTTCATCGCTCTGGTAAGGCATCCTGACGTAGAGTTTTGACTCTTCTCTTCTAAAATTTCACTAAATTTTTTTAGGATCACACGGGTATCTTGGAATCGTTCCGATCGATTTGTGACGAGAACATTATTCTTGGTGCATCCTATCATTTAGGGGTTGTGGCAGTGTCCCGGGGAATTGAGCTCCGAGGTGTTGTCGTCACAATTTTATCGTTGAGATTTTGGAATACCTGAGTTTCGCCGACATCGAAAATCTCTTTTATGCAGTTGTTGGTGTGATAACCTCGACGCCACCCAGTACTGGGGCGGGAGTTCGGGAGTATTACCATAACTTGTATAATGGATGCTTTTCGAAGGTTGAGGTAGAAGATTTCCGAAGGTTTCTCAGTTATGTGTTGAAGGATGGATACAACTGGATGTAGGATTTGCTAGATTTGGGTGAGATATTATGCTTCCCCTGTATCCCCAACACCTGATTGCATAACCGGAAAGGTTCGGGAGTTTCATAGGTGGGAATTCTTGTAGCTCTAGTTCTTCTTTCACGGATATTTGGTTTGGGATTGGGTAATCCTCACCAAGTATTTGTTCTTGTTCCGTACCTTGTTGTTTTTCTTCTACCTCAATTCCAGTGGCTTCTCAACTTGTGGATATGTGACCATTTCAATTGGAATGCATTCGTTCATTTTGTTCGGATGTGAAGACTATATGTTGCAATTTCAACCCATTTGATTCATCTTCAATATTTGTCTGTCAATGTGCTAATGGATGTCAACCTCTTCAAGATGGCTCCTCCAACGCACACGACTCCGAATCCTGATCTGCCACCACCACCTCCACCTCCGTAGGCATGGCAAGCTGTGATGGCCACTACCAATGCAAACACGCAACTGATCATGCAACTTCTTCAAGAGGGCAATCAAGGGAACCAGGGCCAAGGCAACAATCAGAATCACTTTGCTACACTCAACCAGTTCCTTGCTAACCAGCCAAAGACCTTCAGCAATTGTGTTGAGGCAACAGACGCTGATGATTGGCTCGTGGACATATGCAAGCATTTCAAGTGCAGTAACGTCAGGCCTGAGGACTTTGTCAAGTTCCCTTCCTTCCAACTCAAAGACCAAGCTGTAGAATGGTTTCAACAGTACAAAGATTCCAGAGGAGGCCGTGTGATTACCTGGGATGAATTCCGTCAAGACTTCAAAGCTCATCATATTCCTCAGAGTGTGGTTGAGAGCAAGCGTGAGGAATTCCGCAACCTGAAGCAAGGGTCTATGTCTGTTTACGAGTACAACAAGATGTTTCAGAAGCTCGCCCGTTTTGCTAAGCAAGACGTCCCTAACGAGAAGAGCATGATATACCAATTCAGGGGTGGTCTCAGAGAAGAAATCCAGCTAGCTCTTGTTCTCTTTGAGCCCAAGAGGTACGATGAGTTTTACAACATGGCAATGAAGCAAGAGACTGCTCAACTGAAGTGCGATGCTTCCAAGAAGCGAGTCAGAGATGCTACTCCTTCTTCCTCAACTCAAGTGGCTAAACAACAGAAGTATTGGCTTCCTCCTCCTCCGTTCCGTCAGCCTTATCAGCAGAAGAGCAAAGGTGGCAGTGGATCTTCCCACCCACCCAACCCTGGCTTTCAGAACAAGACTTCGTCTCAAGCTCCAAGATCAAGTGCTCCATATCACCATCCACTCTCGGAGGTCACGTGCAACAAGTGCCAACAAAAGGGTCACTATGCCAACAAATGCTTCAATCAGAGGCGTCTCCCTCCTCCTCCTCCTGTGAGATCGGCAAGTACATCTATGGTCAAGCATAACCCCAAGCACGCCAAGGTCAATTTGATGAATGCAGCTCAGGCAGAGGACTCGTCAGATGTCATCATGGGTAACCTTCCTATTAACGATGTTCCTGCAAAAGTTGTTTTTGACACTGGTGCATCGCATTGCTTCATTTCAAAACCTTTTGCATAAAAGTATGAGTGCAATTATCAGTATTTGCAAAGATCTTTGCAAATCGTGTCACCAGGCAAGCAAATGACAGCTAATATCTGCGTCCCGGATGTTACTATCACGTTGGGTGACTACAAATTTCTAGCTTCTCCTATTGTTCTGGGCGACTCGGATATCGATCTTATTCTTGGAATGGATTGGCTTTCTAAGCGCAAGGCTCATCTCGATTGTGCTGCCAGGCAGATTCAATTGACTAATTCGTCTGAGGATGTAATTGTCTTTGCCGCTCGTGATGATACCATCCGTCTATTTTCTCTCAATGAGAAGGGTGAACTGTATGCCATCTCTCAAATTCCAGTCGTTTGCGAATATCAATACATCTTTCCAGCAGAGCTTCCAGGAATGCCTCCGCACCGGCCAGTTGAATTCGTCATCGATCTTGAGCCTGGCACGGAACCTGTTTGCAAACGTCCTTACAAGCTTGGACCTGAAGAGTTGAAGGAGCTGAAGAAGCAACTCGATATTCAAGAGCGAATGGGTCTCATCCGACCTAGTTCTTCTTCGCGGGGTTGTGGAGTTCTTTTTGTGAAGAAGAAGGATGGAACGGACCGACTCTGTGTTGACTACCGTCCATTGAACAAGAAGACTATAAAGAACAAGTACCCACTTCCCAACATCAACGAGCTATTTGAACAACTCAAAGGTGCTCAAGTATTCTGCAAGCTTGATCTCCGTATGGGCTATCACCAGATTCGAATTCGCGAGCAAGATATCCCCAAGATGGCTTTCAAAACAAGCTATGGTTCATACGAATACACTGCCATGTCTTTTGGCCTCGTCAATGCTCCGCCGACTTTCTCTCGCATGATGAACTTCATCTTCAATCCCTACACAAATGACTTCGTCTTGGTCTACCTCGATGACATTCTGGTCTTTTCAAAGAACAAGGAAGATCATGCCAAGCACTTGCGTTTGGTGCTGGATAAGCTCAGAGAACATCAGTTCTACGCCAAGTTCTCAAAGTGCGAGTTTTGGCTCAATGAGGTTCTCTATCTTGGGCATATCATCTCTGCCAAGGGCATAGCGGTGAATCCTGAGAAGGTGTCTGCAATTGTGAATTGGGAACCACCTCAGAACGTGAAGCAACTCCGCAGCTTCCTTGGTCTTGCAAGCTACTGTCGAAGGTTCGTTGAGAACTTCTCAAAGATCGCGAAGCCGCTTTCCAACCTTCTCCAGAAGCACGTCAAGTACGTTTGGTCTCCTGAGTGTGACATCGCTTTCAACACCTTGAAAGAGAAATTAGTCACTGCTCCAGTTCTGACTCCTCCTGATGAATACAAACCGTTCGAGGTCTTCTGCGATGCCTCTCTTCAAGGTCTTGGTGCAGTGTTGATGCAAGAGAAGAAAGTTGTGGCTTATACCTCTCGCCAGTTCAAGCCCAACGAGAAGAACTACCCCACTCATGACCTCGAGTTGGCGGCAGTTGTGCATGCTCTTTTGACTTGGAGACATATCTTATTGGGAAGAAAAGTGGACATCTTCACTGACCACAAGAGTCTCAAGTACATCTTCACTCAGCCTAATCTCAACCTCAGGCAGACTCGTTGGGTCGAAATGATTCAAGAGTATAATCCGAGTATCGAATATACTCCAGGTAAGGCCAATGTAATTACTGACGCATTGAGCAGGAAGGCTTACTGCAACAGTTTGATTCTCAAGCCTTACCAACCCGAGCTTTGTGAAGCTTTCCGCAAACTCAATCTGCAAGTTGTTCCTCAAGGTTTCCTTGCCAACCTCCAAGTCTCTCCTACTTTGGAAGATCAGATTCGCGAGGCTCAACTTCTTGATGCTATGGTGAAGAAGGTGAAGATTGGGATTGCCAAGAGTCAACCCAAGAACAAGTGCTATCGCCTTGATGACAAGGATACTCTCTTCTTCGACGATCGCATTGTTGTGCCTAAACGTGACCTTCGTAAAGTCATTATGAACGAGGCGCACAATTCACTCCTCTCCATCCACCCTGGAAGCACGAAGATGTACCAGGACCTCAAGCAGGCTTATTGGTGGACTCGAATGAAGCGCGAGATTGCTCAATTCGTGCATGAATGTGATGCCTGCAGAAGAGTGAAGGCAGAACACCAACGACCAGCTGGTCTCCTCCAACCTCTTGCCATTCCAGAATGGAAGTTTGACCACATTGAGATGGACTTCGTGATGGGATTTCCATAGTCCAAGCGTGGCAATGATGCTATATTCGTTGTCATCGACAAACTCAATAAAGTGGCTCACTTTCTGCCTATCAAAGAGTCTATCACAACAGCTCAATTGGCAGAGCTTTATACCTCTCAGATTGTCTCTCTGCACGGCATTCCACAGTTGATTTCTTCAGACTGTGGCAGCATCTTTACCTCCAAGTTTTGGGATTCTTTTCAGAAGGCCATGGGCACCAACATCCGTTTCAGCACAGCTTTTCATCCTCAAACTAGCGGTCAAGTCGAGCATGTCAATCAGATTCTCGAAGATATGCTCAGGGCTTGCGTTATCTCCTTCGGTATGAAGTGGGAAGATTGTCTTCCATATGCCGAGTTCTCCTACAACAACAGCTTTCAAGCGAGTTCGGGCAAGGCCCCATTTGAAATTCTCTATGGCAGGAAGTGTCGTACTCCTCTTAACTGGTCAGAGACCGGTGAACGTCAACTTCTTGGAAATGACTTGATCACAGAGGCAGAGGAAATGTGCAAAGTCATTCGTGATAACCTCAAAGCAGCGCAATCACGCCAGAAGAGCTATTATGATAGTAAGCATTGTGATTTGGCTTTCGAGATCGGAGACCATGTTTACCTCCGCGTCTCTCCAATGAAAGGTACTCGTCGCTTCGGTATCAAAGGGAAGCTTGCCCCTAGATACGTGGGTCCTTTCAAGATCGTCAGCAAGAGAGGCGATCTCACCTATCAACTTGAGCTTTCTTCCAACTTTGCAAATGTGCATGACATGTTCCATGTCTCTCAGCTCCGCAAGTGCTTCAAGACCCCTGACCGCACCGTCAACTTTGAAGACATTGATATCCAAGAAGACCTTTCTTATCGTGAGCACCCCGTGGCTATTCTTGAAGAAACTGAACGCAAGACTCGCAATAAGTCAATCAAATTCCTCAAAGTCAAGTGGTCACACCATTCCGACCGTGAAGACACCTGGGAACGCGAGGATCACCTCCGTTCTGAGTACCCGACGTTTTTTCCAATCCTAGATCTCAGACGAGATCCTTTCGTAGCGGTGGAGTGTTGTAACACCCAGGATGTAATTTACCTTATATGTACTCCAGCTCTTGCCGTTTCCGGCCTAAGTTATTTTATTTACCTCGGGTTCGGGTCTTTGTCTTCGTGTGTTGTTATCTTTGTCATGCATCTCTTATCATGTCATCATGTGCATTGCATTTGCATACGTGTTCGTCTCATGCATTCCAGCATTTTCCCCGTTGTCCGTTTTGCATTCCGGCGCTCCTATCTCCTCCGGTGCCCCTTTCTACCTCTTTTCATGTGTGGGGGTTAAACATTTCCGGATTGGACCGAGACTTGTCATGCGGCCTTGGTTTACTACCCGTAGACCGCCTGTCAAGTTTCGTGCCATTTGGACTTCGTTTGATACTCCAACGGTTAACCGAGAGACCGAGAAGGCCTCGTTTGTGTTGCAGCCCAACACCCTTCCAATTTGGCCCAAAACCCACCTAAACCCTCTCCATCATCTAGAGCATTCGATCATGATCGCGTGGCCGAAAACCGCACTCCATTTGGAGCTTCCTAGCTCCCTCTATGCCTATAAATAGCTCCTCCTCCAAAAATCACGGGTCTTCTTCCCCGAAACCCTAGAAATCGTCTCTTGCAGCACCGGACATGTCCGCTCCACGCCAGACGCACCGCCGCCGCCGGACGCGCCCAACCAGGGCGTAACACGTGTCGCCTCGCTGCTCCCTCCGCCGCCGGCCCGACGAGGCCCAGCTCGGGCCCCCAAGCCCATCCGCGCGCCGCCGCCCGCGCGGGTGCCCGAGGCCACGCCGTCCGCCGGTGCTCGCTCTGCCGTCCGCCGTCATCGCTGCTTCGCTCGGCCGGCCGCCGCACCGCCATTGCCGGCTGCCTCCGCCACCTCGAACGCCGCCCCGCCACGCTACCTCGCCGCCCCGCGCCGCCGAGCTCCGGCACCGCCCCACGCCGGCGTCGCCCCACCTCCGGCCACCTCCACTCCCGCGCCTCCTATCCTCCAAGTCCGGCGTCATCCCCGTCTCCGGCGAACCACGAAAGTCGCGCCCTGCTACAGTAACTCCGGCCGATCCAGATCTGGATCCACTTCGAGGGTTGACTTTTCCCCCGAAACCCTATTTATTTTGCAAACTTTGGCATGTCGTATCTCTGCATCCGTAACTCCGATTTGCGTGTGTAGCATATCAAAATGTTTTTCTCAATGAGTACATCATTTCATCTCATTGCATCATTTTCATTTGAGTTCATCTTGATGCCCGAAATGCTGTTGGAAGAGGGCTATGTGGTAAAATTGCCAGATCTGTTTCATCAAATAGATATTTGTCATTTTTGCCATGATTAATGTGTGCATGATATGCTCCTGAGCTCTACATGATTTTTGTTATATGCCATGCCATCTTTATAGAGGTGCTTACCATGTATTTTTGTGATATGCGTGGTGACTAGCACAAGCTTTCAAAGTAGTGTAATCGGTAATGCTGATTTCAGGGACTTAGAATTTCACTAAGTCCTTGTTCTGTTTTTGTCAATATGCCATATGTTCATATTGTTTCCTAGTGATACGTGCCTCTTTTGAGGATGATCAGTATGGATGATTTGTTAATATTGTGGTGCTCTTTCCATCCATGTATTTTTTTGCATTTATGGAACACCCTAGCTTGAGTCAAGTGAGCTCTACTTTTGCTATTTCGTGAATCCTGGCAGATTATTGACTTGTTAGCGATTTTGCCGAGGATATTGCTATTGATCCGTGGATGCTATGTTGTTGTTCTTGTCATGTATAGTTTCTATGCCATGTATTCTTGACGGGTGTATGCTTAGTTTGTCATTCCATGCTCTGTAGTGAGTGCATCGAGCTCGTGAACATGCCTACTCGTTAACTGATTTGCATGCTCAGTTTTTCACGAAGTCTGAGATCTGTTTATGTTTTTTCCATGTTCACATGCTTGCGATTGTATTTTCTGATCCCTTTTGGCTCAAGGTCACTAAGGGACTTTTGTTAAGTGCTTTGAGTAGCTTCATTACATGCCTTGCTTTGCCATGTTAAGTTCCTGTAGCTTGTACTTTTCATGCTCTAAAGTGTGCTTCCTGATGATAAATTCCAGACTTGTGTTAATTTCACTAAGTCTGAAACCTGTTATCATTTGCACTTTTGCCATGCTTGTTTGAAGCTGTTGATGGATGAATTAGCCATAGCTCAGTGTTCATCTTTTGTCAAGCATTATGAGTGGATCCCTTCCATGTATTTTGTTGTTATGTTTGAGTGCTGTATCATATCTATCTTGATGCATTTAGATGGCTACTTGCTGATTATCGCAGACCGCTGCCATATTTGTTTTGCTTGCCATTTCTAAACCGTGCATCCGATTTCGGTGATCTTTATATTGATTTCAACCGAAATCACCTCACCTTTCCAGTGGCACTCTTGGATTTCCAAGTTGAGGCCAGGTTCAATCATTCCTTGTCAAATCTTGCATATGCATCACATATCGCATCCCGCATAGCATACCATGTTTGCATCATGTTGTTTGAGCATTGCACGTGGTTGATTGTGTTCCTTTTGCTTGTTTGTCTTGTTTGTGTAGAGCCGGAAGATGAGTTCGCTAACGAGTAGCCCGTTGAGTTCGCTTGTGAGGATCAAGTCAACTCTGACAACTTTGTAGGCAAGATGATCATACCCTCGAAATCACTTCTATCTTTGCTTGCTAGATGCTCGCTCTTTTGCTATGCCTATGCTACGATACCTACCACTTGCTTATCATGCCTCCCAAATTGCCATGTCAAACCTCTAACCCACCATGTCCTAGCAAACCGTTGATTGGCTATGTTACCGCTTTGCTCAGCCCCTCTTATAGCGTTGCTAGTTGCAGGTGAAGATTGGAGATCGTTCCTTGTTGGAACATTGTTTATTATTGGGATATCACCATATTATCTTGTTTATCTTAATGCACCTATATACTTGGTAAAGGGTGGAAGGCTCGGCCTTTTTCCTAGTGTTTTGTTCCACTCTTGCTGCCCTAGTTTTCCGTCATATCGGTGTTATGTTCCCGGATTTTGTGCTCCTTACGCGGTTGGGTTATAATGGGAACCCCTTGACAGTTCGCCTTGAATAAAACTCCTCCAGCAATGCCGAACCTTCGTTTTACCATTTGCCACCTAGCCTCTTTTTCCCTTGGGGTTCCGGAGCCCAAGGGTCATCTTATTTAACCCCCCCGGGCTAGTGCTCCTCTGAGTGTTGGTCCAAACTAGAGCCATGTGCAGCGCCCCCTCGGGGAAACTCGAGGTTTGGTTTTAGCTGTATGGAGCGCTCATCTGAGTGTGCCCTGAGAACGAGATATGTGCAGCTCCTATCGGGATTTGTCTGCACATTTGGGCTGTGTTGCTAGACTTGTTTTACCATTGTCGAGGATGTCTTGTAACCGAGATGCCGAGTCTGATTGGGTCTTCCCGCTAGAAGGAATATCCTTCATTGACCGTGAGAGCTTGTGATGGGCTAAGTTGGGACTCCCCTGCAGGGATATGAACTTTCAAAAGCCGTGCCCGCGGTTATGGGCAGATGGGAATTTGTTAATGTCCGGTTGTAGATAACATGAAACTTAACTTAATTAAAATGAATCAACCGCGTGTGTAACCGCGATGGTCTCTTCTCGGCAGAGTCCGGGAAGTGAACACGGTGTTGGAGTAATGCTTGACGTAGGTTGTTCTAGGATCACTTCTTGATCATAGTTGTTCGATCGTGCTTTGCCTTCTCTTCTCGCTCTCTTTTGCGAACAGGATAGCCACCATATATGCTAGTCGCTTGCTGCAGATCCACGTATTACCTTGCCTTTACCTATAAGCTTAAATAGTCTTGATCGTGAGGGTGCGAGATTGCTGAGTCCCCGTGAATCGCAGTTTACTTCCAAACCAGATGCAGGGACCGATGATACCGTTCCAGATGATGCGCTTGAGCTCAAGTGGGAGTTCGATGAAGACTCTCACCGTTACTATGTGTCTTTACCATATGATCAGTAGTGGTGCCCAGTTGGGGCGATTGGGGACTTTGTCGCATGTGGGGGTTGATCTTTATTTTGGTACCATAGTCGGACCCTGAGTGTATTGGATGATTGTAATGTTATTCATGTATTTGTGTGACGTGGCGAGTGTAAGCCAACTATGTATCCTTTTCCCCTTTTATTTATTTACATGGGTTGTTGTGAATATTACCTTACTTGTGACATTGCTTTCAATGTGGTTATGCCTCTAAGTCGTGCTTCGACACGTAGGAGATATAGCCGCATCGAGGGCGTTACAATCATGTATGCTATGCTGTGTACCAGATCTAATGTAAACTTTGTCGTAAGTTTGGTAGGAAGGTACCAAAGTAATCCCGGCATGGAACACTGGACAGCGGGTGTCCTGAAGTACCTGAAAAGGACTAAGGAAATGTTTCTCGTTTATGGAGGTGACGAAGAGCTCGTCGTAAAGGGTTACGTCGATGCTAGCTTCGATACAGATCTGGATGACTCTAAGTCACAAACCGGATACGTGTATATTTTGAATGGTGGGGCAGTAAGCTGGTGCAGTTGCAAGCAAAGCGTTGTGGCGGGATCTACATGTGAAGCGGAGTACATGGCAGCCTCGGAGGCAGCACAAGAAGCAATCTAGGTGAAGGAGTTCATTACCGACCTAGGAGTCATTCCCAATGCGTCGGGCCCGATGACTCTCTTCTGTGACAACACTGGAGCTATTGCCCTTGCCAAGGAGCCCAGGTTTCATAGGAAGACCAGGCATATCAAGCGTCGCTTCAACTCCATTCGTGAAAGTGTTCAAAATGGAGACATAGATATTTGTAAAGTACATACGGACCTGTATGTGGCAGATCCGTTGACTAAACCTCTCCCTAGAGCAAAACATGATCAACACTAGAACTCTATGGGTGTTCGATTCATCACAATATAACTAGATTATTAACTCTAGTGCAAGTGGGAGACTATTGGAAATATGCCCTAGAGGCAATAATAAAATGGTTATTATTATATTTCCTTGTTCATGATAATTGTCTATTGTTCATGCTATAATTGTGTTATCCGGAAATCGTAATACATGTGTGAATACATAGACCACAACACGTCCCTAGTGAGCCTCTAGTTGACTAGCTCGTTGATCAAAAGATAGTCATGGTTTCCTGACTATGGACATTGGATGTCATTGATAACGGGATCACATCATTAGGAGAATGATGTGATGGACAAGACCCAATCCTAAGCATAGCTCAAAGATCGTGTAGTTCGTTTGCTAGAGCTTTTCCGAATGTCAAGTATCATTTCCTTAGACCATGAGATTGTGCAACTCCCGGATACCGTAGGAGTACTTTGGGTGTGCCAAACGTCATAACGTAACTGGGTGACTATAAAGGTGCACTACGGGTATCTCCAAAAGTATTTGTTGGGTTGGCACGAATCGAGACTGGGATTTGTCACTCCGTATGACGGAGAGGTATCTCTGGGCCCACTCAGTAATGCATCATCATAATGAGCTCAATGTGACCAAGTGGTTGATCACGTGATCATGCATTACGGTACGAGTAATGTGACTTTCCGGTAACGAGATTGAACAAGGTATTGGGATACCGACGATCGAGTCTCGGGTAAGTAACGTACCGATTGACAAAGGGAATTGTATACGGGATTGATTGAATCCTCGACATCGTGGTTCATCCAATGAGATCATCGAGGAGCATGTGGGAGCCAACATGGGTATCCAGATCCCGCTGTTGGTTATTGACTGGAGAGTCGTCTCGGTCATGTCTGCATGTCTCCCGAACCCATAGGGTCTACACGCTTAAGGTTTAGTGACGCTAGGGTTGTTGAGATATTAGTATACAGTAACCCGAAAGTTGTTCGGAGTCCCGGATGAGATCCCGGACGTCATGAGGAGTTCCGGAATGGTCCGGAGGTGAAGAATTACATATAGGAAGTCCAGTTTCGGCCATCAGGAAAGTTTTGGGGATCACCAGTATTGTACCGGGACCACCAGAAGGGTCCCGGGGGTCCACCGAGTGGGGCCACCTATCCCGGAGGGCCCCATGGGCTGAAGTGGGAGGGGAACCAGCCCCTGGTGGGCTGGTGCGCCCCCCATGGGCCTCCCCCTGCGCCTAGGGTTGGAAACCCTAGGGGTGAGGAGCACCCCACTTGGCTTGGGGGGCAAGCCACCCCCCCTTGGCCGCCGCCCCCCTTGGAGATCCCATCTCCTAGGGCCGGCGCCCCCCTAGGGGTCCTATATATAGTGGGGGGAGGGAGGGCAGCCGTACCCTAGCCCCTGGCGCCTCCCTCTCCCTCCCGTGACACCTCTCCCTCTCGCTGAGCTTGGTGAAGCCCTGCCGAGTTCACCGTTGCTTCCACCACCACGCCATCGTGCTGTTGGATCTCCATCAACCTCTTTCCCCCTTGCTGGATCAAGAAGGAGGAGACGTCTTCCCAACCGTACGTGTGTTGAACGCGGAGGTGTCGTCCGTTCGGCGCTAGGTCATTGGTGATTTGGATCACGACGAGTACGACTCCATCAACCCCGTTCTCTTGAACGCTTCCGCTCGCGATCTACAAGGGTATGTAGATGCACTCCCCTTTCCCTCGTTGCTAGATAACTCCATAGATTGATCTTGGTGATGCGTAGAAAATTTTAAATTCTGCTATGTTCCCCAACAGTGGATTAGGCAATGCAACAAGTACTTTCAAATGTCTGGTGCTCTAGAAGAGTATAAAGTCTCCTTGGCCCAATTATACATTGTTGGTGAAGCAGATGTGTCGCTTAGAAGATCAGGCTTATTAAAGAAAAAAGTGTCATGGAAAGAATTCTGCTCTGAGGTCACTAAGAGATTTTCTACACAAGGTTCCTATGACTTAACTGAAAAATTCAACTCAGTTAAGCAATCCAACAACACTGTGTCTGAATATACTAAAATATTTGAAGATCTCATGGCTGATGTCCAAGAAGAAAATCCAGAATTAGGAGAATCTTGATTTGTAAGATGTTATGTCAAAGGCATGAGAGAAGGTATAAAATTCCAGATCAGGCCCTTGAGACCACAAACCCTTACAGATGCATATTGGTTAGCTAAGGATGTAGAACCTTGTCACCCACGAGTGGCTGTGAATGCAAAAAGGACAACTGTTCCTTACAACAACTATTATCAGAAAAACAATGCAACTTACCCTCCCAAAGTGAATGTTGCTCCTGTTGCACAGCAGCAACTCCGTGTCAGACACACTGAAATTCCTGTTAGTACTGCTCAGAAAATTAGGAAAGTGGGGGAATGCTGGAGATGTGGTGACAAATGGGTACATGGGCATAAGTGTAAATTAGTACCTAATGTTCAAGCAATGCAGCAGGAACAAGAAGAGCCAGTCACTTGATGTGGAGGAGCAACTGTTAGAAGAACAGACAGAGCAAGCAACTAAAGGGGATCAAGCTATGTTCATATCTGCTTTTGCAATGGGACAGCAACTGGCAGTGCCAACACCTACAGTGGTCATTCATATCAATGGGAAAAGAGCAGTTGCATTGTTGGATTCAGGTAGCACCACATCCTTCATAAATCTGGATTTTGCTGTTAAGGCAAACTACAACTTGCTACCTGTCAAACCTAGAAGAATTGCAGTAGCGGGAGGAGGCATATTGACATCTACTGCAGTTGTCCCTAAGTGTCAGTTTCAGATCTCTAAAATGACACTCACACACAATTTTAGAACTCTGGCTCTACCAAGTCATGATGCAATACTGGGATATGATTGGTTTACTGCTGTGAGCCCTGTTTCTTTTGATATTCCTGCACAACAATTCAGTTTCACTCTTGGAGGAAAGCAGACTGTATCTACAGCAGTGTTTACTACTCCAGCAAGTGTGAAGGAAGTGCCTGTTAAGAAAGTAAAGAAACTGTTGGATAAAGGACCTGAAGTTTTCTTGTGTCAAATACACAACATACTCATGGATGCACCAGAGGATTTTAAAACTCCTCCACAAATACAGAAATTACTGCTGGAGTATGCTGACCTATTTGAGGAACCTAAATCATTGCCTCCCCATAGGGCCTTGGACCACAAAATTCCCTTGGTGGATGGTGCTACTCCACCACAGGTCAGACCTTATAAACCAGAAAAGGAAATGGAGGAGCAGATCAAAAAGTTGTTGGCTGCACATCTCACAAGACACAGTCAAAGTCCTTTTGCAGCTCCTGTGTTATTAGTAAAAAAGAAGGATGGATCAATGAGTCTGTGCACAGACTTCAGAAAATTAAATTCTCTTACAGTTAAGAACAAATTTCCTATACCTGTTATAGAGGACCTTCTGGATGAATTGCATGGGGCAAACTATTTCACCAAACTAGATTTGAGGTCTGGCTATCACCAAATCAGAATGCTCCTGAGGATATACACAAAACTGCTTTCAGAATATTCCTGGGACATTTTGAATTTCTGGTAATACCCTTTGGACTGTCTAATGCTCCTGGCACTTTCCAAGAATTAATGAACACCATCTTTGCACCTTATTTGAGGAAATTTGTATTGGTATTCTTTGATGGTATATTAATCTTCAGCAAAACCCTCACAGAACACTTGGACCACATAAAGTTGGTGCTAGAACTTTTAAGAGAACATCAACTGTATGCCAAAATGTCCAAGTGTGTGTTTGCAGTTCCACAAGTGGAATATCTAGGGCATGTGATTTCTGCAAAAGGAGTGGCCACAGACCCACAAAAGATTTCTGCCATAGCTGAGTGGCCTGTTCCTGAGAATATCACAAAACTTAGAAGTTTCCTGGGGCTAGCTGGATATTGCAGAAGATTTATTAAAGGGTATGGTGTAATATGCAGGCCTTTACATGATTTGCTCAAAAAGGGAATTTTTCATTGGTTGTCTGAACATACACAAGCTTTCCAACAATTGAAACAAGCCTTGACTTCTGCTCCTGTGTTGGCCCTACCAAAATTTTCTCAACCATTTATCTTGGAAACTGATGCTTCAGGAAAGGAAATTGGAGCTATTCTAATGCAGCAGGGTAGACCAATATCTTACTACAGTTCATCTCTATGCCCTAGGAATGCTGCTATGTCTACATATGAGAAAGAGGCCCTAACAATACTTGAAGCATTGAAAAGATGGAGACACTACTTGTTAGGGAAAGAGTTGATTATTAAGACTGACCAACAATCTCTCAAGTTTATCACTGATCAGAAAATCACTGAAGGAGTTCAACACAAACTCATGATGAAGTTGTTGGAATTCAACTTCACAATCCAGTACAAAAAGGGTATTCATAACAAAGTGGTTGATGCACTATCAAGAGTTCTTCCTAAATGCATGGCTATTTCTGCAGCTACTCCTACATGGGCAGCAAATCTTGTGGCAAGTTATCAGCAAGATCCTTCTAGCTTGCAGCTCCTGGAAAAACTACTCCTTCAAGGGGATAACAAGTTGCCAGATTACTCTCTAGTAGCTGGAATTATAAGGTACAAGGGAAAAATTTATGTGGGCAATTCCCCTGACTTACAGTCCAAGTTGCTTGCAGCTTTGCACAGTTCTCCTGTGGGTGGCCACTCAGGGAGAAGAGCAACTTACCACAGAGTAAAAAGCATCTTCTACTGGCCTGGTTTAAAGTCAGCTGTAGAAGCTTTCATTGCTGCTTGCCCTGTATGTCAAAGAGCCAAGCATGAGAATTGTTTGCAACCTGGACTGCTAGAACCCTTACCTGTTGCAGATATGGCCTGGCATCATATCTCCATGGATTTTATTGAAGGATTGCCCAAATCACAAGGAAAGGATGTGATCATGGTAGTAGTGGATAGGTTTACAAAATACTCCCACTTCATACCACTGTCTCACCCTTATTCAGTAATCAGTGTTGCTCAATCATTTGTGGACAATATAATTAGATTGCATGGCCCTCCAAAGCTCATTATATCTGACAGAGATAGAATCTTCACTAGCCAACTTTGGAAAGACATCTTCTCTACACTGAAAGTGGACCTCAGATACAGTACTGCTTATCACCCTCAAACTGATGGCCAGACTGAGCGTGTTAATCAGTGCTTGGAAACCTACCTTAGATGCATGACTACATCTGCTCCCACTAAGTGGTTATCCTGGCTCTCCTTGGCAGAATTTTGGTATAACTCAACTTATCGCACTGCAATCAAAATGTCTCCATTTCAGGCCCTATATGGATTTCCCCCTCCCCTCATATCAGAATTGGCCATACCTGTGCCTGAGGATGAAGAAGCACACGACTTCTTAAATGCCAAGCAACCGATCTTAAAGCAACTCAAAGATAATCTGGTGTTGGCCCAAAACAGGATGAAGAAATATGAAGATACTAGAAGAATTGAAAGAAGTTTTTAGGTGGGAGACCCAGATTACTTAAAAATGGCTCCCTACAGATTAGCAGCATTTGTATTCAGGGGTGCGTTGAAGCTGCAAAACAGATATTATGGTCCTTTTAGGGTCATTCAGAAAGTGGGCAATGCAGCCTACACGTTGCAGTTACCGAGTGGGGTGCAAATCCACCCAGTGTTCCATGTGAGCCAGTTGAAGAAGCACATTGGGGACAAAGCAATACCTGATCCTAATCTGCCACTAGTCAACCAAGATGGCACAGTCAAAGTGGGACCATCGGAAGTTCTAGAGGTTCGACAAGTTCCTTGACAGAACATGCCGGTAGTGCATTGGCTTATCAGATGGATCAACTTACCATCAATAGAGGTGACTTGGGAAGATGCAGATTTTATCAAGTATACATTCCTGGAGTTCTTCAGTAACACTACACGCGCGTGGCGAGAAGCAGCAGCTACGCCGTGAGGACATGTCGAGCCTTAAGGGGGGAGCAATGTCAGGACCGAAGCGCGTGCGGTATTTCTTCAGTTAACTATATCAGTTGGGTTCAGAAGAAGAACGGTTGGGATCGCGCCTCACTTAAATATGCTCGTCGCTAGCCGTTAGATCGCAACTGTTCCATTTCAGGCCATTACTGTTACTTTTCATGTTGTTGCCGTGAGCACTTTAGACCTATAAAGGGAGCCGGGTTATGGTCGTCCTCATCATCGAATCTTCTCTTGAATTGCCGTGCTGGCTAAGCAAAACTACAGCTAATACAAAGGCACTCAGATCTGGGCAAACTTTTCCCCTTTTCCTTCCTTCAGAACCCTAGTTCATACTCCAAAATATAGTGGGTCCTGACACCTCGGCCTACTAAGGCGTCCCCCAGAAACCCTAGCTCGCCCTCGTTCATTCCCCCCTCGATCCCCATCGTCCCCCCTCTCCTCTGGCTCGATTTTGAGCTCGCAATCTCATGTGGTCATCGCTGCCTCGCCGTCATTGACGCGTCCACTGGCCTCTCCGGCGTACGTGAGCACATCCTGGAGGTTCGCCGCGCTCTACCGCGTCCGTTCAGGGCATTGGAACGAGGCAGGGAGCTGTGTAGCCGACGCAGTCTTTGTCTTCTTCGTCCGGTCGTCGCCGTCTCGCCATCACCACCGCCTCTCCGGTCCACCCCGACCCTCCCCGAGCATGCCCATGGTCTCGCGGTGAGCAACTCCTCCGGATATCTCCTTCCCCCGCTTTGATTCGGTCGTTGTTTGCCGTCCCCGAGCACATCTGATCTCGCGCGTACGCGTACATACGTGCGTGCGTGAGCTGCTGCTTAACAGCTATCTGTAGCTGCTGTGTACTGCTGCCAGTGCGCGCCCGTCCCTGGCCCCGTCTCCGCCTGCAGCTGCTCGCCGGCCATCGCCTAGCGGCGCCTCGGAGCCGCCCGCGCCCATCGTTGCCATGCTCCACTGCCGCCGTCGCTGCTGCTCACCGTGGCCCGTGCCTGCTGGCCGTGCACGCCCTAGCGTGCCCTGCTTGCTTTCCCCCGCGTAGTGCCTCCCTTGGCCAACGCCATGGCCATGGCCGCCGCACACATGCGTGCGTGTGTGCCATCCGCGTGAGGCCGGCTAGCTCACAGCCGGCCAATTAGTTTAGGCACTAATTAGCAACATTGGTTAGGTTAATTAATTGTTAGGTTAGCCTAGTGGCCCAATGACAGAGGGACTCTCTGATAATTAAACAAAAACTAACTAATCTAATAAAGTTAGAGACAATGACAGCCAGGACCCGCCTACACTATTCATCCTTTGACTATTCAACCTTTGACTAGGTCAACCCAGCCCCACTGGCCCATAGTCATACTCATAGGCTAGAATAACAGTAGGTGACAAAAGTATTTACTATTTTATTTTCAAATTAATTGAAATTCCAGAAAATGATTAAAACTTAGAAAATTAACCGTAGGTCAGATGAAAAAGTTTTCTTCATGAAAGTTGCTCAGAACGACGAGACGAATCCGGATACGCAGCCCGTTCGTCCGCCACGCATCCCTAGCATAGTGAACACGGAACTTTCCCCCTCCGGTTCATCTGTCCGAAAACGCGAAACACTGGAGATATTTTCCCGGATGTTTGCCCCCTTCATCGGTACCACCTCATACCATGTTAGGGCACACCTAGCATCACGCTTTGTCATGTCATGCATCGTTATGCATCTGTTTGCTTAATATTTATTGTTTCTTCCTCCTCTTCTCTCGCTAGACACCGAGACCGACGCTGCCGCTACCCAGTACGACTACGGTGTCCCCCCCTCTCTTGCCAGAGCAACCAGGCAAGCCCCCCCTTGATCACCAGATATCGCCTACTCTCCTCTATACTGCTTGCATTAGAGTAGTGTGGCATGTTACTGCTTTCCGTTAATCCTATCCTGATGCATAGCATGTCCTTGCTACTACTGTTGTTACCTTTACCTGGAATCCTAGGATGCTAGTTTATCATCAGTGGCCCTACATTCTTGTCTGTATGCCATGCTATACTATTGGGTCGTGATCACTTGGGAGGTGATCACAGGTATATACTATATACTTTATACATGATACATGTGGTGACTAAAGTCAGGTCGGCTCGTGGAGCACCCGCGAGTGATTCACGGATTGGGGGCTGAAAGGACCTTTGTCCCAACGGCCCTTTGTGTGGATCTTTGTGGCGAAGCGACAGGGCAGGTTGAGACCACCTAGGAGAGAGGTGGGCCTGGCCCTGGTCGGCGTTCGCGGTTATTTCAAGATAACACGTTTAACGAGATCTTGGTATTTGATTTGAGTCTGGCGACTGGCCTATACGCACTAACCATCTACGCGGGGACAGTTATGGGCACTCGACGTCGTGGTATCAGCCGAAGCCTTCGTGACGTCAACGACTGAGCGACGCGCGCCGGGTTGGACCATGTAACGCAACTTCCTTTGTAATGGAGATTGCTAGGTATGCTCTCCGGCCGCCCACACAACGTGCATGTGTGCAATGGGCGATGGGCCCAGACCCCTGCGCGCATAGGATTTAGACCGACGTGCTGACCTCTCTATTGTGCCTAGGTAGGGCTGCGACGTGTTGATCTTCCGAGGCCGGGCATGACCCAGGAAAGTGTGTCCGGCCAAATGGGATCGAGCGTGTTGGGTTATGTGGTGCACCCCTACAGGGAAGTTAATCTATTCGAATAGCCGTGATCTTCGGTAACAGGACGACTTGGAGTTGTACCTTGACCTTATGACAACTAGAACCGGATACTTAATAAAACACACCCTTCCAAGTGCCAGATACAACCGGTGATCGCTCTCTCACAGGGCGACGAGGGGAGGATCATCGGTTAGGATTATGCTATGCGATGCTACTTGGTGAACTTACCATCTACTCTCTTCTCCTGCTGCAAGATGGAGGTTACCAGAAGCGTAGTCTTCGATAGGACTATCTATCCCCCTCTTATTCCGGCATTCTACAGTTCAGTCCACATATGATATCCTTATTCCATTTGATTCCAATGCATACATATGTAGTGTAGCTCCTTGCTTGCGAGTACTTTGGATGAGTACTCACGGTTGCTTTGCTCCCACTTTTCCCCCTTTCTATACCCGATTGCTGCGACCAGACGTTGGAGCCCAGGAGCCAGACGCCACCGTCGACGACGACTACTACTACTCGGGAGGTGCCTACTACTACGTACAGCCCGCTGACGACGATCAGGAGTAGCTTAGGAGGATCCCAGGCAGGAGGCATGCGCCTCTTTCGATCCGTATCCCACTTTGTGCTAGCCTTCTTAAGGCAAACTTGTTTAACTTATGTCTGTACTCAGATATTGTTGCTTCCGCTGACTCGTCTATGATCGAGCTCTTGTATTCGAGCCTTCGAGGCCCCTGGCTTGTAATATGATGCTTGTATGACTTACTTTATTTGTAGAGTTGTGTTGTGATATCTTCCCGTGAGTCCCTGATCTTGATCGTACACGTTTGCGTGTATGATTAGTGTACGATTGAATCGGGGGTGTCACACAAGAGTCGGCCCATTTCTGGCCTGTTAACCCGTTGCGCCGTTTCCAGCCCGTCCTACATTCTGGCCCATTAATGACCCGTTATGCCTGTGAAAGAATTAAGCCTTTGCTGTCCTCCAGCCTGTTAACGACCCATTACCATGCTGGGCCGATACCAATACGCCAGTTTACGGCCCATGTTGACCCATTTATCCGACGACCCAAGGCCCACTGATTCTACGGCCCTGTTGGAGGCTCATTTACCGACGGCCCGTAGGAGGCCCATGGATCCTACGCCCCATAGCAGGGTCAAGTTTACCATGGTCCTTATATCAAGCAGGAAGTACAATATTATCTTCATTAAGAGGGCCCGAACCTGGGTAAACATTGTGTACCCTGCCTCCGGTTACCTTCGATCCTCAAACGCACAGTTCGGGATCCCCTACCCGAGATTGGTCGGTTTTGACACCGACACGGACCAACACTTCAAGGGGCGCATACAGCTGACCGCCGGACATGGGCACATCGGAGCCGGCGAGCTCCGTTTAGATTAAGTTTTACGTTGCATATAGTAATATGGATTTGGTGGTTTGGAAACGGTGTTTGTGGTTGTAGAATCGACTTTTTATGCGGAAACAGAAACAAAAACAGAACGGAGAGAAAATATGAAAACGGAAACGAAAATTTGCAAAACAGAAGTGGAAACGGATTTTTTATGCGGAAATGGAAACAAAAACAGAACTGTGTTTTTCGGTCTAACATGCATGGAAATGGAACTTTCCGTTTCCGTGAATATGGAATTTCTGTTTTTACTATAGACCTATAGCTGCTTTGTAGCCCAAGCACCAAAGATAACACAATGACACAATTAGTAGAATGGATCTAAGGCCCAACTTCTACTACCACACATGTACTAAGCTTAACCCATACACAATTGTCCGATACTACTACAATACTACGCTAAGTTGCTAACATAATGATATTATTTTGTAGCAATGTTAAAAACTCATTAAATTTGTTTATTTCTCTATGATTCAAGGGGTTTTTAAGTTCCGATTAATGCCTATTTTTGTTTCCATATCCGCTTTGTATTCGCTCCATGTCCGTTTCCGGTAGTATCTGTTTCCATATTCATTTCCGGGGTTTCTGTATTCGTTTCTGCTTCTGCAAAAAAATGTGAAAACAAATATGATAGCACTCAGTTCCATCCGTTTCCGCTCTATTTTCATCCCTATTGTATGGTCACTTTTCATGTCCATAGGCGCTTGGGGACTGAATTTTCGGTATTGCGATTGTAGATGCTCTTATGACTGCAATGCCGAGCAAGAACAGGAGACACCTTTCTTCTAAAATGACCAGAAGGATTCAGTGACCAACCGTGCAATCTTACACATTGCAGATATCAAAGATCTAATGATAGTCATCACAAAAGGGCACCTTAATCACCATTTAAGGAATCTTTGCAAAGTCTAGCAATATATCCGAATTTCAAGGAACATCTTCTCTAGCCCCCGTATGACAGGAGCAGCTTTCCTACAAAGAGAATCAAAGAACTTGCATCTTGACCATAGCTTTGTCAGTTCGGTGGCGTGTTGAAATAAAAGCAGATTTGAACCATAGAAAATGTGTAATCAATTTTGCTAAGTCTCACTCTCAGTCGACTGAGACTTTGTTATGTCTCCACCAATACTATATTCTCCTTTGATCTTGCATGAAGATTCATATAATTTTTTTATTTTCAGTTTTTATTTTTTTATATAGTATGTCACTTGACTGAAACTTGGTTAAGTCTCAGTCGATTGAGACCTAGCCGTACCCATGTGCAATATCTTAGAAAATGCGCCAATGATATTAGAGCATCTATAATCAGATCTCTCAAACCCGCCTCATACATCCGGACAGGTCGCCCGGTCATGATTTTTTAACACAGACGACCCCTGAAAAGCCCAGACTGGCCGACACCCCCCATATCCAACCCAAATATGAGGCGGATATGGGGACGCTCGGGCGCGCCCGTGCACACCTTCCACGTCGGCCTGAAGGTGTGGCCTCACACAGACTCGCCGGGAAACCCGACAGTTCGACGGGCGCCTCAATCGTCTCCGCAGTGTGAACACCGCGTGGCGCCGCTCCGGCTCCCCGCTCGAGGCTGTAGCCGGCTATTTAAGCCGGCCGACGCCTCCAGCCCTAGCACATCCGCCTCTTCCCTTCCTCCGCCGCTACTCAAACCCGTTAGCCATGCCCCCACGCCGCCGCCGCTACACGATCCAACACCGACTCTTCCTCCTTGAGCAAGTCCGGATCTGTAGGGAAGCGGGGCTACCTCTAAAACCGGAGAAGGATTTCGAGGAAGTGGAGGAGGAGGAGCCGGCGAACGAGGAAGAGGAGGAGCAGGAGCAGGAGCCGGCGGAGGAGGCGCCGCCGATGGATATGGGTGAGGAGGAGGCGCCGGCGATGGAGGAGGACATGGGCGTGTGGTCGGAGCAGCACGCCAATCGCGCGGAGTCGGCTGCGGAGGCCAGGCGTCGCCGTCGGCAACAGGTGGAGGCGGCGCAGGCGGCCCAGGCGGCTCCGGACCCGGCACAGGTGACTCAGGCCATCTTCGACAACGACGAAATTTGAGTACTATAGAATGTAGTACGTAGCTATATGTTGTGCATGCTTTTGTATGGATTTAGGGGAAGAATAGGAGAAAATTACATGGAGAAGGAAATATGAGGCGTGCCCGATCAGTGTCGGCGGACGCGTCCGGTCGTGTTCGCGGGTGTTTGAGGGACCGGATTTGCTAAGTCCGGTGTTAGATGCTCTTAGCCAGCGACGACCGAGAAGGCAGCCGAGCAAAGGAGGAGACGGAGGATGGGTCACAAGATGAAGACGAAGAACCATCAAAGCGAGAGACAGCACAAGACCCAGAGGCAGGAAAGAAAACGAGACGAAGCAAAAACAAGAGCTCGGGTCGGCGCACATAGTCGCGGCCGGAACAGCGAATCCGGGCGTCTGCAGTAGTAGCAACCATACGGCCGTGCGCGCCGCCCAACCCGCATGCACTGCGCTGCCGCACCAGGCCAAACGAGAGCGAAGCGAGAACAGGCCAGGGAGGGAGAGGGATCCTCCGGAGGGAGGGAGCCATGCAAGCAAGCCACAGAGTGGTGGCCGGAACAGGGAATCCGGGCGTCTGCAGTGGCGTACGCGGCCGTGGCCGTGCGTGCTGCCCCTGCCCATGCCCATGCAGCAAGGAAAGGAATCAATCCCCCTACGACTCTACTCCGCTGCCACGCTCTGGCTTCCCTTTTCCTTTCCGGCCTCCCTCGATCCCTTCCTTCCCTCCGCCCATCCTGCTACAGTCAGTACTGTTCTGGTCCGGCCGCGCCATCCTTTCCATTTCCGGCACCCTCCCCTTCC
This sequence comes from Triticum dicoccoides, assembly GCF_002162155.2. Lineage (NCBI taxonomy): Eukaryota > Viridiplantae > Streptophyta > Magnoliopsida > Poales > Poaceae > Triticum > Triticum dicoccoides. The sequence continues at coordinate 561,777,534 of NC_041390.1, read as the reverse complement.
TCCCCCCTTTCCCCCATCCATCCACCCACCCGCCCAGCTACTCTACTCCCCACTAGGTAGCCAGCCAGCCAGCCGTCCGTCCGTCCCCCCTCCTCTGCGTTCCGGCGGGCCCCGCGCCGCAGTCGCGTGTCGCGTGCATAAAAAATGACTGGGCCGGCAGGGCCCCGTGCTTGCGTCCTGATCGCTTTGTTTATGCGCCTAATCCTCGCGTGGGCTCGCCCGGGCCGCGGTTGGCCCGGTTTTTATTAGTAGTACTCCGCCCTTTGCCAATCGGAGCAAAGCTAGCGCTGGTCCCGGTCTCGAGACCCCGAACCCCCCGCGTCGCCTCCTCCACTCCACCTCCCCTCCCCCCTTTCCTCTCCCCTCCTCTCCTTTCGCATCCCTCCTTCCATCCATCCCCATCGCATCGCAACCGCCGCATCGGCGAGTGAGCCGCGCCAGCACGGTGCTCCGAGCCTGCCTGCCTGGGCGAGCCTCGGCGCGGGCGGTGGCCGGGTTAGAGAGGGGAGGGGACGAGGAGATCGAGGGAGAGAGGGAGGCGACGCGATGGCGCGGGAGCGGAGGGAGATAAAGCGGATAGAGAGCGCGGCGGCGCGGCAGGTCACCTTCTCCAAGCGCCGCCGGGGCCTCTTCAAGAAGGCCGAGGAGCTCTCCGTCCTCTGCGACGCCGACGTCGCGCTCATCGTCTTCTCCTCCACCGGCAAGCTCTCCCAGTTCGCCAGCTCCAGGTACATGCGTCCCTCCTCCGCGCCGCTCGCTCGCTCGCTCGCCTCGGGTCCTCCCCTCCCGTCCCTCCTCGTCTCGTCTTCCCGCGACGGTCCGTAGATCTACCCGCCTCTCTTCTTCCCTCGCCTTCCCGGGCGCAGGATCCGGCTCGCCTAGGGTTCATGCTGCTCCCTCCCGCGGGTCCCGTGTCAGTTTTGCGTGCCTTTCCGCGTCTCGCGCGCCCGGTGGGGATCATGCGACGTGCTGGCGGGGCGGATCGCGTTGCTTGGCACCGCCCGCAGCGGATTTTCTGGTTACGTTCGCGGATGTCGTCATTCTTGCCGAAATGGGGATTTTAATTATTTCTGTTTACTGTAGTAGTCATACTCCTGTAGCTGGTTGCGCATTTTTTTCGTTGATTTTCTTTTTTTCTTTTCCCGATCGAGCGGTGTGTTACGAGCATGCGCGCCTCTGCGAGTGCTGCGGCTTCTGTTTATATTCGCTGCGTATGTCTATGCATCTTCAGCTGCGGTGTTTTATCGTCGGTTCTTGCGCGCCTCGAGTGCTCCGGTGGGGCAAAGTTGCGCCTGCTAATTGCGTACGTACGGCCGGACTTGTGATTTTATGTGCTGCTGCTCGTACGTCGCATCGCCCGCTGATTCTAATGGGACTTAGTGTTCTGTGCGGTATATCGGTTACTGTTGTTCGATGAGATATTATTTGTACTCTTGCACGCATTTGTTCGTCGCCTCTTTTCCTTTCTTCCTTAGTTTGGGTTTGGGTGTGAAGGCTTCCTCGACGGGAGAAAGCAATGATATATTTGTGGTCCATAGATTGTTGTGCTGATGTCCTCCACTTGTTTGTTTTGTTCAGGTCTCCATTCTCTGCCGTTCAATGTGGCCGTTAGGGGAAAATTTGCCGTTGTTAGCTACTGTACCTAGTATTCTAACACTGTAGCATCTTGGGCATCATGTTTGTTTACGAGATTCTTATGGACCTTCAAATGACTCATCAGCCTTCTTTAACTTATTATGTGCTGCCTTTACATGTCACCGTACTGATTTTTTTTTTATTAAAGATGAAATAGTCTTAGTTGTTGTATATGTGTTGACATTGAAAAGCTTCGTCAGCTAATCAAATGATACGCTATCACCAAAATCATATTTGAGTTTTCTTTTCCTGGGATCATTTGTTTAGCTGAGGAAGTTGTGTGTATGGTCTCAACTTCTTTTACTTGAAACAGTAACTGTCTTGTTAAAGAATAGCAATCTTTTGAGGAGTGTCCGGTGTTTTAAGTTTCTTGGATGATTATGGATCATACTGGTGCATGCCAACTTCAGTGAATCATCGATAACCATGCATTTGTCTAACATAGCATTACAAGGAAAGTACTATGACTTGGAACTCTTATTAGCAGTAAACTGTAGGAGCAAAACGTAAGGACATTTGAGTCCAGCATTAATTTCCTCCGCGGTGCATTATAATATTTACTAAACTTCTAGGAACCAGAATGCTACAAGTAATTAGTCCTTGTTTAGGTAATTTAAAGAATAATTTAAACTGAATGTTACATAATAGGGACTGAGAGCATTTAACTACTGCTATATACAAAGTTAATGGGAAAATGTGGACTCAGTTTCGATGCTTTCTCATTAAGGTGTTTGGATTCAAAAAACATTCTGACTTTCTATCTGGTTAAGGATAATCTCTCTTCATTTCAGAAACAAACATTTTTTGGCTTTCTCTTCTGTTTATTTAGTCCATCGCACTAACGGGTGTCATCTTATATATGTAGAAATGTTATTACTTATGGACTAGTGTTTTTTCGTTCGGGTTAACATCAGAGTTCAGTCTTCACTTTAACCTAACTTCATACTCTTGTCAGTGATTTCTAGTAATTTGATCATCATTGTTACAATGAACTGTCAAAGTGACTATAGTTAATGTACCTAGTATGCCCCTGTATAATTCTGAACATCCCTATATCACTGTTATTTTAGTCATTTCCTTTTTTATTGATTAGTTGTAGCTTCATGTCGTACTGATATTGCCTTTCCTTGGACAGTATGAATGAGATCATCGACAAGTACAGCACGCATTCTAAGAACCTGGGGAAAACAGACCAGCCTGCTCTTGACTTGAACGTAATAATCACTTCTCACCCTCAGTGATGTTAGCCAGCAAATTGAAGTTCTGTGTTTGTAGTGTCCCAATACTTGTGAATCTACATAAGCAATATAAGGATAACAACAACAACAACAACAAAGCCTTTAGTCCCAAACAAGTTGGGGTAGGCTAGAGGTGAAACCTATAAGATCTCGCAACCAACTCATGGCTCTGGCACATGGATAGCAAGCTTCCACGCACCCCTGTCCATAGCTAGCTCTTTGTCGATACTCCAATCCTTCAGGTCTCTCTTAACGGACTCCTCCCATGTCAAAATCGGTCGACCCCGCCCTCTCTTGACATTCTCCGCACGCTTTAGCCATCCGCTATGCACTGGAGCTTCTGGAGGCCTGCGCTGAATATGCCCAAACCATCTCAAACGATGTTGGACAAGCTTCTCCTCAATTGGTGCTACCCCAACTCTATCTCGTATATCATCATTCCGGACTCGATCCTTCCTCGTGTGGCCACACATCCATCTCAACATACGCATCTCCGCCACACCTAACTGTTGAACATGTCGCCTTTTAGTCGGCCAACACTCCGCGCCATACAACATTGCGGGTCGAACCGCCGTCCTGTAGAACTTGCCTTTTAGCTTTTGTGGCACTCTCTTGTCACAGAGAATGCCAGAAGCTTGGCGCCACTTCATCCATCCGGCTTTGATTCGATGGTTCACATCTTCATCAATACCCCCATCCTCTTGCAACATTGACCCCAAATACCGAAAGGTGTCCTTCCGAGGTACCACCTGGCCATCAAGGCTAACCTCCTCCTCCTCACAGCTAGTAGTACTGAAACCGCACATCATGTACTCGGTTTTAGTTCTACTAAGCCTAAACCCTTTCGATTCCAAGGTTTGTCTCCATAACTCTAACTTCCTATTTACCCCCGTCCGACTATCGTCAACTAGCACCACATCATCCGCAAAGAGCATACACCATGGGATATCTCCTTGTATACCCCTTGTGACCTCATCCATCACCAATGCAAAAAGATAAGGGCTCAAAGCTGACCCTTGATGCAGTCCTATCTTAATCGGGAAGTCATCGGTGTCGACATCACTTGTTCGAACACTTGTCACAACATTATTGTACTTGTCCTTGATGAGGGTAATGTACTTTGCTGGGACTTTGTGTTTCTCCAAGGCCCACCACATGACATTCCGCGGTATCTTATCATAGGCCTTCTCCAAGTCAATGAACACCATATGCAAGTCCTTCTTATGCTCCCTATATCTCTCCATAAGTTGTCGTACCAAGAAAATGGCTTCCATGGTCGACCTCCCAGGCATGAAACCAAACTGATTTTTGGTCACGCTTGTCATTCTTCTTAAGCGGTGCTCAATGACTCTCTCCCATAGCTTCATTGTATGGCTCATTAGCTTAATTCCACGGTAATTAGTACAACTCTGAACATCCCCCTTGTTCTTGAAGATTGGTACTAATATACTCCGTCTCCATTCTTCTGGCATCTTGTTTGCCCGAAAAATGAGGTTGAAAAGCTTGGTTAGCCATACTATCGCTACGTCCCCGAGACCTTTCCACACCTCAATGGGGATACAATCAGGGCCCATCGCCTTGCCTCCTTTCATCCTTTTTAAAGCCTCCTTCACCTCAGACTCCTGGATGCGCCGCACAAAACGCATGCTGGTCTCATCAAAGGAGTCATTCAGTTCAATGGTAGAACTCTCATTCTCCCCATTGAACAGCTTGTCGAAGTACTCCCGCCATCTATGCTTAATCTCTTCGTCCTTCACCAAGAGTTGGCCTGCTCCGTCCTTGATGCATTTGACTTGGCCAATATCCCTCGTCTTCCTCTCCCGGATCTTAGCCATCTTATAGATGTCCCTTTCACCTTCCTTCGTGCCTAACCGTTGGTAGAGGTCCTCATATGCCCGACCCCTTGCTTCACCAACAGCTCGCTTTGCGGCCTTCTTCGCCATCTTGTACTTCTCTATGTTGTCTACACTCCTATCCAGGTATAGGCGTCTGAAGCAATCTTTCTTCTCTTTAAGCGCCTTCTGGACATCATCATTCCACCACCAGGTATCCTTATCTTCGCTTCTCCTTCCCCTGGACACTCCAAACTCCTCCGAGGCCACCTTACGAATGCAAGTCGCCATCTTCATCCACACATTGTCCGCATCCCCTCCTTCCTCCCAAGGGCCCTCCTTAAATACCCTCTCCTTGAACACCTGAGCTACCTCCCCCTTGAGCTTCCACCACTTCGTTCTAGCGACCTTGGCACGCTTATCCCGCTGGACACGAATCCGAAAGCGGAAGTCAGCAACCACCAGCTTATGCTGGGGTACAACACTCTCCCCAGGTATCACCTTACAGTCTAGGCACGCACGCCTATCTTCTCTTCTCGAGAGGATGAAATCAATCTGGCTAGAGTGTTGGCCACTACTAAAAGTCACCAGTTGTGCTTCTCTCTTTCTAAAGAGGGTGTTAGCTACAATCATGTTGTAGGCTAGAGCAAAGCTTAAGACATCTTCTCCTTCTTGATTCCTGATGCCATAGCCAAAGCCCCCATGCGCCCCTTCAAAACCTGTGTTAGATGTACCCACGTGGCCATTGAGGTCTCCTCCTATGAAGAGCTTCTCACCAATCGGTACACTCCTAACCATGTCTTCCAAGCCTTCCTAGAACTCCCTCTTGGTGTTCTCATTGTGGCCTACTTGCGGGGCATATGCGCTGATAACATTGAGAACCAAGTCCTCAGCTACCAGCTTGACCAGGATAATCCGGTCCCCACGTCTCCTGACGTCTACCACTCCATACTTGAGGCTCTTGTTGATCAAGATGCCTACGCCATTTCTGTTTGCGGCCGTCCCCGTGTACCACAGCTTGAAGCCGGTATCCTCCACCTCCTTCGCCTTCTGTCCTCTCCATTTGGTTTCTTGGACGCAAAGGATATCAACACCTCTCCTCACTGCTGCATCAACTAGCTCCCGAAGCTTCCCTGTCAGGGACCCTACGTTCCAGCTACCTAAGCGAATCCTCCTAGGCTCGGCTAGCTTCCTTACCCTTCGCACTCGTCGAGTCAAATGCGAAGACCCTTGCTCATTTTCCACTACATCCGGGCGCCGATGTAGCGCGCCACTAAGGATGCGACGACCCGATCCTCGCTCACTTGCCACCGTATCCGGATCAAGATACGGCGCGCCACTTGGGGGGTGACGGCCCGGCCCTTGCCCATTTTCCACCACACCCGGGTTCCGATGTGGCGCGTCGCTGAGAGGGTTACGCCCCAACGAAAATCTTTTGGGTTTCATCTCCATAAGAGTGGCTGAGTTTTTACGTTGGCTCGCCAAGCCTATCACAACCCTCCTCCTTTACCCGGGCTTGGGACCGGCTATGTTGAGACAACATAGGCGGAGTTACATAAGCAATATAAGGATGTGGCCCAAAATAAAATATCTTATATTCAAGGCCTAATCTAGCACAAACCTTCATATAAATGCATTTTCCCCATCTAAAACCATTGAAGCGAAACTTTGCTATAAAGAATACTTGAAAGTTGAAAAGCAGTATCTTCTATCCCAAAATGCCAATGGCGGGCGACCTTGATGGAGGTGGTTATTTTGAAAAAAGAAAAGAAAAATCATATTTTGAAGTTACTATTTTTTTTTGAAAAAAATCATACACATTCATATGGATGTATCCTACATGTATGCAATTTTTGAAGATGATATATATATTATGGTGAGATCTACACAAAAAAGACAAAATCATGTAGAATTTTTTGAAACTCTAAAATTTAATTATTGAATTTTTTAAAACAACCACACCCTTTTCAAGTTTTTTTTGAGTTGGGTGTTAGGCCACATATAATACTCCCTCTGTCCCAAAATAAGTGTCGTTGTTTTAGTTAACCACAACACTTATTGTTCATGATAGCTGTGAAAAGGTGTACTTCTCTTCCTTATTTTTATTAATGGATGTCAACACTTTATAAAGTAGAAGCCTTGGGCAAAATGTAGGCAAAAAAATTTATCAGCTATTGCAATATGATAATTACTGCCTTTTCTGAATGCATTGATAGTATTCATTTATAAACTCCTCTTGGTATATGAAGGTAGTTGCGATTTGGTTGATTAAATTTCTTAATCAAATTAGTACTGACATGCTGGCGCATTTCTATTTTCAGTTAGAGCATAGCAAGTATGCAAATTTGAACGATCAGCTTGCAGAAGCTAGTCTTCGACTAAGGTTATGTTCTCCCCATTATATTTTTTACATGATCCATGCTGAATTTATTTTGCAATTCCATATATAATAATGGCAATTCTTGTCCAACCTATAGACAGATGAGAGGTGAGGAGCTTGAGGGGTTGAGTGTTGATGAACTCCAGCAGTTGGAGAAAAACCTAGAAACTGGTCTGCACAGGGTGCTTCAGACAAAAGTACGGTCACTGAACATGTCATTTTTCAAAGTTCCCTTCTAATCAGGCTCAAAAAGAGCAACTATTTAGCGGGCTGTATGATTTTGCAGGATCAACAATTCTTGGAACAGATAAATGAACTGCATCGAAAGGTACAACTTATTGCAAGATCAATTTTGACGTCATTATTTTAGGTGAAGAACCATGGATTTGTTTTAAATAAATAAAGCCAAATGTTACATTAATTTCTTAATTTTTACATTTTTACATCCACTGATTCATTCTTAATAGAATATTTTGTATATAAACAATAATTTTGTGTATTGTCCGCTAACAAAGAAGAAATTATTCATGTTTTTGTGGTTGGATAGTACAACTGAATTTTTGCAACTTTATTGGAGCCTTGTGTACTAAAATAGGAAAATAGGGATATGTTCAGAGTCTGAATTCTTGAGCACCATCCTTTTAAAAGATGCAAGCAAATATAACAGACCATGTGATCGAGTGCTTAAACCAGAGAGAAGATAGTACGACAATTTAGTGTTTGCATATGTGGACAGCCTTTTTAACTTCATTATGCCTTTCAGTACCAAAGCAAGAAAGTATATTGTTTTCTGTTGTTTACATGTGTAAATGACTAAATATTCTTATTTTATTTTATCCAATATACGTTACTTTATCCACCTCTTAACATTTTGATGTATTTTTATGTTCTACTTATGGTTCAGTTTAGCAGACCATACTGCTAGTTATATTTGCTGTCCCTTTTCACCTTATATAAAATTAATTATTTTGACTGGTTTGAAGATGGAGGCATAAGTTCCCATTTGATGAAATAAAAAACTCAATGGCCTATATACTCCCTCCGTCCCAAAAGAAGTGTCTTGACCTTAGTACAATTTTGGGACAGAGGGAGTATGTTCTACTTGGTCTGTCATCATTTACCAATCTAGCATGCAAAATAAGGACTACCTTCCACATTGTGGCAGCTATATGCCTATATGAAGGGAAAAGCTTGCACTTACTGCTTGAAAGCTGTTGGAAGTTAAACACATAGAGAATTAGATGAACGGTAGAATGTTGATTTATTGTTTTGAAGTACCCTTGTCTGTAGAGATAAGTTGTAAAACTAATAAATGTTGTACCACTTGCATATTGTACCACAGAGTTCACAACTGGCAGAGGAGAACATGAAACTAAGGAACCAAGTATGTACTTGAAACTCAACTTTCTTTAGTCAATATCTGTATTGTTATTTTTCAGTGCAGTCCATCTGAATACTAATTTCTATTTGCTTTGTTTTATCTGGATGCAGGTAGGCCAGATTCCAACAGCTGGCAAGCTAGTGGTTGCTGATACCGAAAATGTTGTTGCTGAAGATGGGCAGTCCTCGGAATCCGTCATGACTGCATTACACTCCGGAAGTTCACAGGATAATGATGATGGTTCCGATGTTTCCCTGAAATTAGGGTGAGTTTCCAAGAGCGATGTCGCTTCTACGAAATTATCAAGTCTTTTTAAATGTAGATCCATATACTCCTTCCGCCCTGCAATGTAAAGACTTTTTGCAAGCTATGTTAGCTTGCAAAAACGTCCTATATTATGGAACGGAGGGATTGGTTCTGTACTTAGTGACTTGGTATCTATCAGTGGACAGCGGTATAGATATGGATTGCAGCTTCCTGGTTGATATTGATGTGGATATGATCGTATGAGCTGAGCTGTGTTAATAAATTCTCAAAAAGTTACCAAATAAATACTAGATCGATTTTAATATATCCATTATTTAGCTTAGAACTTTGATATACTCAAAGATGTTTAGATTGGGATCCATAACCCTAGACGTTACAATTCATATTCCACGGGAGTCTGCAACCTACCCACTGTTCATTTGCTTTTATTTTGGTTGTATTAATCTGTTAGACTTAAACCTGGACCCAGACTGTATTTAGGTTAGGTTAACCCCTATTAGCAGTTTAACATTAATCCACATATGTAGGATTTGAGAGGAAATATATTTCGGTTCGGATTTGAGCCTAATTCTGATTAATTGGCACCCCTGTGAAGTTGGAACAATTTAAATTGCAAACTCGTACTGATTAATTGGCACCCCTGTGAAGTTGGAACCATTCAAATTGCGAACTCATACTATTGTCATGATCTTAGCATCTACTGGAAATAAATCATATTTTTGAGTTACGTGGTAGTGCTAAGCATATGCTTTTTAATTATGTTCGTGCAAACTCATGATAACATATTCGCATGGGATATTCATCATTTTGATTGTGATAAATAGTAGAATCTCATGTCATATCTCTCTTTTCTTGCGCTTGTCAAATTAGAGAATTGGATGGCATATTTAGCTATTTGGAATAACCATTCTTTTACCAAGAAAATTTGAATAACCATTTGTTGCAGGATACTTCTAAAACCAATTTTGCTTGCAGCATACTGTTGTACTAATTTAAATTACAGAAGATTGATTCGAAAGCACTGAAACTTGTGTGGTGCATTGTTAAACCAACCAAAGTTTTTTTTAATGATTCCCCCCATTGTTTTTGTATCCCTGTTTTGTGAAGTAACATAGTATTTTGCTCATTTTACATTTACTATTTACAATAATTTCTTGCAGATTGCCCTGCCTTCCGTGGAAGTAACAACAGTTGTCGTCCGTTCGGTTCCTCATGGAGCTGCAGCATCAGTGGAGAAGCTCTTGGGGTTATGGATAAACCTGGGCTGCAATAATCCTGCGGCGGAAGCGAGATCAGTTAACCTGATTTATCATCCTTGTGGCTGCATGATGCGATGCCCCCGTTTTAACTGTTGGTGTTTGCTAGGACCTTGACTAAACTTTTAGAGCTACCTGATGTTCATCGTTGTTGACACTATCCATGTTATGTATGTACCATGCCGGTATCTTAGATTATGCTCTATAAATACATGTCTTGGTCAGCGTTCTACTCCTTCGGTCTCAAAATATAAGCTCAAGTGATCTTATATTTTGGGTGGGAGGAACTAATATTTTGATGAAAAAGAAAGTTGAACAACGCTCAGAAGTTGAAGGGCATGTTCTCTTGGAATTTATTGCTGTTAGGCCATCTACAGCCAGAAATAACAAATCTGCCTCTCTAAATGTCCGCGGATGTGCTCGGTCAGTCAGGCGTGCATGCAGCCATACACTTCATTTTCTCCCTTATATTAGAGAGAAAAGAAATACTCCCACTGGTTAATTTTTTTAATGCGAAGGGATTCAATTTATTTAGATAGTACTCCCTCTGTTTAGATTACTAAAGTAGTGATCTAAATTGTAACGCCCTCGATGCGGCTATATCTCCTACGTGTCGAAGCACGACTTAGATGCATAATTGCATTGAAAGCAATGTCGTAAGTAAGGTAAACTTCACAACAATCCATGTAAATAAATAAAAGGGGAAAATGATACATAGTTGGCTTACACTCGCCACGTCATACAAATACATGAATAACATTACAATCATCCAATACACTCATGGTCCGACTATAGTACGAAAATAAAGATCAACCCTCACATGCGACACGGTCCTCGATCGCCCTAACTAGGCACCACTATTGATCATCTGGGAAAGACACATAGTAACAACAGGAGTCTTCATCGAACTCCCACTTGAGTTCAAACGCATCGTCTGGAGCGGTATCATCGGTCCCTGCATCTGGTTTGGAAGTAAACTGTGAGTCACGGGGACTCAGCAATCTCGCACCCTCGCGATCAAGACTATTTAAGCTTATAGGTAAGGCAAGGTATGATGTGGAGCTGCAGCAAGCGACTAGCATATATGGTGGCTAACCTATTCGCAAAAGAGAGCGAGAAGAGAAGACAAGAGCACGGTCGAACAACTATGATCAAGAAGTGATCCTAAAACAACCTACGTCAAACATTACTCCAACACCGTGTTCACTTCCCGGACTCCGCCGAGAAGAGACCATCACGGTAACACACGCGGGTGGTGCATTTTTAATTAAGTTAAGTTTCATGTTATCTACAACCGGATATTAACAAATTCCCATCTGTCCATAACCGCGGGCACGGCCTTCAAAAGTTCAAATCCCTGCAGGGGAGTCCCAACTTAGCCCATCACAAGCTCTCACGGTCAACGAAGGATATTCCTTCTCCCAAGGCAATCCGATCAGACTCGGTATCCCGGTTACATGACATCCTCGACAATGGTAAAACAAGTCCAGCAACACCGCCCGAATGTGCCGACAAATCCCGATAGGAGCTGCACATATCTCATTCTCAGGGCACACTCAGATAAGCAATCCGTACAACTAAAACCAACCCTCGAGTTTTCCCGAGGTGGCGCTGCAAGGGGCTCTAGTTTGGACCAACACTCAAAGGAGCACTGGCCCGGGGGGGGGGGGGTTTAAATAAAGATGACCCTCGGGCTCTGGAAACCCAAAGGGAAAAGAGGCTAGGTGGCAAATGGTAAAACCAAGGTTGGGCATTGCTGGAGGAGTTTTATTCAAGGCGAACTGTCAAGGGGTTCCCATTATAACCCAACTGAGGGAGTCCTGGATTAGGGGGTGTTCGGGTAGCCGGACTATACCTTCAGTCGGACTCCAGGACTATGAAGATACAAGATTGAAGACTTCGTCCCGTGTCCGGATGGGACTTTCCTTGGCGTGGAAGGCAAGCTTGGCGATGCGGATATTCAAGATCTCCTACCATTGTAACCGACTTTGTGTAACCCTAACCCTCTCCGGTGTCTATATAAACCGGAGGGTTTTAGTCCGTAGGACAACTTCATCATACAACAATCATACCATAGGCTAGCTTTTAGGGTTTAGCCTCCTTGATCTCGTGGTAGATCTACTCTTGTACTACCTATATCATCAATATTAATCAAGCAGGACGTAGGGTTTTACCTCCATCAAGAGGGCCCGAACCTGGGTAAAACATCGTGTTCCTTGCCTCCTGTTACCATCCGGCCTAGACGCATAGTTCAGGACCCCCTACCCGAGATCCGCCGGTTTTGACACCAACATTGGTGCTTTCATTGAGAGTTCCTCTGTGTCGTCGCTTTTAGGCCCGATGGCTCCTTCGATCATCAACGACGATGCAGTCCAGGGTGAGACTTTTCTCCCCGGACAGATCTTCGTCTTCGGCGGCTTCGCACTGCGGGCCAATTCGCTTGGCCACCTTGAGCAGATCGAAAGCTACGCCCCTAGCCATCAGGTCAGGTTTGGAAGCCTAACCTACACGTCTGACATCCGCGGGGACTTGATTTTCGACGGATTCGAGCCACAGCCAAGCGCGCCGCACTGTCTCGATGGGCATCATATAGCTCTGCCGCCGAACAGTGCCTTGGAGGCCGCACACGCATCGGTTCCGACCATTGATTCGGAGCCTACTGCGCCGATCGAGGATCAGCGGTTGGACGCTGCCTCAGGGGCTGCGATCTCAGAGGCGATCGAGTCGAACTCCAGCCCCGCACTCCGCATGGCCCGTGACTCCGAGGAGCCGGATTCCTCTCCGAACTCCGAGCCCCCCGCGCCCCTGCCGATCGAATCCGATTGGGCACCGATAATGGAGTTCACCGCCGCGGACATCTTTCAGCACTCGCCCTTCGGCGACATCCTGAATTCTCTAAAGTCTCTCGCTTTATCAGGAGAGCCCTGGCCGGACTACGGTCAGCAAGGTTGGGATACGGACGATGAAGAAATTCAAAACCCACCCACCACCCACTTGGTAGCCACTGTCGACGACTTAACCGACATGCTTGACTTCGACTCCGAAGACATCGACGGCATGGACAACGATGCAGGAGACGAACAAGAACCAGCACCTGTAGGACGCTGGAAGGCCACCTCGTCATATGACATATATATGGTGGACACTCCAAAGGATGGAGATGGCGATGGAACATTGGGGGACGATACCTCTAAGAAACAGCCCAAGCGCCGGCGTCAGCGGTGCCGCTCTAAATCCCACCAAAGCAAAAACGGTGATTCCGGCACGGGAGATAATACTACTCTGGATAGCGCCGAAGAACACCCCCTCTAGCAAGATTCAGCACAGGAGGACAGAGAAGTCAGCCCTCACGAGAGGGCGGCGAACCAAGAGGTTGAGGACGATAATTATACGCCTCCCTCCGAAGACGAGGCAAGCCTCGACGACGACGAGTTCGTCGTGCCAGAGGATCTCGCCGAACAAGAGCGTTTTAAACGTAGGCTTATGGCCACGGCAAGCAGCCTCAAGAAAAAGCAGCAACAGCTTAGAGCTGATCAGGATTTTCTAGCTGACAGATGGACTGAAGTCCTTGCGGCCGAAGAGTATGAACTCGAACGCCCCTCCAAGAGTTACCCAAAGCACAGGCTGCTACCCCGACTAGAGGAGGAAGCACCTACATCACCAGTGCATGACATGGCCGACCGGCCACCTCGTGGCCGCGACAGAGAGGCCTCTTGGACCTCCGCTCAAGCCATGCCCCAACGCCGCGTGAAGCATACTAAGGCACGGGAAAATGCGCCCGACCTGCGCGACATACTGGAGGACAAGGCAAGGCAAACAAGATCGATCTACGGATCGCGCAGGCGCCCCACGGCACGTGACGGTGATCGTCACTCCGTATGCAATAAATCCGGCCGGGCCGAACTCAACAGACAAAGCTCCTTCGAGCTGCGTCATGATATAGCCTAATACAGAGGCGCCGCACACCCACTATGCTTCACAGATGAAGTAATGGATCATAAAATCCCTGAGGGCTTCAAACCCGTAAACATCGAATCGTACGATGGCACAACAGATCCTGCGGTATGGATCGAGGATTATCTCCTTCATATCCACATGGCCCGCGGTGATGATCTACACGCCATCAAATACCTCCCACTCAAACTTAAGGGACCGGCCTGGCATTGGCTTAACAGCTTGCCAGCAGACTCAATCGGTTCTTGGGAGGACCTGGAAGCCGCATTCCTTGACAACTTCCAGGGCACTTATGTGCGACCACCGGACGCCGATGACCTAAGCCACATAATTCAGCAGCCAGAGGAATCGGCCAGGCAATTTTGGACACGATTCCTAACAAAGAAAAACCAGATAGTCGACTGTCCGGACGCAGAGGCCTTAGCGGCCTTCAAGCATAATATTCGTGACGAGTGGCTTGCCCGGCACCTGGGACAGGAAAAGTAGAAATCTATGACAGCCCTCACGACACTCTTGACCCGCTTTTGCGCGGGAGAAGACAGCTGGCTAGCTCGCAACAACAATTTAACCAAGAACCCTGGTAATTCGAATACCAAGGACAAAAGCGACAGGTCGCGTCGGAACAAACAAAAGCGCCGCGTTAACAGCGACAGCAACGAGGATACGGCAGTTAATGCCGGATTCCGAGGCTACAAATCCGGTCAACGGAAAAAGCCATTCAAAAGAAATACTCAGGGCCCGTCCAGTTTGGACCGAATAATCGACCGCTTGTGCCAGATACATGGCACCCCCGAAAAGCCAGCCAATCACACCAACATGGATTGTTGGGTGTTCAAACAGGCAGGCAAGTTAAGAGCCGAAAACAAAGACAAGGGGCTGTATAGCGACAACGAGGAGGAGCCCAGGCCGCTGAACAACGGTGGACAGAAGGGATTTCCCCCGCAAGTGCGGGCGGTGAACATGATATACGCAACCCACATCCCCAAGAGGGAGCGGAAGCGTGCGTTCGGGACGTATATGCGATGGAGCGAGTCGCCCCAAAGTCCAACCCATGGTCCTCCTGCCCGATCACCTTTGATCGAAGGGACCACCCCACTAGCATCCATCACGACGGCTTCGCCGCATTGGTTCTAGACCCAATCATTGACGGATTTCATCTCACAAGAGTCCTCATGGACGGCGGCAGCAGCCTGAACCTACTTTACCAGGATACAGTGCGAAAAATGGGCATAGATCCCTCAAGGATCAAGCCCACCAAAACGACCTTTAAAGGCATCATACCAGGTGTAGAAGCCAACTGTATAGGCTCAGTCACACTGGAACTGGTCTTCGGATCTCCAGATAACTTCCGAAGCGAGGAGTTAATCTTCGACATAGCCCCGTTCCGTAGTGGCTATCACGCACTGCCCGGGCGAACCGCATTCACAAAATTCAACGCGGTACTGCACTATGCATACCTCAAGCTCAAGATGTCAGGCCCTAGAGAAGTAATCACGGTCAATGGGAACACTGAACGCTCCCTCCAAATGGAGGAGCACACGGCAGCGCTCGCAGCAGAAGTACAAAGCAGCCTCTCTAGGCAGTTCTCCAGTTCGGCCTTCAAAAGCCGGACACTGTCAAGCGCGCCCGAAGTACCCTACAACCAGACCGCCTGGCACGTTCTGAGCTAGCGTAGCAATGCGGCCCCAACCCTAGCCCTTGCGATATAGCGAAACCAGTGCTTCGCGTACATAACTACGCTCTTGAAATACCATGGGCACAGGGGAAGGGGCACTATCACGGCACGCCCGAAATACGGCTTAAACCGCACCAGGGGCTGCCGGATTCCCTTTTTTTTTCTTTTTTCTCTTACTCTCAGGACTCCATACTTTGGATGACCCGTTCGGCAATTCAACTGCCGCACAAACGATGCAAGATCCAGGAAAGCAGACAAGCCACGCCGTATTATGGAACTCCCAGGTGGTCTCTATTGCGAGCAGTATACCTGTTTTTTAATACAATTCCGCGGCCTGCCCCTGGCCAGGACATGTTAAATAGTCCAATTTATTTTGCTTATCGCACTATTTGTATCGTTCCGCTTTCATAGCAGCCTTTCTATAAACAATGCATAGCTTTTTGTCTATTTTTTGCATTATCCTCTTTTTATATATATGTTTATGAATAACATGTTGCATCCGTACACTGTGGTACGGCAAAAATACGCCAGGGGCTTCAGTACCCATCAATATGGCGTGAGAAGTCCGTACACTTTCACAAGTGCGGCACCCCGAACTTATAGCACTATATGCATCGGCTCCGAATCATGATTTGGGTCAATAGTTGGGTTTGCCCGGCTCCTATGTTTTGGTGCCTTACGTTCCGCTATATCGGCTAATGTAGCACTAGGAGAACTACTGCGATTGTGCCCCAGTTGAGCTGGGCTAAGCACCTCAGTAGAGAAAGCTAAAACTGACTGTCATGATGAGGCGAGAGACCAGTCGCTGTTCGAGAGGTTTTTCGAGTCCTTAAAGACTTATGCCGCTTCGAGCAAGGAACCGGCTTTGTCCGGCTAAGGCGTGGATAGCGCCCCGAACTCAGTCTTCCGAATACTAGGGGCTTCGCCGAAACTTAAAATTATAGAGTTCTATGGCTAAGTGAGAGTGTTCAAGCATTATAGTCCGATTGCCTTGTTCGTTGTGCCGAGCGCCTCCCTTGACGGACCCAATCATGGGAAAAAGAGCACTCAGGTTTATCCCGAACACCCCAGCACTAGTGACATGGGGGGCAGAAGCCGACGACTGGCCATCTCTCAATTTTTTGATAAACGGCCGCACAGAAAGTAATATTTTAAATTCAAGCATTGCTTAGCGCATATGAACAAGTTTTCAGCGCACAGGATAACACGAGCGAGTTCATTCAAAAATTACATCCTTGGTGCATTCATCCGCCATAAGGCGGGCACCGGCCAGAACATCCTTGTAATAGTTCTCGGGCTTGCGATGCTCCTTCCCCGGCGGCGGCCCGTCCCTCACAAGCTTCTCACCGTCCAGCTTACCCCAGTGCACCTTTGCACGGGCAAGGGCCCTACGGGCACCTTCGATGCAGACGGAGCGCTTGATGACCTCGAGCCTTGGACAAGCCTCCACCAGCCGCCGCACCAGTCCGAAGTAGCTCCCAGGCAGGGCCTCTCCAGGCCACAGCCGAACTATGAAGCCCTTTAGGGCCAGTTCGGCCGCCTTGTGGAGCTCGACCAGCTGCTTCAGCTGGTCGCTCAAGGGGACATGGTGTCCAGCCTCAGTGTACTGAGACCAGAACACCTTCTCCGTCGAGCTGCCTTCCTCGGCTCGGTAGAATGCGGCGGCATCGGATACGCTGCGGGGAAGATCTGCGAATGCCTCTGGAGAGCTCCGGATTCGGGTAAGTAACAAGTAGTTTACTTTTATATGTCTGCTTTGCATAGAGAATGCCTTACCCGTCGCTATCTTTTTCACCGCATCCAATTCCTGGAGGGCCTTCTGGGCTTCGCCTTGGCAGATTTGGCAGTTTTAAGGGCCGTAGCAAGCTCGGACGCTCGCGTCTTCGAGTCGAGCTCCAAACTCTCATGTTTTTTCATGAGAGCCTGAAGCTCTTGCTGCACCTCGCTGACCTGCACCTCAAATTTCTCCCGCTCGGTGCGCTCCGTGGCCGCTCTCTTCTTGGCCTCGGACAGCGCCTGCTTGAGGGTCGCTACCTCAGTTGTGGCCCCTACAATAAGTAGTATACTCCTGTTATTTTTTGCAATTGCGTCTTCTTATAGGCATTTTTTCTATAAGGTATCTCTTACCTTCTTTGTCCTCGAGCTGCCGTTTGGCAAGGCAGAGCTCTTGCTCGGTCCGCTCGAGGCCCTGCTTCAGGGCATCCACCTCCGCAGTCAGTGCGGCGGTGGCCAGCAGCGAAGCCTGCATACGTATATTGACTCCTTTTTAGTTAGACTCCTATGATATTTAATATATCCTCTATTCGGCTTTTCTTTCCGAATGCCAAACAGAGCATCAGGGGCTATTGTCTATGCGGTAATATTTTTACATATTTCTACTTACCTCGAAGCCTGTTAGAAGGCTAGCACAAGCTTCAGTAAGTCCGCTTTTGGCGGACCGAACCTTCTGGACCACCGTACTCATGATGGTACGGTGCTCCTCGTCGATGGAGGCACCCTTAAGCACCTCCAGCAGATTGTCCGGCGCCTTCGGTTGGACGGAGGACGCCGGCTCAATAGGCTTGCTCCTCTTGGCAGGAGTTCGCCTGCCGCGGTCCGAAACCATTGATGATTCCGACGCGGTGTCCAGCTTAAAGCCGGACTTGGAGCCCTGGGGGGTCTTGTCCCCTTTACTCCTGGAGTCCGGGAGGTCGCCTCGCGGCTCCTCCTGGACCACCTCCTCTTGCCCCGGAGCTTGTCGCGACGCCACTTCGGCGTCATCCGCAGCACAGGGGGAGGCAGCGGGTGGAACTGAATTCACGTCCGATGAATCCAGGGAGCCGCTCGATGACTCGGCGAGCCCGTCCTTGGGCGGGCTGCATGATTATATTCGACATTAGGGAAAGCTGCGCAACAAAAGGAATATCATGAGTTACTCTGGTATCCGAACACTTACGATTTTGCCAGACGCTTGGCCCTGTCCGGCCACTCCTCTTCGTCCTCGTCGGCGTCGGGGGCGTAGTCCGGCGGAGGGGTTTTCCTCTTCTTGGACCCTTCGCCCCCCTACTAGGGCGGCCTTCCTCTTCTTTCCTCCCCCCGCTGGAGGGGGAGAGGTCTCTTCTTCCTCCTCCTCGTCTTCACGGGAGGAGTGCGTCTCGGACTCATCGGACGACGAGTCCGACACCACCATATGCCGGGGACTCTTTCGAGTCCTCGTGGCCTTCTTCTTGGCCTTCTTCTACGGCACCACATAAGGTGCCGGAACCAGCAGCTTCACTAGGAGAGCAGGGGCTGGGTCTTCGGGCAAGGGAGCCGGCATGTCAAGGATCCTGGCAACACAACATACCACCATGATGAACAACGATGGACGATGCAGATGCATAGGAAGATAACATCAACTCAGATTTCACCCTAGCGAGGCCAAGGAACCAAAATCTGCATGATCGATCGAGAGACATTTAGCACTCGGCTTCTAATGTTCTCCTTGACATGCTAGTGTATCCCATTCATAGATAAGGTTTGATATCTAGAACATCAAGTAAAAGGTCGGACTTCGGGAGCACAAGAATCCATAAGGAATAACTACGGAGGTAAATCCTGCGAAATCCTTATGGGGAGGTGGCCAACTTCCTCAATCAAGATACTACAATAATGGGTCTTCCGGCTGGGTGTGTTGGCCACGACATCCACTTTACCGGTTATCGAGGGACCAATATTATAGTTCTTGGGAAATGTTCCAACCATGATATCTGCCTGAGATTCAGATCTGGTTGGTGTCAGGATATTCCAGACTCATCGAGTCTAGGAAGAAAAATGAAAGTTTGCAACACAATTCGACGAAATGACGTTGCGAGATTCTCGGGAAATGAACTACGATAGCAAGCTCCAAAACATGAGCTGGTTCTGCTACAAACATGTGAACACGTTGTCCTAGACAAAACATTATCACATGGTAGTCTTACAATAAAACACTACCGAGTTCAGGTGGGGAACCATAATCGAGGATATTGAAGTCCTTGCATAAGACATGCTCTTGAGAAGGAACTTCCTTTCCTTGAGCAAATCAATCAGTGGCTTGGTGTGCTAGGGGATACATATGGAATGAAGATGATCAGTCTATCAAACCACAGAATACTTCGCACGTGCATAACTAACTTGGGATGGTTCCAGAGGAGGTAAAAACATGCTTTCTCGAATTCACGGCGGCAACTTACATCAAATGCACGTGAATCAAAGGAAGTCACTTCTTTCATCCAAACATATACCTCAGAGACGGAACTCGAAGGCATTGTTTACAAAGTTTCCAACAATAGCTTAATATTCAACAAAATCATGGAGGAGATAAGGATGTTGGGCTCAACAACAATTCATCCGGGTTCCCTTTTTAAAAGGAATTCCATAGTTAAGTGAACACGGTGATAGCATTGGTCAGACCAAAGAATATAATGGTGTATGCTCGAGGAAAAACCACGAGTAAGACAACATTACGAATATCGTTGGTTCTGATTTGATTTGACGATAGCCCATACTCAATCAAAGGTTTAGGTAAGATAATAGATCCAACAATTGATCACGAGGATCAACCAATAAAGATATCATCTTTCACAACCACAAGATATCCCTTTTTGAGAAATGAACTAAGTTGGGCAAGCTTTTATCTTCCAACTCTCCAAGTTGCTGTTCAGCTTAACCATCTAGCTCAGGGGTATCCAACACAGACTCTCGGAGAAGGGGTGGTTTACAGGAATAAACCAACTTGATCACGAACTCAACATAGCGGTCAGGTGACAACCTGGTAATACTTCCGAGAAGATATACGGAAAATCACGAACCACCGATATGTTACTAAGCTCGAGAACAATCTTTCTTTTCAGGGCAAGACGATATGATCAAATGAGCGAGGACTTAACAAAATCCTATCTCATCAATCGAGGAGTGCACCAGGAGAATGGACTAGGTAGCACGATCAGTCTTAGAAGGATGATTCAAAAACCAACACGCTAAGAATGAAATTATTGTCCTTTAACTACCAAGCAACGAGGTTGCTAGGAGTACTGATTTCACACATCACAATTCTTATGTCGGTATTCCGGTTGCATCAACACGAAGACCGAGGAATGACTAATGATGGTGAGAAGTATCACTACGTCAAAATTCATGAGAGTTGGTGCAGTTCTCATGACAATTCTGACATAAAGGGGGTAATACTCCAAGGTAGAACAGAACCAAAAGATGGATTGGCATTTGATCTGCGGAATACAACTGTTAAGACCCAATCCTGGGTATGGATGAGGTACTGGAGTTTATTTCTCCTAGTCATTCCGGAATAGAATGGCTTGACGGACCACAAGAGTAATAGGTATCGATGAACGAACGCACGCATACTCTTGACTATCAATTGATAGACGAAGGTCAGTAGACAACTAAAGAGGGACAACTCAAAGGAATATATAACTTTTTGAGTCGTGGATGCATAGATTAGTATGTCGAACCAAGTTCAACATGTTTCTTCCGGATAACCCATGCAGAGAGGTAGGACTGGCAGAGTCACAATATAGCATGGAGAACTCATCGAGAGCACTCTTGTTGTCATCTTTTGGTTCAGAAGAACTCCTGCCAAGAATGGTTCATGGTAATTGGAAGAAGGATGTACCACGAACCTCGAGGACTATCGCAAAGTTACTAATATCCTAAAGGAACTAGCAAACACTATCAACATGAAGTAAGTAGAGTGAATCTCGGGTTCAAAACCCAGGAATAGAATACCTACTACTAAGTAGCATCACGGGATGCTTACAAGAATGATGGCCAGAATCATCACACTGGGACACAAAACATGGCTAGACTACTAGATGATCCCCTGAGACACCTAGGGTCATAATAATAACTCCCACATATATGTTAAGGCAACGGAGTACCTCAACTAACCGATTTGTGTGATTAACCTGATCAAAGGCACATCGGAAACAGGAGGAAGGGGTTTGCAAATGCACCCGACTATTTAGAAACCTGGGATGACTCGAACAGCATAACGGCTGTAAATGCTCAGAAAAGATTTGAGACATTCACAAAAATGGTGGCATAACCACTCGGAAGCACAATATCAAGGTTTCAAGATCAACAGTTAACGTACAGAAGTAGTAGAAACTGAACTCAAGCTTAAATCCAACAATCTTATAAGTCTACGGATTAGTAACACGTGATCCTGATAGAAAGAAGAGATAGCCTAATTCCTTAACCCCGTAGGAAAGATAAGATGACTCAGATCAGAAGGGCATAAGGTATAAGGAGTAAAAAGAGCCTTACGTTCCATCCCACAATCAATTCCCTTATATAACTAAAGAATTTCTAGACTCAACTTCGACCAGTTTGGCTTGGTAATCCTACAGGCAGTCAAGCTCTGATACCAAAGCTGTCAGGACCCCGACTCAATGCCACATCGATCTAGCATGTAACACCTCATATCACTTTGCGGCCTCACGCACGGTATTCCCACGGGTGTCGCCTTACCTTTACCCGGGACCGTTTGCGCCTTTTGGCACACGTATATGACAGTGTCGCTAGCATCTATATGATAAGGAGCCCGGGCTGATATGGCTAGTCATAAACCCAAAGTGGCACAAACTTACAGGGACAGGCATCCATGACCCAGCATCGAACGTGTCGGTCATCAGCGAGTGAATCCAGGCTGTAGCACTGGGCTAGCAGGACTCCGGTGAACCGGGCTGTAGCGGGCTAACAGGACTCCGGTATTCATCGCGTGACATTTCCTCGAAGGGACAGACACAGGAACGAAGAAGGACACATGCCGGCCAGCCTAAGTGTTCCGGAGCAGTAGCAAGCTACCATGGCTCGGTGGAAACACTAGGAGACATTTCCCGGTAAGAGAGGCTACTAAAGATAAACAACTAGATAGTCAGATCCCACACATACCAAGCATTTCAATAACATACACACAATATGCTCGATATGTGCAATACAACATGGCATCACAAAATGACTCTACGACTCAGTAGTTTTTATTCAATAGGCTCCGAGGAGCGAGATATTACAATCATGGGTCTCATGACCCAACACTCAGAGCATACAAGTCAAAGCACAAGCGGAAGCTATCATGTCTGAGTATAGACATCTATAAATGAAAAAGGCTAAGAAGCCTGACTATCTACCAGATCCTGCCGAGGGCACAAGATCGTAGCTGAGGTAACAAGCTAAATGTCGAAGTCCAAGCGGAACTTCTAGTGAGACTGAAGTCTCTCTGCAAAAACATAAAATAGGCAAACGTGAGTACAAACGTACCCAGCAAGACTTACATCAGAACTAACTACATATGCATCATTATCATCAAAGGGGATGGTGGGGTTTAACTGCAGCAAGCCAGCTTTGACTCGGTGGCTATCCTGAACTACGACTGCAAGTAACTCTTTTGAGGTGGCGCACACGAGTCCACATATTCACCATATCAATACACCACTATGGATCCGCTCCCGTCTCCCTACGAGAACGCCATCCATAGCACTCACGCTTATCTTGCGTATTTTAGAGTATCCACTTTCACTTGTCTATGAACTATGCAAGGGGTCCAAGTTTCCATATCCAAGGAATCCGGCTATTCGAATAGATAATGATAACCCTGCAGGGGTGTACTTCTTCACACACGCTCTCGCCACTTACCGCCCTGTACACGTCATGTACCTCGGCAACCTTCAAGCGGAAGCTGGGCGAGGGAGTCGGCCACGACCTGACTAACCGAACAAGTCTCTAGTCCAGGTTTATCGCCTATTCGGGTTCCATCCGCAAGGAGATCCGGCCGGGGTGTCGCTTACGGCCCCAAACGATGTGAGCAGGGTTCCCAAGCCCACCAACCGGGTGCCACTTGGTACACCGGGCCACTGTGCCTAGTCTGTCCCAAGCCCACCTGTACCGGGTGCCACTTGGTAGACTACTAACACTACCTACAAACACCAGAAACTAGTTGCAACTCCTGGACAGAGATCAAGTTGATTAATAAGTCGAGAGGGGCACTTAAGCATTCCAATGTGTGGTAGTAGCCGGTCATGGATCACATACACAGAACTCAGTTCCTGAGGACGGCTGCAATGAGACAACCCACCATGTACTCCTACATGGCCTCTCACCGCTACCTTTACCAAATCGTGTTCACACACTTAGCTCACACACAGTAGGACATGTTCACACGCCTCTGATTCATCCCCGATGAATCAGACCTGACTCAACTCTAAGCAGTAGCAGGCATGACAACAAACATGAATGAGTAGGCACAACAGGGCTCAAACAACTCCTACTCATGCTAGTGGGTTTCATCTATTTACTGTGGAATGACAGGTCATGCAAAGGATAAAGGGGTTCAGCTACCGCAGCAAGTAACAAATATGTCGTTGTTGTCCTAATGCAGTAAAAGAGAGCAGGAGCGAGAGAGTGGGATTTTATCGGAATGAACAAGGGGGTTTTGCTTGCCTGGCACTTCTGAAGATAACATTGAGTCTTCATCAGTGTCAACGATCACATCATCGGTACAGCGTCTACCGAGGGGGAACAACACCGGCAAATACAGAAGAAACACGATCAATGCAATGCACAATATGATGCATGCCATGACATGGCAATATGAATGTGTTTTGGGCTAATGCATCTAGCAACAAGTTAAATGGGGTTGGTTTGAATACAAGATTCAAATTCAAACTCCATATGTGATTATTCAAATGCCATTTAATTGATTTGTGCTAAACAGCAGCTATAAGTTGTTCTAACATGCATGAAAATGGTACAGATGGATTCCTTGAATTTTTCTGATAATTTTTCATATATAAATTATTTAATTTGGAGTTACGGTTGAATTACTATGAATTTTTGAAGTTTTGAACATTTTCTGGAATTTCCTGAATATTTAGAATTAAAATAATTCCAGAAAATGTATTACTGCGTCAGCACTACGTCAGCATGACGTAGGCGAGTCAACGGGGTGCGGTCCAGGTCAAACCTGACCAGGGGGTCCACTGGTCAGTGACACCGTGTCGGTTTGGGTGGCTGACGGGTGGGACCAAGTCAACGACCACGTCAGCTTGGTCAAAGCTGACGTGTGGGCCCACGGGGTTAGTTAAATTAAACAGAAGATGTAATTTGTGTTAATTAGAGCGTGGGGCCCATTAGTCAGTGGCCTAGGGGGTTGGCTAGTGCGTCATTAGCGTTTAATGACGTCGCCACGTCACCAGCCACCGGAGTGTCGCCGGTGACGACCACAGCCGACAGCGGAGGTGCACCGTGCGCTCGCTACGGAGCACCATTTGACGTGCGGTTTGCTCCTACGGGTTCCTGGGAGGAAGGCGCATCTAAAGAGATAAGCGACAGCAGCTGGGGTGGCCGGAGCTGCCGGCGGCGAGCTCTTTTGCGGCTGCCGGAGTTCGGCTATCGACGGAAAGCATGCCACAGAGCACGGGAGGAGCAACAGTTGAGTGATTTGAGCTCCTTCGGATGCACTGAGCGTGTTGGCGGGCTCATAAGCAAGCGGCGACGGCTGTGGCCGCGACGGCGCCATGGCCGGCGGTGAGGGATTCTCGGGCAAGGTGGTGGGGCTAGCTAGAGTGCGCAAACAGGAAAAGGATGAGAAGGGGGAGATGCGGTAGCTCACAGGGAGGCCGGAGAGCGGTTCAGCGGGCTCGGGGACGCGTCGGAGACGGCGAATCGGCGCGCGGCATCCGGCGGCCGTGGACGGGGAAGAAGGGTCGCGGCGTCGCCTTGGGGTCCTCCGGCCTTGCGTGGGTCGGCGGAGAGGTGCTCGAGTTCTAGGCGGAGCTCGTGGGCTGGTCAGAGAAGCGAGGGGGAGGCGGTGGCCATGGTGGTTGCGAG